>NC_052149.1:96335167-96635167 GCF_902713615.1 Scyliorhinus canicula
GTATTCAAACAACAACTCAGACTTTGTGGCACGTGAGAGATGAGGTGGGACTCAGTTCCATTGGTTGGCTGGTGGTCAATGAATTGGCCACTCCTGAGGGGTGTTTGGATCCTGACTGAGTGAGATCATTTTCAAAGACCTAAGGAAAGCAGTGTTGGGTCCCTGGCACTCTGGGTCAAGGTGCTCTGGAATTGACTGTCATTGGCCTCACGGTAGCATGGTGGTTAGCATCAATGCTTCACAGCTCCAGGGTCCCAGGTTCGATTCCCGGCTGGGTCACTGTCTGTGTGGAGTCTGCACGTCCTCCCCGTGTGTGCGTGGGTTTCCTCCGGGTGCTCCGGTTTCCTCCCACAGTCCAAAGATGTGCGGGTTAGGTGGATTGGCCACGCTAAATTGCCCGTAGTGTAAGGTTAATGGGGGGATTGTTGGGTTACGGGTTACGTGGGTTTAAGTAGGGTGATCATTGCTCGGCACAACATCGAGGGCCGAAGGGCCTGTTCTGTGCTGTACTGTTCTATAAAGTCTAGGGTTGAAGTAACAACATAAAATGAAAAAAGTGAAGAAGGCATTCAATAGAGTGCATGCCTTTGCCACATTGTGTTAACTCAATGTTATTATCATGACTTAGCTCTTGAGGCTTTTCCCTTCGTAGGTGCACCTCGGCTATAACTTGAAAAAATAAATATTTTTATTACTAAGTTCCATCTCTATGACTCTAATTCACTGAGGAGGCTTCAAGTCGATCCTTATCCAACAACCTGCTCTGAGAATTCTGCTCAAATTTTGTCGGCTGTGAAAAATGCCACTACAGAGGTTAAACAATCAACAATATTCTCCAGCAATCAATAATGTTCTAAATCAAACAGCCCACAACATTCTATTAAAAAAAGTCAATACATCCCATCTCCTGATATTAATGGATTTTTAAAAATATTCCGTGATCCAGATCCGCATCTTTCCCAAAAACTATTCAGTTCTCCCCTTTCTGTATGCAAAATTGAATTTTTTTTAGATATATTGGGCGCGATTCTCCACTCCCCACGCCGGGTGGGAGAATCGCGGGAGGGCTGGGCGAATCACGCCACGCCGCCCTGACACCCCCCGCAACTCTCCCACCCCCCCCCCCCCCCAAATGGCGTGTCGCGTTTTGCGACACCCCGCTTGGAAAATCGCCACCCGCCGTTTTTCCCGAAGATTCTCCGGCCTGGATGGGCCGAGCGGCCTGACGATCCCGGCGGTGGCAACCACATCTGGTCGCTGCCAGCGTGAACAGCGCGCGACAGGTAAGTGTGGGGATTGTGGGGGGCGGAGAGAGGATCGAGCACCACGGGCGTGCTCGTGAGGGGACTGGCCCATGATCGGTGCCCACCGATCGTTGGGCCGGCGTCTCTAAGAGACGCACTCTTTCCCCTCCGCCGCTCCGCAAGATCAAGCCGCCACGTCTTGCGGGGCAGCGGAGGGGAAGACGGCAACCGCGCATGCGTGGGTTGGAGCCGGCCAACCTGCACATGCATGGCTGACGTTACTTAGGCGCCGCCGGCTGCGTCATTCTCGGCGCGTCGCTTTGACGCAAGCGTCAAGGCCCGGCGGGCGTGTTCGCCGCAACGCCGCTCCTAGCCCCCCCCCGGGGGGGGGGAAGAGAAGAGAGAGAGAATAGGGGGCAAGGAGCGGCCTCCGACGCCGGAGTGAAACACTCGGGTTTCACTCCGGCGTCGGCACTCAGTCTCCCTTTGGGAGAATTCCGCCCATTGTTTACAGACTAGCGGGAGTCGTAATGTTTAGCTCTGCCCATCTTCGAAAGTCAAGAAAGTACATGTCTTGAGCAATCTTCAATTTTGTTTCCTATTTTATTTCTACAATATACAGAACCACATTAAAAGAACATCTTCGAATCCATAGTGGGGAAAAGCCACATTTATGCAGCATTTGTGGACAGAGCTTCCGGCATGGTAGCTCGTACAGGTAAGAACTTGCTGAAATAAGAAAAGGCCCTTTCTCAGACTCTATGCAATATAATTTCCTGATTTCTAAATGTAATCCAATAGAACTCCAGAATATTTATTCCTTATGCATTTCTTCTATTCTACCCTGTCTTGCTTCCCACTAAATATAATATATTCTGGTTCCTGGAACACAAAAAAGGCACCAATTTTCCAATCAGCAATATTTTAACATGGGTGACAATTAATTTTATTTTAAATGTGTCCTGTGGGATACTCTATGTCAAAGCTAGGAAATGTAACTATCATTTTAAGGTAATTTTTCATGTTACTATTTTTTTCTCCTCTTCCTCTTTCATTGCTCACAAGCAATGCAAACAGTCTCCAGCCAAGAAAGTAGTAATAAGAATAATTTTACAAGTAGGTTTACATTAACAATGCAATGAAGTTACTGTGAAATGTCCCTAGTCACTGTCGCTTCACAGCTCCAGGGTCCCAAGTTCAATTCCCGGCTTGGGTCACTGTCTATGTGTAGTTTGCACATTCTCCCTGTGTCTGTGTGGGTTTCCTCCGAGTGCTCCGGTTTCCTCCCACAAGTCCTGAAAGACGTACTGTTAGGTAATTTGGACATTCTGAATTCTCCCTCTGTGTACCCGAAAAGCCGATGAGGGCTTTTCACAGTAACTTCATTGCAGTGCTAATGTAAGCCTAGGCTTACTTGTGACAATAAAGATTATTTTAAAAATTAGTTGCCACACTCCGGCGTTTGTTCGGGCACAGACAGTGACCCAAGCAGGAATCGAACCTGGGACCCTGGCGCTGTAAAGCAACAGTGCTAACTACTGTGTTACCGTGCTGCCCAACAGATAAAGCACAGTTCCAGAAGCTCCCATATGAACTCAGTCCATGTGTAAAGTTAAGAATATGGCATGCCTTCACTGGACATGGACTAAATTGACAGCTATACCAGGCTGGAGGCAGCAAACAGGTCAGGGTAAGGAATTTAATATTGCAGGATCCTTATCCAGGAGGTCCTCCTGTGCCCTGCAGGGACCTTTGATTTCTGAAACCCCAGATTTGCCTCTCCCTTCTGCCAAATCCTTTCCTCAGTATTAACATCATGCTGGGGACTGTTCCCTGGGTCCCTGTAAATCCTTTGGCTCCAGATAATTTTTACTCCCACCAGTCTTGACAGCGAAAACCCCATTTCAGAAGGGCAATGGGGACATCACTTATTTGTTTCAATGAGGCCTGGATTTCACAATAAACTCTCTATTTTCCTCTTGCCGAATGTAAGAAAAAGATCTGCATCAATTGTAGTTGGAGCTGAGTGTGGATCTTTGACTGATAGGAATCATCTGAAATGTCTGCTCTTTGACAGATTATGTATTTTTCCCACAAAATATATTGCATACTTATATTGATTGTGTTTTACATATTAGGGATCATTTTGGGTATGACCGGATAGCTTTCTTTTTATTACAAGCTGTTGTTTGACTGGGTTGGCTTGTTAACATACTGGTATGTGCTTGAGAGCTCTGATCAGCTATGGATGTCGTTGCTTGGATGTTGGTGCATTAAATCGTTAAACTATTAATATCTATTTATTCAGTGTTGAAAAAGGAAATGCGTGGTAGATGATAGTAAATTTTCTGTTCTGCTCTTGTAAGGGCAGGACCATTGCTATACTGCTTAAAATGGAATTTAAACTTGTGCGCGTTGAAGAACGGATTGTACATATGGGAGTGGAGCGAGTGTCGGTGTGAGCTCCAATTTGTGGTAATCACCGGTTTGTCCCAGGGAGGCTAGATTGGGGGGGTTCGGGGGTGGCAGAGAGCAGGGATTGAGAGGCTGGAGGATTTATTTATTGATGGGAGCTTTGCATGTTTAGAGGATTTGGAGGAGGAGTTTGAATTGCCGGAAGGGAATAGGTTTCGATATCTACAGATAAGGGATTTTGTGCGAAGGCAGGTTGCGACCTTTCCGCTTCTACCACCATAGGGGATACAGGACAAGGTAGTTTCTAAAACGGGGGTGGGGGAGAGGAACGTTTTGGATATCTATAAAGAACTCATGGAATGGGAGCAAGTTTTTTTACACAGAGGGTAGTGGGTGCCTGGAACTCGCTGCTGGATGAGATGGTGGGAGCAGGGACGATAGTGACTTTTAAGGGGCATCTTGACAAGTACATGAATAGGATGGGAATAGAGGGATACGGACCCCGGAAGTGTAGAAGATTTTAGTTTAGAAGGGCAGCATGGTCGGCGCAAGCTCGGATGGCCGAAGGGCCTGGTCCTGTGTTGGACGTTTTCTTTGTTCTTTGAAACTCAGATAGGTGAGCTAAAGCGTAAATGGGAAGTTGAGTTGGGAATGGAGTTATAGGCGGGTCTGTGGGAGGATGCTCTGAGCAGAGTCAACACGTCCTCATCATGTGACGGGTTCAGCCTGATATAATTCAAGGTGGTGCACTGGGCACACATGACGATGGCCTGGATGAGCAAGTTTTTCGGGATAGAGGACAAATGTGCGAGATGTGTGGGAGGGCCAGCAAACCATGTCCATATGTTTTGGGCATGCCTGAAGCTTAGGGGATATTGGCAGAGATTTGCCGATGTCATGTCCAGTGTAATAAAAACTAGGGTGCCGCTGAGTCTAGAGGTGGTGATTTTCGGAGTGTTGGAAGATACGGGAGTCCAGGGGGGCGAAAGAGGCTGTCGTTTTGGCCTTTGCCTCCTTGGTAGCCCAGAGATGGATCTTATTAGCGTGGAGGAACTCGAAGCCCTCAAAGTCAGGGGTTTGTGTTAGTGACATGACTGGGTTTCTCAGACTTGAGAAAATTAAGTTCACCCTGAGAGGTTCAATGTTAGTGTTCGACTGGAGGTGGCACCTTTTATCGACTTCCTTGGCGAAAAGTAAACTGTCAACGGATTCAATGAGGGGGGTGGGGTTAGGGGGTAGGGGGGAGTTAGGTTATTTTGTGTTTAGAGTAGGCGGGAACAATGGGAGATGGAGGGATGTGTTATGCACTGAACTTTGTGTACATTTATATTTGTATTGTTTATTGTTATAAAATCATAAATGCCTTAAAATGTTTTTTAAAAAAAGAGAAGATTGGATTGTAAAATTGTTTTGGGTTCTTCATATGAATGCTAGTTCACGTTCTGGAGGAGAATCCAGGCCAATTAACAAGGTGGGAGGCACTGAAATTAGAATGATGACAGGGAGATTGTTTTTCATTTGTGAAAAAGAGCTGAGCATGAATATGCCATGCTAAAAGTAGTAGTTACTGTTGAAAATTTTAAAACTGCATATACCTAGTTTTTTAAAATTCTTTTGTATTTTAACTTCTCAGTCATCTTAAAGTGGAAGTTAGGAAATCAGCAATAGAAGTAGAATGAATAAGATTGCTAGTGTAAATGTTCCTCAATTAAGAATAAAAGTGTAGTCAGAAGTGATAATTCTCTCATGCTTAAATATGTATTGAGCCATTTTGTTCTGTGTATGCAGGTGATTTGCATCGATCTTTTGTAGTGACATTAGAGTGCTTTCAATGAACGTTTAGTGGTATAGGCAAAAATCTTACTTTTACTACAAGAAAGAATAATTTTATTACAAGAAAGAATAAGAGCTTTGTTGAAACCTTTCAGAATAAAATGAATTTAACTTACAATGATGATAAATGCAATTGTATTCGCAGTTCTTTTTATTTTAATTATTTTCATTATATATTTGTGACATGCTGTTCAGATTCATGAAGTCAATGGTGTGGCAAGAAATGTTATTTGAATTTTTTCATAAATTTGCATTTTATTACTAGACTACATCTCCGGGTACACCATGATGACAAGCGCTATGAATGTGAAGAATGTGGAAAAACCTTTATTCGTCATGACCATCTCACGAAACACCGAAAAACCCATTCAGGTAAAGTATTTGAATTGCTCAGGCACACTCTCCAAAGAGGAAATGGATGTCTTGATGGGTTCCAGTCAACACCTGACTAGTTATTCAGTGGCTGATTGGAGGAGTGGTTGTCCTTAATTTTCTGCCCCTGCCTACTAATCACCTGTTGTGTTTCAACTTTTGATTTTCTGCATTGGATATTAAATTCACATAAGGGTCACCCTTTAATTTTCTGGATTCATTGGCTGCTCTGCGTCTTCATCCATTTTGATTTCCCACAAGAATATTTTGCTGTCTACAATTTGTTTACCTGGGGCATGCAATGTTTAGGATAGAGGAAGTACAATTGTTTTAACAGCAGTACAGTTCACATATTGATATCCAACTTTTTGTTTCCTTCCCAAAGGAGAAAAAGCTCACCAATGTGAAGAATGTGGGAAGTGTTTTGGTCGTCGGGATCATCTCAGTGTTCACTATAGAAGTGTCCATTTGGGTGAAAAAGTCTGGCAGAAGTAAGTTAAGTACTGTTCTTTTTTGGAGTTAATTAATTTAAATTACTAGATAACTTTGATAACTATGGGGAAATAAACTTCTTGTGATATTTAAATTGCGTAATTCAAATTACTAGATAGTTAGATTTATTTTTCCTGGCAAAATCCACCTTTTCCGTCCCTTTCCGTCCCGTCCCCTTCCCACTTGCCCCATTTTCCTCCGACTTGCACATTTCTTCTGACAATTTGTCCCAAACCCACCACCCAACACCCATTTTTCTAATTCTGTCTTTGACTATTTTAATTTTCCAACTTCCCAAGAAAAATTATCTGCCTTCTGTGATGCAACACGGGCTTAGCATGCCGAATGACCTACTACCGTTCCGATACCATACATGCCCCACAACATGCCATCTTCAGTTTTCCTGCATACTTAAAAGTAAAGAAGCATCTGATTTTTGTGTGTCCAGGGTTTCAATTTCCTCTGGCATTATCCAAAATTCCTCAAACAACTGCTAAACCATCCAATCCCCCTCCTCCAATAATCCACCTTAAAACGCACCTTTTCGTAATCCTTCTCTATCTGCAGTGTTTCCTTCTGCCAAAATCTTGCAATGCATTTTTGCTTCACAGTCATATGCCACCACTCCTACCACTGCCTGAAACTCTGAAATCTAGGACAGGATTCTTCAAAACGGCGGCTATGTGTTGACGCCGGCGTAAACACCGGAGTGTTTCACACCGGCGCCAACGGGCCTCTTGGCCCAGCGATTCCGTGGCCCACAGGGGGCCAGCCGGCTGCTTCCGCGCAGCCCTGCGGAACATGGCGGACCCACACTTCAGGCCGGCGCGGAAGAAGGTAGGCTCCAGATCATGCACGCCCGCCGATCGGTGGCCCCCGACGCGGGCCTGGCCGTCTAATCCCACCCCCCATCAGGAGTTGCAGCCGTGACGCTGCGCTCCCACCAGGTGGAATCATACGTGAACCACGCCAGCGGGAACTCAGCTGGTCGACCAGGGAGAATCACCACGGGGGGGCCTATTTCAACAGCTCCCGACCGGCGGCGCGTCAACCGCGCAAATGCGACTGCCGCCGATTCTCCGGTCAGACCCAAACGCGGGTCTGACACCTCATTCTCCACACCCGCGCAGAGCGTGATTTCGGCACGGAAACTCAGAGAATCCCGGCCCTAATTTCTGCCCCATCACAGCAGACAGACTGTTCTTGCAAAAGTCACAAATAGCATTCTTTGTGTTGGGGGGTTGGGGAAAGCAGAGGATCCCAAATTAGGTTGGTTTGAAAGATCAGGAGAGGGTGGAGATGGTGGTTAGGAAGAAGGACTGATTAGTGAGGGACTGTTTGGGGGAGGGGTGTTGGGAAGAGAGGCATATATAGGGGCGGGTTGTCAGTGGTGCAGAGGGACTTTACTCTTCAGTCAGCAGGGAATATGAAGATCTTGGCTGAAACCTACATAAGTATATAAATCTTTTAAAGATTACTTTAAAAAACACAGATTTTCATATGTATCAGACATAATTTCCAAGCTCCAGGCAGTGCATTTGGGGTATCCCAATGATACCTCGGGAACAGCCCGCCCTTGGAGGTTCCCAAGTATGGATTGCATGTCAGTTGTCCGGGAGGTTCAAACTTATTGGGAAAATTGCCCTGCCCTGCCGAAAATGGAATTTAAATTGCAAACTTTGAACGTGTTTGACTGTTACAGAACCCAGAAAAAATACACGTACTAGTTTCTGGCTATCTATAGCACTGACTCACATTGACCCTCCACTGGACAGTATTTTTGATTCAGCTTAAGACAGTGGCTAGGGAGGGAAATAGAATCAGTGGAGATTGTAATGAGTCTTGGATCGAGCCAAAGACAGTGGCATCCTTAGCTGAAAGACGGCATGGCTAATCTAACATAAGATATCAGACTAACGCTGAGGAAATTAAGAGTTAGAAAGCTGTCTCATCAGCATACATTGCAAGTTAGATCCAATCTAACATGGATGGACCGTGAGCAAACCAATGATGAAGAAACATTTAGTGCATGAAATTTCATATTGTAATTGGAGAATTTGATGATGTCCAAGAGGGCTGAATTGCTGTCTTGTATTCTTAATAAGCTAAGAAATCTGTTGATGCAAATCCTTGAAGGTTGCTATGGCAATGTTCACAGCGTTTGAAAAAGAATATTGACTTTTCAGGATGGTTACTGTTCATACAAGCAAGCTAGATATGTCTTCCATCACCTCTATTAAAGCAGGTGTATAATATGTAAAATTGATGCAAATTATAATTGATCTGGATAAAACTTTTGTTGACAACTGAGTTTAAAGAAAATATGTTTTAAGAAGGTAGAAAAAATACCTCTAATGCTTTTATTTACTGATCACAGGTACAAAGCTACTCTTCACCAATGTGAAGTATGCAAAAAAGAATTCAAAGGGAAATCAAGCTTGGATATGCATTTTAGAACACATTCAGGTATCCTGTCAGATGTTCTTTTGTAACGTATAATGATCAAAAAATGTTCTGCAGCACAAGTTCCAGGTTGTACAACATGATTTCCTTTGCTAAATTCATATATGGTACTGTCTGAAGGACTGCTATTCCCAAAAGTCCCAGTGGAGATGTTTTGTAGTGGGTGGCCCGCATCTGTGGGCCATTTTCCACTGGCAAGTATGAAATGCGTGGGTTGTCCTTGCAGATGGAGTGGCAATGGAAGTAAATGAGCATTGATGAAGGTGCCCAGCACCGTTTAGTACTATGTACTAACTGAATCCAAATTCAACATGCACCTTGATATATCTGCAAGGCAACCTAATAAGTACTATTGTTAGAATTTGAATGATCAGGTCAGAAATTTGTGCCCGATATTTGTAATTGCTTTGCAATTTGTGACACAAATCCATTCTGTAATGCATCATGGTCTGAGAAAGCATGTGATTACTTTTATTTTTTGTTTTGCATTACAATTACAAATTTCGCTGTACAGTCTTATGATCCCAGCTGCTGTCAATACTGGACATGTCAGAGTGCAACCTAGATTGATAGATGTTAACTTTTGTTTAGAAACCGTAGAGGAAAGTTACTGAACAAATTCACAGGAGTCTGCTGATGAACTTTTAATACAAAGAATAAAATATTTATTCCACCAGACTAAAAGATTGGAAAGATCTCAATAAAAATACAAGAAGTTGATTCAAATTCCTACTATTCCGTTACCCAGCAAGATCTTTACAAACATATAAACTTGTGCAGAGTTACCACTAGCTTGACACAAAGGCTTCTTGCTCGAGACTGGCACAATTGCACTCACTCAATTTGTATTTCTGAACCCAATCTTCCTGTCGCACATCTGCTAAACTGATGACTTTATTGAGTCTTGCAACTGATTATTCAGTTAACTGCTCAGTTAACTTACTCAATTATTCAGTTCATTAATTAACTATTGTCCCTGGATCACTAGGCAACAACAAAGCTTTTCCACTTTTTTCCCCAGAGTCGCTGAATTTTCAACTCCTTTTAACACATCTCTTCAACTCCAGGGTTTACAAGACCTTATTAAAAATGTAAATATACAAACAAACCCAAAAGACCGAAGCCTTGTCGATACAAGTCTATCCAGACTCCCAGGCATGAAGGTTCATAAACAAAACCTAAATGAAACTGAAACCATGTTTACCTTCCTTAACACAAAAATATCTATATAAACTTGGCTTAAGATTATACGTTGTTCATAACAACAGTGTTTTTACAAGCAGAAATATGATTTATGTATCTGCCAATTACTGATTGTGGAAAAACTGATGTTGGTATTTTTCCGGTCTTGCGGGTACAGTGTCCCATTTTAGTTTGAAACTCAAGGTCTCACAATATGGAAGAATTGGCACTCTCATGCAAAAGTGTTGCCATCACTTCTGAGAAATCTTTGAACCTGTTTTCAACAATTTGAATCCTTAGAGATTTTAGTGGAAGTCCTGAGAATTTACATTGAGTTCTGCTAATTCTGCACAATTGTTTTGATTTGATTTGAGCTTGATGGCATACATTGCCCCAGATAATCTCTGTAATGCTAACAATTACTTCCTTGTTGGAAAACAGTTGTGCTGAATAGATTAGTGATGGCAAATTGATCAATCAGAAACCTTTTAATGTTCACTCAAAACATAGCCAAGGTGTTTTCTTTATTACAGGTGAAAAGCCCTACAAATGCCAAGTTTGTAATCAAACATTTCGAATTAAGAAGACTTTAACAAAACACATGGTGATTCATTCTGATGCCCGTCCCTTCAACTGTCACCATTGCAATGCAACATTCAAACGGAAAGACAAGCTAAAATATCATATGGATCATATTCATGGTGGTAACTCTCCAGAACAGTCAATTGTGGCTGCTTCTGAAATGAAAATGGTATCCCAGCAGTTGCTGTATGGACAAGATGACAAAATGTATCAAACAGATGCAAAATCATATTTGGATCAAAATAAGGTTTATCAAGGCGAAGGCAAAACAGCAATTCAGAACGCTCATGGAGATGTAACACTTGTACCAGTAGGGATTGCTGACAGTACTGTTCAATCTGATGCGGCCCAACATGTTGCAACTTTGGCTTCACAATCTCATGCTCTCCTTCACTCTCAACAGCCTCATCAGCAGACAGATTATCAAAGAACTACAGACCTTGCATTTCTGGAGAAGTATACACTTACACCACAACCAGCTAATATTGTGCATCCGGTTCGTGCTGATCAAATGTTAGATCCAAGAGAGCAATCATATCTCGGAACTTTACTTGGACTTGACACGGGTACACCAGTACAAAGTATTTCCAATGCAGACCGTTAATTGCAATCAGCCGTTCCCCCTCTAGAGAGTCATTATCTTATCCAGAAAAGTAAAAAATGAACTTTTAAGTCAAAACTATTCTGATATTGGTTACAAATTATGCTGCAAATTGGGATGATTTTCCTCAATTATCCATGTTTTGGTATTGGGTATGTCATAATAATGTATTTTAAAAAGGAGGTATTTGCCATGTTTCTATTTACCTCCGTCCTTCCAGTCTGATTTCCGAGTGATAGTCGAAGACATATCTATTGCATTCAACTGAAATTATGCTCCAGCACTGGTTAAAAGAGGACTTGAATGATTTTAGATATTAACCTATTCCAAAGATTAGTATTGAAGATTAATATTAAGCTAATCATATTTATTGTTTGACCATAATTCTTAGAGGATGAAAAGATGTCTCAGTTTTGGGTCGAGTCATCCTTACTTAATGAAGGTTACATTTTACATAATAAGTTAAAAATGCAGCTTGAAAAGTCTGAAGGATGCCTGATTATTTAAGAAACATTTTAATAAGAACCTAGGTTTTCCAAATTTGACTTGTGGAAATATCCTGTCATCAGACTTGCTAACAGCAAGATCAATTCCCTTCAGTCTCATTGAAAAGAAAGTATAAACCTTCTTTTACACTGAAAATAAATTGATAGGGAATTTTTATGGGAAACATACCAACAGAAATGCCATTTTTACGGCTATGAAAAACTCTTGAGGTAGCAAAATAACTTGAAAATCGGGGATAAGAAATCTTAATATTAAACCAGCTGGTAAATGAAAATAAAATGGTCCATATGCTGATCCTTTTAAAGACAAGCTTTCATTTTCCACAAGGAAAAGCAACCTGGAGTGTAACAATCTGGGTAGCACAGTGGTTAGCACTGCTGCCTCACAGCGCCAGGGACTTGGGTTTAATTCCAGCCTTGAGTGACTGTCTGTGTGGAGTTTGCTCTTTCTCTCTGCGTCTGCATGGGTTTTTCCTCCGGGTGCCCTGTTATTTCCTCACGCAGTCCAAAGATAAGCAGGTTAGGTGGATTGACCATGCAAAATTGTTCCTTCGTGGACAAAGATATGTAAATTAGATTAAGGGATTATTGGGATAAGGTGGGTGAGTGGGCTTGGGTGGGGTGCTCTTTCAGAAGGCCAGTGCTAACTTGATGGCCTCCTCTTGTGCATTAGGGATTCTATGATCTATATCCGCTGAAAAAGAAAATGTGACATTCAAGAAAACCTGCAGATGAATCCTTAGAGGCATGAAGTGTAGTATTGATACACTTTAATTTGAAGAATTACAACAGTCGCACAAAAATCGTAGAAAATCCACCCTTTTTACTTTACTTCACACATCATGGGCACAACGTCCTTCACCCTACGGAATTTAGGGTAGCTCTACAAAATGGATATGCTTATCTTGGTTAACTGCTCAATCTGATGTCAGTTATAAGAGCACTCAGCAAACAGCTGCATGAGAAACCATCTGTCCTTTCATTGATGGTCAAAGTTGCTCATATATTCAGATGGCACTGAAGTTTCTCACTGAAATCCTTACTAAATAGCTTCAAGGTTCTGAAAGAGCCACTGCCCAATACAAATTGCTTGCATTATACAGGTCAAATGGGCGGTACGGTAGCACAGGGTTCGATTCCCGCTTGGGTCACTGTCTGTGCGGAGTCTACACGTTCTCCCCGTGTCTGCATGGGTTTCCTCCGGATACTCCGGTTTCCACCCACACGTCCCGAAAGACATGCTGTTAGGTGATTTGAACATTCTGAATTCTCTGAACAGGCGCCGGAATGTGGCGACCAGGGGCTTTTCACAGTAACTTCATTGCAGTGTAATGTAAGCCTACATGTGACAATAATAAAGATTATTATAAATAGATGAGTTCTAAAAATGACAGGAGGAATGGAAAATATATTCCAGGTATATCCTACAAAATAAGCATTTTAAAACATTTTTCTTTTCTATTTACATTCTTTGAGACAACATAATTGTCCTGCGAATGCTGTATATTTAACCTGAGAGAACTTTTCTTTGCAACTAATTTTGAAGGATATTTTCCCGGGTTTATTTACCGCACCTAATCCTCTACATCTCTACATTGAAATCATTTAGGTAGAACATTGATTAAGTCAGCTGAAGATATTGCCCCAGAGAATGTTTGCTCCTTGGTTTTAGGTATTTATTTCAGAATTATTCCCTCTTCCTGATCTATTCTGAATTTCAATATTTCAGGAGACTGAGGATGAACAGTTACTTTTAAAAATTTTAAGCTGTCATTTATAGCACTGTGTTCTTTACTTCCTTTCTCAAACCTCAAGAGAGGTTCAGAGGGGTGACACCACAGCCACCTGCTGCCTGAATAGCTTGCTAATGTTATCTGCGATTATGTAGAGAATTCAAAGGTAGAGGCTGATGCATGTTTAACACATTTTCAAAAGACTTGTTAACAATTTAACATTTTCAGGAAAAACATTAGATTTTCTTCTGATCCAATACCTAATTTGCCAATAGCCAAACAGAAACTCGACTGATGCATAGAAACAATGCATTTAAACACAAGTGAAGGAAAATCAAGGATGTTAATATCTAAAATGTCTTAAAAAATACAGACATCCTGAGTTTACCAAACAAGATTTTTTTATATATAATAAATAGAGATTGTAAGTCATAGCTTATTGTCAAATTGAACTGAATCTAACAGACCTCTGAAGTATGAAACCAATGCAATGTTTTAAATTTCCTTGCTAAATAAAGGTTTTTTAAAGTCGTATGAGGGAATAAAGTGAAAACTATTGTGGGAGCAAAAGTGTCATAATAAAGCATATGCGCATGCACTGTGCACTTTAGTAAAATACCAAAAGTTTGAAACTATCTGAATAAAAGCAAATGTGTGTATAAAATATCCTTTGTGAAAAATTAATAGCCCAGATTCTGCAGTCAGCAGCAGCGCTCACTATTGATATTGAACAACTCTCCGCATGAACCTACCACGGTCCTGGTGGCAAGAATTTCCGTTGTCTTGAATAAGGATTCCCACATGGCGTGGGTTGCAATGGGGCCCAGCAGTGCAGGCTATTTTGGCTGAAAGCAGTAGGCACTTGTAGGCATAGTTTACAATCCCCGCACCACAAAAACTGAAGGAAGGTCTGATAAATCATGCTTAAAAAGCCGAGGTTTTAATTTTTAAAATGGTTTATCAGATTTTTATATGGTTTAATGTTCAGAAATGTTTCCATTTTAGTTTATTAAGTATTTGCGTATTGAGGCCACTCACCCCTGAAAGTACAATAGTAAAATTTTAATGTGTAATTAATAATTAGATATGAGCGGGCAATTAGACCAATTCACTCTGGTTTCTTGCTTGGTGTTTGAAGTAACCAACCCTTAAGAGTAGTCTAGTTTGCATGTGCACTTGAGATTAGCGGTCTCTCCAATGTCCAGTAATGATGAAGCTAAATGCTTGGTCGCTACTGACACTGCTAAACCCCACCTAAATGTTAATTACATTACTTTTTACAAGTAAATGTAATTTCCAAGTCATTTTTACAAGTTAGAATTTACAAGTACCCTGAGTTCAATCATGACGTTTGTTAGGAATATTAGCAGGAAAGATTTTATAACTAGTCCATTTTAGGTTGAGCACTCTATTTTATGTACTTATAGAGCTTTTACAGTGAGACCTACTAGCTGTCTGGTGTGCTGAACTAATGTAAGTTGGTATGAAACCAAGAGTGAAGTTCATGGATGAGGTTTGGCATAATGGTCTTTTAGCTGTATCTAAAAAGCCAGGATCATTGTAAAGAAGAGAAGACACGGAGCTTTAATTGCCATGATCAAACTCAGCAACTGTAATGTGAGGTGTTATGCAAAATTTGCATCATTGTGCGTATTCGCTGTGGATATTGTTCCCTCTAATAAATTCTATCAACAAAGACTTGCATTTTGATCCTTAATTGCTGGCCTAGAGACAATAGTTCCAAGCTAGTCTCTTGCATTCATTTTTTTTTGTAAAATATTTTATTATGGCATTTGTGATTTTATAACAGTAGCAGTAAACCATTTACAAACAACTATAAACATAGTGCAATGACCCTCTACCTCCCTCACAGGTCCCACCTTCCTTGAACAGTAATCTAGACTAACCCCCCCCACGACAAACGGTTGCCACCTCCGGAAGAACCCTAGCGTTGATCCTCTTAAGGCGAACTTGATTTTATCAAGACTGAGAAACCCAGCCATATCATTGACCCAGGTCTCTGATTTTGGGGGCTTGGAGTCCCTCCATGCTAACAGAGCATGTCTCCGGGCTACCAGGGAGGCAAAGGCCAAGACGTCGACCTCTCTCGCCCCTGGACTTCCGGGTCCTCCAACACTCCGAAAATCTGGACTTGGTGCTACCCTTAAACCCCTGCCAGAATTCCCTAAGCTTCAAACATGCCCAAAACATGTGGACATGGATCGTTGGCCCTACCGCGCCACTTGCACCTTCTATCCCAAAAAACTTGCTCAACCGGGTCACCGTCATATGTGCCCGGTGAACGACCTTAAGTTGTATCAGGCTGAGCCTGGCGCATGATGTGGACGTGTTGACCCTGCTTAACTCATCTGCCCAGAGACCTGCGTCTCTCCCCCTAACTCATCCTCCCATTTGTACTTTAGCTCCTCTGTCTGTTTCCTCTGACTCCATGAGTTCTTTATAGATATCTGAGACCTTCCCCTCTCCCACTCATATTCTAGAAATTATCCTATCTTGTATATCCCCCGTGGCGGTAGGAATGGGAAGGTTGGAAGCTGCCTTCACAAGAAGTCCTGAATCTGCAGATACCTAAACCCATTCTCTCCTGTCAACTCAAACTTCTCTAACTCCCTCAAACCGGGGAAGCTCCCATCTATAAACGAATCTCCCAGCCTCCCGATCCCTGCTCTCTGCCATCCCCGAAACCCTCCATCGAGTCTCGCTGAGGCAAACCGATGGTTACTACAGATTGGAGCCCAAACCAATTCTGCCTCCGCTCTCACATGTTTCCTCCACGGCTCCCAGACTCTCAGGGCCGCCACTACCAGGCTTGTGGAGTACTGGGTCGGAGAGAACAGCAGAGGTGCCGTGATCAATGCCCCTAAACTTGTGTCCTTACAAGATGCTGCCTCTACTTGCTCCCACACCGACCCTTCCTCCACTACCCACTTTATAATCGCCCAGTAATAGTTGCTAAAGTTCGGCAGCGCCAGCTCAGCCTCCCCCTGGCCAAGCTCCAGCATTACTTTCTTCATTCGCGGGGTTTTACCCGCCCAAACAAAACTGAAGATCACCTTATTTACCGGCTTGAAAAAGGCCTTTGGAATAAAGATGGGGTGGCACTGAAAAACAAACAGGAATCTCGGGAGGACTGTCATTTTCACTGTCTGTACCCTCCCCGCCAGTGATAATGGGAGTATATCCCACCTTCAGAAGCCCTTTTTCATTTGTTCCACTAACCGAGTCAAGTTTAGTTTATTTAACAGCCCCCAGTCTCGTGCCACCTGGATCCCTAAATAACGGAAGCTACCTCCCACCACTCTGAACAGCAGCTCTCCCAGTCTCCTCTCCTGCCCCCTTGCCTGGATCGCAAACATCTCGCTTTTCCCCCATGTTCAATATATACCCCGAAAAACGGCCAAATTCCCCAAAAGTCCTCATGATCTTACCAATCCCCCCTAACAGGTCGGAAACATACAGGAGTAGGTCGTCGGTGTACAGCGAGACCCTGTGTTCCACCCGGAGCAGCCCCTGGAAACTCTTAACGCCATAGCCAGTGGCTCAATGACCAGAGCGAACAGCAATGGAGAGAGGGGGCATCCCTGCCTAGTCCCCCGGTGCAGTCTAAAATAGCCCGAAGTCAGCCGGTTCGTTCGAACATTCGCCTCGGGTGCCTGGTACAGCAGCCTGACCCAGTCGATGAAACCCCGACCAAACCCAAACTGCCCCAACACCTCCCACAGATGGTTCCATTCCACCTAGTCAAAGGCCTTCTCTGCATCCATTGCGACCATTACCTCCACCTCATTTCCCTCTGGGGGCATCATGATTACATTCAAGAGCCTTCTAACGTTGGCCATTAGCTGCCTACCCTTAACGAACCCCGTCTGAGTCTCTTGTATTAATAATCAATAGTGTGGTCTTATTTGTTTGTAAGCTTCTACTTGTTTTTCATTCATTGATGAGCTTTATGAGATTATAACTAAGCTATTGCATTATTGACTTGGTCTACAGTAACTGACTTTTGAAAAGTTAGTATTAATTAGTTTGGGGGGGAATGGTGCCACAGGGGAAACATAGTGGCACAGTGGTTAACACTGCTGCCTCGGGCAGCACGGTGGCCTGTGGTTAGCACAGCTGCCTCACGGCGCTGAGGTCCCAGGTTCGATCCCGGCTCTGGTTCACTGTCCGTGTGGAGTTTGCACATTCTCCCCGTGTCTGCATGGGTTTCGCCCCCACAACCCAAAAATGTGCAGAGTAGGTGGATTGGCCACACTAAGTTGCCCCTTAATTGGAAAAAATAATTGGATAATCTAAATTTAAAAAAAAACACTGCTGCCTCACAGCGTTGCGACCCCGGTTCAATTCCGGCCTTGGGTGACTCTGTGGAGTTTGCACATTCTCTCAATGCCTTTGTGGGTTTGTTCCGGTTTCGTCCCACAGTCCAAAGATGTGCAGGTTTGGTGAATTGTCCATGCTAAATTTCCTCTTAAGTGCCCAGGAATGTGCAGGTTAGTTGGGGTTGCAGGGAGTCTGGTTAGGATGCTCTTTCAGAGGGTTGGTGCAGAATCGATGGGCTTAATAGCCTCCCTTCTGCACTGTAGGGTTTCTATGATAATCATATGCTGTGTTACTTTCTCTAAGTGACACCACCTCAGTATCCTTAAAGGTGTTTCAGATTAACCAATGATGATTTTAACTGTAATTTGCAACTATAGTGTACGCTTAAAGTAAACATACCCCAACTCACTTTACAGGAGCAATGTCAAAAAGGTAAGTTTTAAGCTACGTCTTAAAGGGGAAAGGAAGGTGGAGGGGTTTAGGGAAGGAGTTCCAGAGCTTAGGACCTTGCCTGCTGAAGGCACAATTGAAGGCCAATGATAGAACAATTAAAATTGGAATAAAATTGGCTGAATGTAGAAATGTCAGAGCTGGAGAAGATTAGAGATAGGGAGGGATCAGGCCATAGAGAGGTCCAGCAACGAGGATAGCAATTTTAATACAGGGGCGTTCCTAAACGATGTACAAAAGCAAACACAGATGAGAGAGGCGAATGGGACTTGGTGTGAGTTGGGACGTGAGTAGCAGAGTTTTAGATCACATCAAATTTCTGGAGCATAGGCCTCGGGAGCTGACCAAAGGTGTGTAGAGTCTAGAAGTATTAAAGGTGTAGTTTAGGATTTCCGTATGTAAACGGAAGCAAGGTGGGGAAGTAACCACGAGGTGAAAGTATGCACCCCCCTCCCGCCCAGACAAACTGTCAAAACTAATTATAGTCAAATCTTGACCAAATATAGTTAAGTTGATATTTTCATAGGAAAATACACTCCCAAGACATCAATGTTTAATCAGTAACTGATTCAAATTTAAACTGATAACTTTCAATGGTTTCCGAAAAATCTGATTTTATGTGATTATGATGGTGCAGATCTGTTCTCGGAAGCTCACCTTGGAATTAAATGTAGCACCAAGTTTACGAAAATTCTGGTTCAGCCTCAGCGTTGTTCTGTGCCAACAGAATTAGAACTAGAGACAGACGATGTTTCCCAGGATGAACTTGGACTTGACTGTATTGTTAAGAAAACATTAGGGAAATCCAAGAAATTGGAAGATTTTCTGTGGATAATGTTCTTGTGTATATTTTTAGTTTAAACGATTGATATTTTAAATTTCTGGAATATCTGAGTAAGATCATTAAGGCAGGGTCAGAGTGACTTGTGAATGGAACGAGTGTATTTGATATGTCAATGAGCCTAGCAACAACACTGCAAATTGATGTTTGCCTGTGGCCATTTAGTAACAATGGGTACAGCACAAGAATAGATTTATACAGTTTGTTGAGGATTCACAGGGAGAAAAGCAAAGTGTGAAGTAAAGTGTTGTAGGAATACTGGATAAAATGAGTTTACTTTGCTTTTAAACTTTGGGTTGAAGTAAAGAGATTAAGCCTCGGACATTGCAATTCTAAAAAATTAGATCAGATAAGGGAGAGACCAAAGAGAAAACAATTATTTAAGGAAATACTGAAACCAATGCAGGAGAGCTGGTTTTAGATCACAAATAACAGCGGAAACAGCTGTTTAACTCCCAGCAGCAGTGGGTGAAGGAAGCCTGATTTGAAAAGTAAACTGCTGGTTTACCTCAGAAGCAACTCCAGGAGACAAAAAAACACTGGTAAAAATTACTAGATTTTTATAGATCTTAAAATCTATACGGTGCTGTGGAACAGAGCTGTTCAATGGAGTGATACAGTATAAAGTCATTGTCTTAGTTAAATGTACTTCTAGCTTACTTTATTGTTTTTTCTTCTATTTCTTAAAGAACATTTACTTTACTAAAGTCATCACAAAGAGTCTGGGACACCATTTCCTGGATTTCAAACTTTGTTTCAAACTATACAAATTATAATATAGTTCAGGGTAGTTGTATCAAGTTTCCCATCTGGGATTTGAACAACTCGGCATTTACCATTAGCCATACTTTAACGGTACGGAGTGTGAAATATTTAGAGCTATAAAAGAATGGAAGCTAGCAAACGCAGAAGGATTCGATGGAATCCCTGCAGAAATTATAAAAGAACTTGAAAAGAAGGCGGCAAGAGAATTGATTAACTTGTGTTGGGAGAGGTAAACTAAGGGAGAATCGCTGGTAAATTTATAGAGATGGGAGGAGAAAGGAATTAGGACACAAAAAGATTTATTTCTTGGGGGTCATTTTGCGGGATTGAAGGAGATCAGAGCGAAGTATGGGCTGGAGGAGGGGGAAATATTTAGATACATGCAGGTTCGAGACTTTGCCAGAAAGGAGATACAGACAGAGCTTCCCAGTAGCGCCGGCTTCCACATTGCTGGGGGAGGTGCTGATGACGGGGACTGGAGAAGGGAGTAGTGTTGGCAGTTTACGGGGCTATTTTGGAGGAGGATAAGGTGCCGCTAGAAGGGATCAAGGCAAAGTGGGAGGAAGAATTGGGAGAGGGTAAGGAGGAGGGGTTCTGGTGTGAGGTGCTCCGGAGGGTGAACGCCTCCACCTCATGTGTTAGGTTGGGGCTGATACAGCTGAAGGTGGTGTATAGAGCGCACCTTATAAGGGCGAGGATGAGCCGGCTCTTTGAGGGGTAAAGAATCTACCTTTTAGTATATAACAAATGGTCATGGCTAGATTCAGGTACTGAGGAGTATGATGATGATATCTGGAGACAAGTTCATACTGATAAACCAGTGGCACCACAGGCACTGATGCTATTCCTGGCACAATCGATCTATTCATGGGGACATCTAGCCCCTCAACAGATGATGCATTGATTCCACAGAAGTTGGTGTGGCAAAGGATTCAAAAAACATGCACAATTGGTATCGGATCGTTGTGTGACATGTCAAAAGAACAACTTAGGACCTATCACGAAAATGCCCCAAGGGGCAGCACGGTAGCATGGTGGTTAGCATAAATGCTTCACAGCTCCAGGGTCCCAGGTTCGGTTCCCGGCTGGGTCACTCTGTGCGGAGTCTGCACGTCCTCCCTGTGTGTGCGTGGGTTTCCTCCGGGTGCTCCGGTTTCCTCCCACAGTCCAACGATGTGCGGGTTAGGTGGATTGGCCATGCTAAATTGTCCGTAGTGTCCTAAAAAGTAAGGTTGGGGGGGGGGGGGGGGGGGGGTTTGTTGGGTTACGGGTATAGGGTGGATACGTGGGTTTGAGTAGGGTGATCATTGCTCGGCACAAGATCGAGGGCCGAAGGGCCTGTTCTGTGCTGTACTGTTCTATGTACTATGTAAGAGCAACTGCCCCTGCAGAACCATTTCAGAATATTCAGGTCGATTATATCACCCTTCTTCCATGCCAAAGATACACTGAGGCCCTTGTGATAGTAGATACATTTTCTAGATGGATAGAAGCTACTCCAGTCAGAAAAACTACAGCCTAAATCCTATGCAAAGACTATGTTCCCAGATGGGGAGTACCAGCTAGCATTAATTCAAATAATGGAACCCACTTTATGGGTGCAGTATGTCAGGAAGTGTGCAGATTACTGAACATTGATTGGAATTTGCATTGTCCTTATCATCCTGAATCATCAGGACTAGTGGAACGCATGAACCGGACCTTAAAAGAAAGACTGTCCAAATATACCCAAGAAGGCATGGACTGGATTCAAGCTTTGCCCCTAGTACTGTGCAGTATCAGAGCAACCCCAAACAGAACAACAGGCCTAAGCCCATTTGAGGTCATTACAGGCAGACCCATGTCCCTGACAGGAACTATTGACTTACGAAAAGCAGACTGTCATTTAATGAGGGATGTATTACTTAGCTATTGCCAAAATCTAACAAATGCTGTTAGTTCTGCTTCTCAACAGGTTTCCACAGCCTGGGGTGAACCCCCTGGAGGAGGTCACTACCTCATTCCCGTCGAGGCAGTGTATGTGAAGAGGTTACAGAAAGAACCTCTCGGGGCCAAGTGGGAAGGCCCTTATCAGATTCTGCTGACTACACAGTCCGCTGTGAAACTCCAAGGAAAGAAACACTGGATTCACTCATCACATGTGAAGTGTGTGCATCAGAATAATAATAATCTGTTATAATGTTTGCAACATTATTAATTTTAAGTTGCCTGGTCTGCTTAGCAGGGTTTACTAAACAGTTACATGACAATACCTTCAAATGTTTCACTGTTATGCTCAAAAATGTAATATCTCCGGGTGCTGGGTGTGTACTGCAATTCCTACCCACTCAGAGGGAGGTATCCCTTTTATACCCATTCCTTTTAATATTTCAGAAACCGCTGAATGGTATATTTTTCCAAATAACTCAGACCAAGTCAAGAACTTGGCAATACACATCCAAAATGAAGTTAAGAAACTTGAACACCCCTCTGATTCCACTACTTGGGGTTGGCTCTTTGGATGGTCAGGTAGCACTGGAAAGTCCGTTATCCAGGGAATTTTCTTTTTTTGAGTTATTGGATTTTTCCTCTACGTAATCATCATGCTCATCAGATGTGCAAGCCAATGCATGGCAGCCCATACCGTCCAAAGGATTCAAGTGGTTCAGTCCACACCCAGTGCACCACCACCCAATAACTTTGAAGTGGAAAGTTTCTGTTGAACTAATATTCACTGCATTTTAATCATTTATTAATCAATTATTATTCATAATTTCATTACTGCATTACATAATCAATTTTGAATCATACCAATTATTACTAAATCCTATACTCAACTTCAGTTATTTTACTGTATAATCATTTTATTTGTAAACATGAAATAATAATTATTAAACTTTTATTACTGAATTATGTAATCAATTTTTAATCAGTATATCAATGTTTTAAGTAATTTTTACTAAATCCTTTAATCAATGTATTATCAACTTCAATTATTAATGTATTCATATTTTGAGACTTCCGGTGGCAGTGATGCAGCAATAAGCCACACATGTGGGAGCTCCCGTTTTAAAGAGATTTTTCGGCTCTTTTGAGAGCCCAAAACGGAAATTTTTCGACGTCTCCCGGTGGGGGAAGGTGTGCTGAACGACTTTCCCTGCAGTCCATGCCTCGAACTCGGAGTGGAAAGGTGGAAAAAACAGCAGCAGCTCCTCAGAAAAAACGGGGGAAGGGATCCAAGATGGCCACCGACAGAGCTCCAGAGGAGTGGAGACTCTGGGCCCAGAAACAACAAACTGATCTCCTGCGCTGCTTTAAAGAATTCAAGGATGAAGTACTGAGCTCTC
The DNA here is from genome assembly GCF_902713615.1 of Scyliorhinus canicula. NCBI lineage: Eukaryota > Metazoa > Chordata > Chondrichthyes > Carcharhiniformes > Scyliorhinidae > Scyliorhinus > Scyliorhinus canicula. The sequence goes on from NC_052149.1 coordinate 96,358,314, forward strand.
TGCAGGAAACAAACAGAAGGCTGTCAGAGATTCAGTCCACCCAGGGTGCTGCCATCAAGAAGTTGCAGACGCAGGCCATTGAACGGGAGGAGGAGGCCGTGGTCCTTGTGAGTAAGGTGGAGGGGCACGAAGCACTCCACAAGAAGTGGCAGGAACGCTTCGAGGAGCTGGATCACCGCATGAGGCGGAAAAACCTGCGGATCTTGGGCCTTGCGGAGGGGCTGGAGGGATCGGACCTGACAGCCTATGTGGCTGTAATGCTGGGTTCGCTAGTGGGGGCCGGGTCTCTCCATCTGCCCCTGGAGCTGGAGGGAGCACACAGAGTACTGGCCAGGAGGCCTAAGGAGAATGAACCCCCGCGTGCGGTGCTGGTGAGGTTCCACCGGTTCAGTGATCGGGACTGCGTGCTGCGCTGGGCCAAGAAGGTGAAGAGCAGCAATTGGGAGAATGGGGTAGTGCGGATCTACCAGGCCTGGAGTGCGGAGGTGGCTAAGCGGCGGTCCGGATTTAATCGGACGAAAGAGGTGCTTTTTTAGAAAAAAGATAAAGTTCGGAATGTTGCAGCCCGCGCGCCTGTGGGTAACTTATTTGGACCGGCACCATTATTTCGATTCCCCGGAGGAGGCGTGGGCCTTCGTGCGGACGGAGAAACTGGACTTGAACTAGGGGTTGGGGGTTGCGAGGTCGGCTGTAAGATATTAGTGCTGGATTCGGCTGTTGCTGTGTTCTCTTTTTCTTCTGTTTTTTTCTTCTTGTTTTAGTACTTTTGCAATTTTGATATGGTTATTTACGGGGGGGTTGTTCTGCTATGTTTTTGTTTTTGTGCTTGGGGCATTGTTTGGGCTGTGTATCTTGCGGGGAGGGTCGGGGGGGTATGTTGTATTCTATGTCGGAGTGGGGGTATGGAGGGGGGCTGATATTTGGGAGCTGCGTCAGAAGAGTGTGGTGGGGCAGGGCGAAAGCGCGAGCTTTCCTCTGGTTTCCCGCGCTGCGGGGCTGGGGGGCGGAGATGGTGACGGGGGAGGTGGGGCCTTAACTGGTTCTTCCCCGCGCTGGAGCGGTGCCAGGAGGAGGGATAGATTGGGGGATGATCCCACTTCGGGAGGGGTCGGGCTATTGGCGGGAGTTTCCGGGGTCAGCAGAAGTTAGCTGACCCACGGAAGTACAATGGAGGACGGTTCGCGGCTGGGAGGGTTCCTAGCCTGGGGGGGAAGGGAGGGGGGGAAAGGGGAATACCAGGTTGCTGCTGGTAGGGTCAAGAAGGAGCTGGTGGGGGCTGGGGGGACAGAGGTGAGGGGTTGTCGCTATGGGGACGGGGTCGAGCAGGGGATGCTGGCCTGGGGCGGGCAGTCGACGGGCTATGGCTAGCCGACGGGGGAGGGGGGCGGGACGCCCTCTGATCCTGTTGGTCACCTGGAATGTGAGAGGGTTGAATGGGCCGGTGAAGCGGTCAAGGGTACTGGCTCACCTGAAGGGTCTAAAGGCGGATGTGGCAATGCTTCAGGAGACCCACCTGAGGGTGGCGGACCAGGTCCGCCTGAGGAAGGGATGGGTGGGGCAGGTTTTCCACTCGGGGTTGGATGTGAGGAACCGGGGAGTGGCGATTCTGGTGGGGAAAAATGTGTTGTTTGAGGCATCGGAGGTGGTGGCGGATAAGGGGGGTAGGTATGTGATGGTTAGGGGCAGGCTACAAGGAGAGAAGGTGGTACTGGCTAGTGTGTATGCCCCAAATTGGGACGATGCGGGCTTTATGAGGCGTATGTTGGGACGGATCCCGGATCTGGAGGCGGGAGGTCTGATCATAGGGGGGGACTTTAATACGGGGGTGGATCCTTCACTGGATCGGTCCAGCTCTAGGACGGGTAGGAGGCCGGCGGCGGCCAAGGTACTGAGAGGGTTTATGGATCAGATGGGTGGAGTGGATCCATGGAGGTTTGTGAGGCCGAGGGCACGTGAGTACTCTTTCTTCTCCCACGTACATAGGGTCTACTCTCGGATAGATTTCTTCGTGGTGAGTAGGGGACTGATTCCGAGAGTGGAGGAGGCCGAGTATTCGGCCATTGCAATCTCTGACCACGCTCCGCATTGGATAAAGTTGGAAATGGGGGAGGTGCGAGACCAACGTCCATTGTGGCGGTTGGATGTGGGGTTGTTGGCGGAGGAGGAGGTGTGTAGGAGGGTCCGGGCAAGTATTGAGGGGTACCTTGAGGTGAATGATACGGGGGAGGTTCAGGTGGGGATGGTCTGGGAAGCCCTGAAGGCAGTAATTCGTGGGGAGCTGATATCCATCCGGGCACACAGGGAGAGGAGCGAGAGGAGTGAGAGGGATAGACTGGTGGGGAAGATGCTGGAGGTGGACAGGAGGTATGCAGAGGCACCAGAGGAGGGACTGTTGGGGGAGAGGCGCAGCCTGCAGGCTAAATTTGATTTGCTGACCACTAGAAAGGCTGAGGCACAGTGGAGGAAGGCACAAGGGGCAGTGTATGAACATGGTGAAAAGGCGAGTAGGATGCTGGCTCATCAGCTCCGTAAGCGGGATGCGGCTAAGGAGATTGCTGGAGTGAGAGACAAGAGTGGGAATGTGGTGCGGAAGGGGGTAGAGGTGAATGAGGTCTTCAAGGACTTTTACGGGGAACTGTACCAGTCGGAGCCAACGGGGGGGAGGAGGGGAATGGAGAGGTTCCTTGACAGGCTTTCTTTCCTGAAGGTGCAGGAGGAGAAGGTGGAGGGGCTGGGTGCGCCGATTGAGCTGGAGGAGCTAGTTAAGGGGATCGGGCAGGTGCAGTCAGGGAAGGCACCGGGGCCGGATGGGTTCCCGGTGGAATTTTATAAAAAGTTCGTGGACCTAGTGGGCCCCTTGCTGGTGCGGACACTCAACGAAGCGTGGGAAGGGGGGACTTTGCCCCCGACGATGTCACGGGCGCTGATCTCGTTAATTTTAAAGAAGGACAAGGACCCCCAGCAGTGTGGGTCATACAGGCCCATATCTTTTCTCAACGTGGATGCTAAGGTGCTGGCAAAAATCCTGGCCACCAGGATAGAGGACTGTGTGCCAGGGGTTGTGCATGAGGACCAGACAGGTTTTGTGAAGGGAAGGCAGCTGAACACGAATGTGCGGAGATTGCTGAATGTCATTATAATGCCGGCGATTGAGGGGGAGGCAGAGATAGTGGTGGCGCTGGATGCGGAGAAGGCCTTCGATAGAGTGGAGTGGGGGTACCTATGGGAGGTATTGGGGAGGTTTGGATTTGGTGAAGGGTTCATTAGATGGGTAAGGCTGCTATATGAGGCCCCGATGGCGTGCGTGGCCACGAATAGGAGGAGGTCGGAGTACTTCCGGCTTTACCGAGGGACCAGGCAGGGTTGCCCCTTGTCCCCCTTGTTGTTTGCACTGGCAATCGAGCCGCTGGTGATGGCATTGAGAGATTCAGAGAGGTGGAGAGGCTTGGTGCGAGGTGGAGAGGAACATAGGGTGTCGTTGTATGCCGACGACCTGTTACTGTATGTGGCGGACCCGGTGGGAGGGATGCCGGGAGTGATGGAGTTACTAGCCGAGTTTGGGACCTTCTAAGGTTATAAATTAAACTTGGGCAAGAGCGAGGTGTTTGTGGTGCACCCTGGAGACCAGGAGGAAGGAATTGGTAGGCTCCCGCTTAGGCGGGCAGGGGAGAGCTTTAGGTACCTGGGGGTGCAAGTGGCCAGGGACTGGGGGACTCTCCACAAGCATAACTTTACCAGACTGGTAGATCAGATGGAGGAGGAGTTCAGGAAGTGGGACATGCTGCCATTGTCGTTGGCGGGGAGGGTGCAGTCCGTCAAAATGACAGCGCTTCCGAGGTTCTTGTTCCTTTTTCAGTGCCTGCCCATATTTATCCCCAGGGCCTTCTTTAGGAGAGTGACCGGCAGTATTCTGAGCTTTGTGTGGGCACATGGGACTCCGAGAGTGAGGAGGGTATTCCTGGAGCGAGGAAGGGATAGAGGCGGGCTGGCGCTGCCCAACCTTCTGGGGTACTATTGGGCAGCCAATGTGTCAATGGTGCGTAAATGGGTGATGGAGGGGGGAGGGGCGGCGTGGAAAAGAATGGAGATGGCGTCATGTAGAGGTACGAGCCTGGGTGCCATGGCAACGGCACCGTTGCCGCTCTCCCCTAAGAGGTTTACCACGAGCCCGGTGGTGGCGGCGACCCTAAGAATCTGGGGACAGTGGAGATGGCATCGGGGGGAAACAGGGGACTCGATGGAGGCTCCACTTGGTGGCAACCATCGGTTCATCCCGGGGAACATGGATGGGGGATTCAGGGGATGGCAAAGGGCGGGCATCAGCAAATTGAGGGACCTGTTTATTGGCGGGAGGTTTGCGGGCCTGGGGGAACTGGAAGATAAATTTGGCCTTCCCCAGGGGAACATGTTCAGATACCTGCAGGTAAAGGCGTTTGCTAGGCGACAGGTAGAGGGATTCCCTTTGCTGCCCTCGCAGGGGACGATGGACAGAGTGCTTTCGGGGGTGTGGGTAGGAGAGGGGAAGGTGTCTGACATCTATAAGGTAATGCAGGAGGTGGAGGAGTCGTCAGTGGAGGAGCTGAAGGCTAAATGGGAGGAGGAACTCGGGGAGCAGATAGAGGACGGGACTTGGGCGGAGGCCTTGGAGAGAGTCAACTCCTCCTCCTCATGTGCGAGGCTTAGTCTCATCCAATTTAAGGTGCTGCACCGGGCCCATATGTCCGGGACTAGGATGAGTAGGTTCTTCGGGGGTGAGGACAGGTGCACCAGATGTTCGGGGAGTCCTGCGAACCACGCCCATATGTTCTGGGCATGCCCAGCACTGGAAGAATTCTGGAAGGGGGTGGCGGGGACGGTGTCGAGGGTGGTTGGATCCAGGGTCAAACCAGGGTGGGGACTCGCGATTTTTGGGGTTGGGGTGGAGCCGGGAGTGCAGGAGGCGAAAGAGGCCGGTGTCCTGGCCTTTGCGTCCCTAGTAGCCCGTCGAAGGATTCTGTTACAATGGAAGGATGCAAGGCCCCCAAGCGTGGAGACCTGGATCAGTGACATGGCGGGATTTATAAAATTGGAAAAGGTCAAATTTGCCCTGAGAGGGTCAATACAAGGGTTCTATAAACGGGTCAATAGCAGCAGCAACCCGGGGGGGGGGGGGGGTGGGGGGGGGGGGGGGGGGGGGGTGGGGGGGGGGGGGGGGGGGGGGGGGGGGGGGGGGGGGGGGGGGGGGGGTGCATTATTGTAGCGTTTATTCTGTAACTTTATAGTGTGTTAATTTGCGTTGTTGTTAAAATGCTGGGTTGTTCATGGGGATGGGGCGAATGTATATGATTGTTAATATTATTGTTATTTTCAGTATTTTACTAAGGTGCGTTATTGTTGTATAAAATCAAAATTTCTCAATAAAAATTATTTTAAAAAAAATGTATTCATATTTTGTGATATTATCATTTGACTTTTTAAAATTGAATTATTACGATGTTTGTAACGCTTGCAAGGCTTTTCCCACTCTGTTGTTGAAGGCTGTTCTCAAATAAGTGAACCATTAAAGGCAATGTGAATGAGTCTCTCTCGCTCTATGCCTATCACTGTCCTATTGCATTTATTCCTTTCCTTCTTTGATTCTATTTCATTTTTGATTCATCTTATTCGCCTTTTGAATAATCAAAAAGAGGGGACTGATAGAATCTACCTGTTTAGTAAAGAATCTACCTTTTAGTACATAACAAATTAAAGGAATAAATGGCCCAAGATTTTAAATGGCTTCTTGTTAAATACCAGACAGCAGGAGATGTTGTTTCCCATGCGAATAATCAAGATAATAAACCTAGACAGACCAAGGATACATTTGACTAAGTCAAAGATTTTGGGCAACACTCCCAGAAACTGTTTTCATGGCAACCGATAAGGTCCATAAGGAAGACATATTTCAAATCACCTCATACTCAAAATTTGATGGACAAATACATATTGAATTGAATTAACTATGAAAGAACTTTAACCCAATCACAACCAGAAAGGGGAGAGACATTAGCGACAGCAATAATCTTTACGGTTTGAACAATCCATTCTGGAATCACTTACTTTAATCTCTGAAGCTACTTTCCTGCACTTTCGCTTTGATTAGCTATTTTGTTTATTTTCAACTTTCTGTATTCAATTAGAAGAACCATTTAGAGCTGTGATTTGTATTAAATTCAACTCAGTACTCTATATTTGCATGGACAAAACAAACTTTAAAGATACTCTGCATTGCAAGTAAAAATACAGATCAAATGATATCTGAAATTCAAACTGAATAAAAGCAATTTACTTCATACACAAGTCTTTGTTTCATAATCTGACGAGTAGTGTATATCGTTCGGTGACATGTAAGATACACTAACCAAAGTTCAGATCTAAAAAGGGAGTAGAAGATGTGTGAGAACGTTACCGGGGGCGGTTGGGGGGGGGGGGGGCGGTGCTGGTGGGACCACGTTCATATGATTTGATCCTGTCCAAAACTGGAGGATTACTGGAAGGAGGTGTATGTGTTTAGGGTAATCTCTAAAGTGGTGCACGTGAAACTGGACCCAGGCCCTTGGGAGGCCATATTCGGGGTGTCAGACCAGCCGGGGTTGGAAACGGGCACGGAGGCAGCTGTTGTAGCCTTCGCCTCATTGATCGCCCGAAAGCGGATCCTGTAAGGGTGGAGATCAACCTCTCCACCCTGTGCCCTGGCGTGGCAGGGGGACCAGCTAGAATTCTTAATGCTTGAAAAGGTCAAATTTGAACTGAGGGGAAGGATGAAGTGGTTCTACAATTCATGAGCGTTATTCCTTTTGCACTTTCAAGAATTGGATCGCATCGAACATTAGGGGAGTTGGGGGCTGGGAGGGTTGGGGGGAGAAGGACTGTATGTGTTAATGGTGACTATGGGTGATTCCTGATTCCTTTTTGTCATTTGTTTATGTTAACATGCGGGCCAATGTCTGGGGTTTGGTAGGAGGACGGGATGGTTGTTATTGATATGGGGATTGACATTACATTCGTTACTGATTATTGTTTATTGTTGGGTGTAAATTTGGGAGAAAATGTGATGAAGGAGGAGAATTTAAAAAATATACTTTTTTAAATGGAGAATTGCTGGGAGATGTTCTAAGGAGCATGACAGTTCCATTGAAGAAGGTAAGTACCATGTTAAGAAGGTGTACGGTGTGTTAGCTTTTATTGGTAGAGAAATTGAGTTTCAGAGCCATGAGATCATGTTGCAGTTGTACAAAACTCTGGTGCGGCCGCATTTGGAGTATTGCGTGCAGTCCTGGTCGCCACATTATAGGAAGGATGTGGAAGCATAGGAAAGGGTACAGAGGAGATTTACAAGGATGTTGCCTGGTATGGAGGGAAGACCTTACGAGGAAAGGCTGAAGGCCTTGAGGCTGTTTTCGTTAGAGAGAAGAAGATTAAGAGGTGACTTAATTGAGGCATACAAGATGATCAGAGGATTAGATAGGGTGGACATTGAGAACCTTTTTCCTCGGATGGTGATGCCCAGCATGAGGGGACATAGCTTTAAATTGAGGGGAGATAGATATAGGACAGATGTCAGAGGTAGGTTTTTTACTCAGAGAGTAGTAAGGGCGTAGAATGCCCTGCCTGCAGCAGTAGTGGACTCGCCAACACTAAATGCATTCAAATGGTCATTGGATAGACATATGAACGATAAGGGAATAGTGTAGATGGGCTTTGAAGGGGTTTCACAGGTCGGCACAACATCGATGGCCGAAGGGCCTGTACTGTGCTGTAATGTTCTATGAAATGTGAAGAGCATTGCAAATTTGTTTACATTCACCAAAGGAAATGTTAAATATACTAGCAAATGGATTGGAAGCCATATTAAGCCATGATATCAGTGTTAATTAATTTGGTTACAGGAAGGTTTGTGGAGCTAGAAAGGCTGTAACAGTGATGAGTGTTCAATGAAAGAAGCATAGGAAACCAGCAAAAATTGTACACCTGTGGATCATAAATAGCTTTTTACTCGACTGAGTGAACTGGTAAAAGCTGTTGAATGTACTGGAGGTGAGCAAAGTTGACTGGAAAGATAAAAGAATGACTGTAATGGTAGATGGGACAGACTGCTACAATCAGTTCAGTATTTGATCAAACTAACCTTGATATAATCGGACATAGGTTAAGACAAGGCTCTCTGATATCATCATTGCTCTTTAACATCTACAAAAGCCAAGATAAAATAATTAGGTGTAATACAGAAAGGTGTCCAAAGTAGGAGATCAATTGGTGAAAGTAAAAGATTTGCAAATGACCAGGCCCTTGTGGTTTGCACAGAAGATCGACAGCAAATAATGGAAAGAATGAATGAAGTGGTAAAAGATTACAAAATGAAAAGGTGAAAGAAAAATTACAAAGGTTGGAAGAAATAACTGCGGGAAAGCAGAGGCCAAGATAATTCATCAATAGCTGGAATAGGTGTCACAATTTAAGTATTTGGGAAGTAACTTGTCAGAAGATCATAGCTGTCATAAAGAAATCAGAACGAGAATAGCAACAACAAAGAATGTATTAAACATAAAGAATTCCTGAGCATAAGAGTGAGTGAGATCTTAAGAAAAGTATTATCAAGACGATGACAAGACACATAGATTATTGCTTGACAAATGGACTTTAAGAAAAGTGGATATCCAAAGGTAAGAAAGTTGTGAAATGTGATTTTGGAGAAGGATAGAACATGGACATGATGAAGTTTTCAGGGTGGTGGAGGAGGAAAGATCATGAAGGAATAACATCAAGAAGAAGTAACAAGATTAGATTGGTCATATTCTAAGGCATGACAACTTGCTGAAAGATTTGATTGAAGGAATGCTAGAGAGATGTAGACCAAGAGGTAGAAAGAAAATGATGTTAGACAACTTGATATTGAAAATATAAGCAACTTAAGAGGAAAGTGCAAGAGCCCAAGACTAGAGAGATGGGCAGAGAACCTGTTCTTCGGTAGGCCACTAATACATGCCTTGGACTTGGCAGGAGATTAGGAAAGGTAAGTGCTGAAGGGTAGGGAACATAAGAACAAGAGTAGGAGTAGGCCATTTAGCCTTGAGTTAATTCAATCATTCAATGAGATAATAGCTGATTTGTGGCTTAACTCTATATTACTGCCTTAGCCCCCATCCCGAAAGACATGCTGTTAGGGGAATTGGACATTCTGAATTCTCCCTCTGTGTACCTGAACAGGCACTGGAATGTGGTGACTAGGGGCTTTTCATTGTAACTTCATTGCATTGTTAATGTAAACCTACTTGTGACAATAAAGATTATTAATATTATTATATCCTCAAACAAAAATCTATTCATCTCAGTTGAATATTTAAAATTAATCCAGCTCTAATTTCCATTTGCATAAGAGAGTACCAATCTTCGACCTCCCTGTGTAGAAAGGTTTATAATTAATTTCCTACATATTAAATTGACCTAGTGGTTTATGAAATAATAGTTTTCAAAAGGCAATTAAATTCTCACCTATTGAGCAGTTGAGCAGATCTGCACAGGGCTGCGTAGTGGCCAAGCTTGCCACACTGGAGACAGCGTCGAGATTTCGCAGGACATTGCCGCTTTAAGTGGGCGGAACAGTTGTTGCACGTCATGGCGCCGACGTCAGGACATTCCGTGTGCCACCGCGCATGTGCGGTGCAGTCAAACGGTGTGCGCACCTGCGCAGTTCGGTCATCGGCCTCGCCGTCCCCTTGGTCATTGCGCACTTGCGCAGGGGCCCTGGAAAAGTGCGCAAAATGGCCGCCCTCATCCAGACTCAGGCCCTGGAGCTGTTTTACGGCCTGCACCCGCTCCGCATCGTGGGGGCCTTGATATGGGAGTATCAGTTATTAGCGTGCGCATGTAGGATGCAGGTCTCGATGGCGATGGTAAGGGTGAGCTGCTTAACTTTAAGGAGCTGCTGGCAAAGGGGGTCTGAGTGGACCCCAAAAACGATCTGGTCGGGGATCATGGAGTCGGAAGTGGAGTCGTAGTTGCAGGACTGCCCTAGGATACGGAGATGGGTTAAGAAGGACTGAAAAGGTCCATCCTTACCCTGAAGCTTCTGCTGGAAAACATAGTGTTCAAAGCTCTCGTTGACTTCGATGTCACAGTGGCTGTCAAACTTCAGAAGGACTGTTTTAAACTTTGTCTTGTCCTCGCCTTCAGCAAAGGTGAGGTAGTTCATGATGTGGATAGCGTGGTCCCTGGCTGTAGAGAGGAAGAGAGCAATCTTCCTGGCATCCGATGCGGCTTCTAGGTCGATGGCTTCAAGATACAGCTGACCTTCTGCTTGAAAATCTTCCAGTTAGCACCAAGGTTGCCGGCGATGTGGAGCGGCGGGGGAGGGCGGACGCTGTCCATGTTACCGGATGACTAATCGCTGGTCAAAGGCAGACTATCTCAAGGTAGGTCCGTCAAACTCGAACATGGCTCACTGGTACCATGATGTGTTGGGTAAGCTGTGCCTGAGAGGACTGTGTTTGCTGTACCAGCGAGAGAGACAAGCTTCCAACACTTGGAGAAATGCAACTCTATTTTATTGAACACTTAACTATCATACATACTTAAACTGTGGGTTAACACTATGCTGAGTTGACTGGAGACCTGAGGCTAACCTGACCAGACTATCTTACTACCACATGGTGTATGTTCTAGCTGTTGCTCACTGGCTCTGACTGTCTCAGAGGCTGGATCCCAAGAGAGCGGGAAAACTAGTGCCCTCTGGCTTTATAGTGGTTGTGTCCTGTCTGGTGATTAGCTGTTTTGTTCTGTGTGTTCATTGGTCATCCTGTGTGTCAATCAATGCCTGTCTGTGCACCATCATATACTTGTATGTATATTATGACAGTCGGTATTAGAGGTATTACGGTACCTTGAATAATGCTATAAGACCATTGGTGTGGGAGGTACCTGAGACTGCTGTTTCATTGGTTAAGCCTGCCTGCTGTTTCCGCCCAGTAAGGCAGACTATAAGAGCACATGTCTCCCCAGCAGCTGCATTCTGTACCTGCGCTGCTGGGGGAAACATCTAGTGCAATAAAGCCTTCAATTGTCTCCAATCTCGCTTCTGGAGTTATTGATCATGCATCAATTATTGCACTAGATTTTAAAGAATGGAGCTCCGAATGAAGCCGGAGTGTCTGCAACTCAGCCCCCACACGGCAAACACAGCAGCAACTTTCAAACACTGGCTGCCGTGTTTCAATGAATATCTCAGGACGGCCACAACTAGACCAACAGAGGACCAGAAATTCCAAGTTCTGCACCCAAGGATGAGCTCAGAGATCCACAGTCTCATCAAGGACGCGGACGATTTCGAGGCTGCAGTGACTGCTAAAAGGACACTATATTCGCCCTGTAAGCCAGGTCTACACCCGACATCTACTAGCGACGAGGCGACAAATCCCTGGGGAATCGCTGGAGGTGTTCTACCGTGCGCTCCTGGTGTTAGGGAGGAACTATAACTGCCCGCAAGTTTCAGCCAACGACCACACAGAACTTTTGATCCGGGACGCATTTGTTGCAGGTATGCTGTCCTTCCAAATGCGCCAGCGATTGCTCGAGAGACACTAGGCCTCAAGGAGGCATAGGCCCTTGCTAGCTCTCTAGATGTGGCCTCCCAAAACACCCGCGCTTACGTCCCCAACGGCGTGGCACCCCCTTGGGCAGCGTGGAACCCCCCCCCCCTGCGGCCGACTCCGAGCCATCCCTCCACAAGCTTGTGCTGCAAGACTGCCAGGCAACCCTGGGGGGCCCCGCTGTTACTTTTGCGGGCAAGCCAAGCACCACCGACGCGCTGCCCGGCCCGCTCATCCATCTGCAAAGGGTGCGGCAAAAAGGGCCATTTCGTGGCAGTATGCCAGGTCCGTGGGCGGTCTCCGGAGGCGAATCGGGACCGCCATTACAACCCTCTCCACGACCCACGTGCGGCCAGCGGGCGCCGCCATCTTCCTTCTCCCGAGCCACGTGCGGCCTCCGGGCGCCGCCATCTTATCCCTCGGACACCATGTGCGATGGATGGGTGGCGCCATCTTGTGCACCCCCAGCCATGTGCGACCAGTGGGCGTCGCCATCTTGGCTGGACTCTCAGGACCCTGACTCGGATGACTGCACACCGCCCGAGGAACTTCTGCCATGACTCGCCTCGTTGACCCTGGACCAGTCTTGGCCCCGAACACTCTCGACTGCAACGACGACTGTGCTGATCAACGGGCATGAAACATCCTGTCTGATTGACTTCGTGAGCACAGAGAGCTTCATACACCCCAACACAGTAAGGCGCTGTTCTCTTCCCATCCACCCAGTTAACCAAAAAACCTCCCTGGCCTCCGGGTCTCATTCAGTGAGATCAAAGGGTTCTGCATAGCGAACCTCACGGTCCAGGGAAGGGAGTTTAAAAATTACCGACTCTACGTCCTTCCCCACCTCTGCGCTGCCACGCTCCTAGGGTTAGATTTTCAATGCAACCTCCAAAGCTTAACTTTTAAATTGGGCAGCCCTATACCCCCCCCCCCCCCCCTTCACTGTCTGCAGCCTCGCGACCCTCAAAGTCGATCCGCCTTCCTTGTTTGCGAACATCACCCCGGATTGCAAACCCGTTGGCACCAGGAGCAGACGGTACAGTGCCCAGGACTGGACCTTTATTAGGTCGGAGGTCCAGCGATTACTGAGGGAAGGTGTCATTGAGGCTAGCAACAGTCCCTGGAGTGCTCAAGTCGTGGTTGTAAAGACCAGAGAGAAGCATAGGATGGTCATCGATTATAGTCAGGCCATCAACAGGTAAACGCAGCTCGATGCGTACCCTCTCCCCAGCATATCCGATCTGGTCAACAAGATCGCACAATACAAGGTCTTTTCCACGGTGGATTTCAAGTCCGCCTACCACCAGCTCCCCATCCGTCCTAGCGACCGCAAATACACTGCTTTTGAAGCAGATGGGCGGCTCTACCACTTCCTAAGGGTTCCTTTTGGTGTCACAAATGGAGTCTCGGTCTTCCAACGAGAGATGGACCGAATAATTGACCGGTGTGGTTGCGGGTCACGTTTCCGTACCTTGATAATGTCACCATCTGTGGCCACGACCAGCAGGACCACGACACCAACCTCCGAAAATTCCTCACTTTCGCAAAAATCCTTAATCTCACATATAACAAGGATAAAGGCGTGTTCAGCACCGATAGTCTAGCCATTCTCGGCTATGTAGTGCATGATGGAGTTATAGGCCCAGACCCTGAACGCATGCACCCCCTCATGGAGTTTCCCCTCCCCCACTGCTCCAAGGCCCTGAAACTCTGCCTGGGATTTTTTTAGTATTATGCCTAGTGGGTCCCCAACTATGCAGACAAGGCCCGCCCACTAATCCAATCCACGGTTTTTCCCCTGTCGGCAGAGGCCCGCCAGGCCTTCAGCCGCATCAAAGCGGACATTGCAAAGGCTACGATGCACGCCATTGACAAATCCCTCCCTTTCCAAGTCGAGAGCGACGCGTCTGACGTAGCTCTGGTGGCCACCCTCAACCAAGCGGGCAGACCCGTGGCCTTCTTCTCACGCACCCACCATGCTTCAGAAATCCGCCATTCCTCAGTTGAAAAGGAGGCCCAGGCCATAGTAGAAGCTGTGCGGCACAGGAGGCATTACCTGGTCGGCAGGAGATTCACTCTCAATGACCAACGGTCGGTGGCTTTCATGTTCGATAATGCACAGCGAGGCAAGATAAAGAATGACAAGATCATACAGTGGAGGATCGAACTCTCCACCTACAACTATGAGATCTTGTATCGTCCCGGGAAGCTAAACGAGCCTCCTGATGCCCTATCCCGCGGCACATGTGCCAACGTACAAGTGGACCGCCTCCGGGCACTCCACGAGGACCTCTGCCACCCGGGGGTCACTTGATTTTTCCATTTAATTAAAACCCGCAACCTGCCGTACTCCATCGAGGTCAGGACAGCCACCAGGAATTGCCAAATCTGCGCGGAGTGCAAGCCGCACTTCTACAGGCGAGAGAAAGCGCACCTGATAAAGGCTTCCCGTCCCTTTGAACGCCTCAGGTCCTTCAAAGGGCCCCTCCCCTCCACCAACCGCAACACGTATTTCCTGAACGTGATTGGCGAGTACTCCCAGTTCCTATTCACCATCCCCTGCCCCGACATGACCGTGGCCACCATCATAAAAGCCCTCCACAGTATCTTTACGCTGTTCGGTTTCCCCGCCTACATACTCAGCGATAGGTGGTCCTCCTTTATGAGCGACGAACTGCGTCAATTCCTGTTCAGCAAGGGCATCACCTCGAGCAGGACGACCAGTTATAACCCCCAGGGAAACGGACAGGTAGAGAGGGAGAACGGAAGTCTGGAAGACCGTCCTACTGGCCCTCCGGTCCAGGAATCTCCCAGTCTTTCGCTGGCAGGAGGTCCTCCCGGATGCTCTCCACTCCATCCGGTCACTGCTGTGTACCACGACCAACCAAACACCTCACAAACATCTCCTTGTCTTCCCTAGGAAGTCCTCCTCCGGGACCTCACTCCCAACCTGGCTGGCAGCTTGTGGACCCATCCTGCTCCGCAAACACGTGCGGGCGTACAAGTTGAACCCATTGGTCGAGAGGGCCCATCTCTTTCATGCTAACCCTCAGTACTCCTACGTGGCGCACCCCGATGGCAGACAGGACACGGTCTGTGGACACCGTGGAACTGTTTTAAAGTATTGTGTGCTGTGTGAAGCCATTTTTGTGTTTAAGTGTCTTTTTCCCCCTTTCTTTCTTAACAAACATTTGCTGAACTATAAAATCACCACAAGTAGTTGGGGACATTATTTCCGGATTACAGAACTTCTCCTCATATTAGACAAATTGCAGCAACAAAAAATGTTTTAGTAGCTAATTCAAGTTTCCCTTCTGGGATTTGGGGCAGCTCAGCATTCACCATCAGTCATGCCATAACTTGGGACTGAGATTCGTACCTTTCTTGTCACCATGAGAAAGATCTGGGAAAGTCTGTCAGGGGCAGCAGGCCATTGCCTAGTTGGTAGTTGGACAAATAGATACAACACTAGTAAATGACAGTTTCCTGGCCATATGGACTTTGGATAAGAAGAGCTAAGGACAGGAGCAGATTGGGAGTTGAATTGTAACTCTAATTTAATTGGATAAGGGGCTGGTTTAGCACAGGGCTAAATAGCTGGCTTTTAAAGCAGACCAAGGCAGGCTAGCAGCATGGTTCAATTCCCGTACCAGCCTCCCCGAACAGGCGCCAGAATATGGCAACTAGGGGCTTTTCACAGTAACTTCATTTGAAGACTACTTGTGACAAGAAGCGATTTTCATTTCATTTCGATAGACTGGAAATTATAGGTAAAGTACGTGATCCTGGCAATTGAAGGTAGTGATCCTTAACTACCTTCAGAGCTAACCCTTTTCTCTTCAGCAGCTCACGGTAGATTTAAAAGTCCATAAAATTCCAATTATTTTTTACAACACATTGCCATTATTTTCTCTTGGGTGTCCTCTGAGGCTAATAGCAGCTGGGTTTTCAGGTCTAGCTTTTTGCACACTACTTTCTGGCAGTTCTGACCATCTATTTATGCTGTCTGTTGTGGGATCTACACAGCTACGCCATCTTGTAGGTATCAGTATCTCCTTAAAAATGTTCTTTTCCTTTGATCTGTCCATCATCTCACCAAGTGGCTGGAATTTTACGGCCGTTGCTGCCAACGGGATCTTCTGGTCCCGGTAATGGCGAACCCCCACCACGGGTTTCCCGGCAGCGTAGGGTGCATATGATAGGAAACCCTGTTGACAGCGGCGGTGGGATCGTAAGGTCCTGCCACTGGCCAATGGCAGGCTGCCTCCACCGTCACGAAACATGCCACTGGCACATAGGAAAATCCCAACCAGTCCGCTCAGAAATGCTATCTCCCAGAATGTTTTTAATTCAATTTCATTATTTTAGCTCGTTGGGTGTGTTTACTTTTCTTTTAAATTCTATCTTTATTTCCTTGCCCCTTTTTTTTTAACAACCTGTTCTACTTTGAACCAAAACAACCCATTCAAATCTACTCCTGCTATTTGAAGTCCGTCTAGGTTTATTACCATATCAACCACTTCTTATTGTTGGTTTAGATTCTCACAGTCACCCAGCCTCTTACGCTAGTAACTATACTCACAAGTCCTCAACAGCTTGCCTTCCAGTATATAAGAAATATGACAATGATATTACCTTTCTTTGCTTTCTTGATACTGGGCACAACCCGAAACACCCTTAAAGCTGGAAAAAACAAAGACTAGGAAGGATGTCAAGACTGTGGAGTAATGTCCAGGAATTTATTGCAATGGTAAAAGGAATGAGAGACTTTGGTTATGCATTGAGACTACAATAGGGAAGGTTAAGAGGAGATTTAACGAAGGTGTTCAAAATCATGTAGCATTTTGCTAGAATAAACAAAGAGATGCTTGCACCAGCAGATAATTAGAGGACACATTTAAGTTAATCATAGAATTTACAGTGCAGCAGGATGCCATTCGGCCCATTGAGTCTGCACCATCCCTTGGAAAGAGCACACTACCCAAGCCCCACACCATTACTCTACCCCAGTAACCCCACCCGACTTTGTTTGGATATTAAGGGCAATTTAGCATAGCCAATCCACCTAACCTGCACATCTTTGGACTGTGGAAGGAAACCGGAGCACCCGGAGGAAACCCACGCAGACATGGGGAGACCGTGCAGACTCTGCACAGAAGGTGAATCGAACCTGGAACCCTAAAACTGTGAAGCAACTGTGATAACCACTATGCTACCATGCTGCCCTAATGGGCAAAAGAAATGGGGAAGGGAGGGGGCAGAGCAGTGGTGAAGAATGACATTTTTCTTTTTACATTGCAAGTTATGATCTGAATGAGAGGGTGAGAGCGAAGCAGATGCAACAGCAACTTTCAAATGGGAACTGATTATGCTTGAAAAAGAGAAAAAAATTCAAGCATGTGAAAAATAATATGTGAGAGACTAATTGGGTAACTCTTTCCAAGAATTAGCACAGAGTGAAAGGAAAAATGGCCTCCCTCTGTACTGTATTTTCTTTCTGATATCTGGCAGTGATGCACAGATTCTGGTTGTTTGTAGGAGAATACTAAAAGTTATGATTTTGCTATGGACAGGCCCACCCAGCGGAAAGGATTCCTTAATCTGACCTTAAATGACTTTGATCATAAGATAAAATGAAAGTGCGCATTGAAATTTCTGAAACAACTTCAGATTGGAAAACATGCCTTCCCTTCAGAAAATGAATGCTTTGTTTTAGCAAATGTAGATTTGTGAAATGGGACACATAGAACAGTACAGCACAGAACAGGCCCTTCGGCCCTCGATGTTGTGCCGAGCCATGATCACCCTACTCAAACCCACGTATCCACCCTATACCCGTAACCCAACAACCCCCCCCCCCCCCCCCCCCCCATTACCTTACTCTCTCCCCACATGCTGCCAGATCTGCTGTGCATTTCCAGCAATGTTTGCTTTTATTATAGATTTGTTTGGGCATATTGATCAAAGAAATAACTACTCATTGGTCTTGTTTGAAGCTGCGTTCTTGTGTCCTCTGTGCAGATATTGATCTACCCTCGCACATATGCCAGGGCACCAGGGCACTTACTAGCAGGCATTTTGTGATGCTGTCCAATCCCTTCCACAACTGGAGTACTGTAACCACCGTCAGAAAAAGCTGCACAAGAGTCAAATCACTGACTGCACAACCAAATACCACCTAAGGGTATACAGGAGGTGAAGAATTGTTTTCCAATACAATCTGTAACCTCATGGCATGGCATACCCGCACTCTGCCATTACCATTAAGCCAGGTGATCGAACCGTTTCAGTCAGGAACGTTGGAAAGTATGCCAAGAGCATCACAAGCAGTACATAAAAATGAGGTGCCAACATAGTGAAGCTGCAACACAGGAAGTACTGCATACAGAAGCAGCATGCTATCCAGAGCTGAGTGATTTCATCCCTAATTGTCATTGAGTTACTCAACTTTTCACTCGCCAAAGGCTTTCCACAACGTACAAAGTACAAGTAAGACCTGTAATAGTAAACTCTTCATTTGCCTGTAGTTTCAACAATACAAATAGCTCAACATCATCCAGGACAAAGCAACCTGCTTGATCGGTAACCCATCCACCACTTATAGAAAGACTTAACATTCATATAGTACCTTTCACACCCTCAGAGATTCCCAAAGTGCCCTAACACTAAAGTATGTGTATGAAATGTAGTCTCTGCTGTATTGTAGAAAACAATAAACATTCACTTCCTCTACCACCAATGCAACATGGCTGTACTACCAACTAACTGATGAACTGCAGCAATTCACCAAGGCTTCTTCAACAGCATCTCCCAAACTTCCAGATTTTATCATAGAAAGGCATTGGGCATGTTCGGAACACCACCAATTGCAAGTTCTCCTCAAAGTCATACTCCTCGTTCCTTCATCATTACCAGATCAACATCTGGAACTCTCTGTTTAAATGCCATGGGAGTAACTTAACCACACAGGCTGCTGTGTTTGAAGAAGGTGGCTCACCAGCAACTCCACAAGAGCAACTGGGGATGGGCAATAAATGCTGGCTTTGCAGGCAACAATATCCTGGGAATGAATAAATGAAAAGACCACAGCACACTTGCAGTGGTCAGTGTATTACATTGAACTACAAAACGGACCATTCCATCCAACTAGTCCATGTTAGATTTAACAAGAACTGTCATCCTAATCCCATGTGGCCATACAATAACGCATAGGCAGTGCACCCATATCCCAGTGTGACTAAGTCCTACAGTATGATGATCCACCAATATGACCATTCCCTCAACCTGCTTGCTGGGACCAGTCTGGCGAGATCCCGGAAAATGTGGAACATTCTTCATTTCTTGGGAACTTTCTCTCAGCGAAAGCAGACAAAGACAGTAAATTTAATTGTTGCTTCCCATGTGCCAGGTCAGCCTTCAGCCATCTGAGGAAAAGGTGTGATGAACTGAGGAGTTTAGGAATATTGGATTCTAAGTATTGGGCAAATTAAGGGTTAAAAGCCTGGGGGTTAGAGTGTGTTTAACTGCAGTGGTCCCATTGTTTTTTTAAAGAATTCTGTTTTGTAGGTCCTAGGAGCTTTTAGCAGCCAGAAGGTGAAATTGACAGAGGGATGTGTTTTTCAGTCTGGACTACTGTACTGTGGTTTGATTAGGGACAGTCCCTGGAGAGTTAATGAGCTTTCAGTCCCTGGAAAGTTAATTTGTTTTTCAGCTTGGGGAGATAATGTCAGTATTGGGTGGAGCTAAGGGATAGAGAGACCTTTTGAAAAAACATTTGGAGAGAAGAGTTGAAGTCTGATCAGGTGACCCAGGTTTTTTTAACCCACAAGTAAAGGCAGTTTTCTTTCCCAGTAGGATAGTTGAAAAAATATTTTAAAGCAGAAATCTTGTCTGACGACAAGGAAGAGGCGGAAACAACCTAGTTGAAGCAGCTATTTGAAGATATTCAGCCTGAGTCTGCAGGGTTCGAACCTGAGCCCAAATCGTTTCTGTAAAGCAAGTTTTACTTTACATCATGCTGGTTTTAAGCTGGATTCAGAGTTATATGATTATTTTCTTGTTGTTTAATGGGAAATTGAGTAGTAGTGAAGAGGTAATTGTGAGCTGTGCTTTTCGGGTGTGAAGTTAAAGAGTTTAATATTGTATTCATAGTAATGTTTTGTTTTAGAAAACCAAAGCCCTATTTTTTCAAGCAATCACTTCTGGAGTGAAACATTCTTTCTGCAGTCTTACAAATAAAATAAAATATTGGTGGTTCAGTCAGTATCCCAGCCACTGTTGGGGTCTGGTTGGGATCATAATTAAGGAAACCAGCATTTATTGCCCATCCTGAGGGCGTAACATCCCTGGAGTAACATGTAAGCTAGACCAGGATAACTGTTTTTCCTTCCCTGAAGGACATTAGTGAACCAGCTTTTATGATCAACAATGGTTTCGTGGTCGCCTTTAGACTTTTAATTCCAGTTTTTAATTAAATTCATATTTCACCATGGCTGGATTCAAACCCGGATCTGGGTCACTAGTCCAGTGATAATACCACAAAGCCACTGCCTCCAACTGCTGAAGCAACTGCTCTTCTCGGACCTTAATTGGACTAAGAGAGGAAGCATCCCCCCTGACTCACCAGAGACCTTGTGGCTGACCAAAATGGAGCAGGTTTATTTGAGAAGGCCCCAAAAAGGATATCTCGCTGCAGCTATATACAGCCTTGGTGAGATCTCACCTGGTATATTGTGCACAGTTTTGGTCCCCTTATCTAAGGAAGGATATAGGGTTGGACGCTTCCGCCCTGCCCACTGCAAGAATGCCATGGGCAAGACGCGGACAATGGAGAAGTTAATTGATCTCGTGCAGGGTTCTCTGGCTGCCGGGTGGAAGTGGCCGGAGAATCCCACCCATACTTATGGAGTTCAACGGAGATTCATCAGATTAATCACTGGGATGGTGGGGTTATTTTACGAGGAGAGATTAAGGAGACTAGCTCAGCATCCCCTAGAGTTTTGAAGAATGAGGGCTGACCTCATTGAGACTTACAAAACTTTTACAGGGTGGGACATGTTGGATGTAGATGTTTCCCCTGGCTGGTGAGCCTAAAACCAGGGGACATAATTTTAGGATAAGGGAAAGGCCATTTAAGACTGACATGGGGAGGAATTTCTTCACTCAGAGGGCTGTGAAACTGAAATCATTGAGCATGTTGAAGATAGAAATTAATACGATGAAGATATTGTGGGAAAATGGCATTGATGTATATGATCAGCCATAAAACAGAGATGAGGAAGAATCTCTTGAGCCAGAGGGTGGTGAGTCTGTGGAACTCTTTGTCGCAGAGGCTGTGGAGGCCAAATCACCAAATGTCTGTAAAACAGAAATAGATTCTTGATTAATAAGGGGATCAGGGGTTATGGTGCGAAGGAAGGGGCATAGGGATGAGAAACATATCAGCAATGATTGAATAGTGGAGCAGATTCGATGGGCCGATAGGCCAAATACTGCTCCTATGCCTTATGGTCTTATAATTTAACTGAATAGTGGAATGGGCTTGATGGGCCAAATGGTCTACTGCTGGGCCTATGTTTAAAAACACACAACCTTTATTTTTTTAAATATAAATTTAGATTACCCAATTATTTTTTCCAATTAAGGGGCAATTTAGCGTGGCCAATCCACCTACTCTGCACATTTTTGGGTTGTGGGGGCGAAACCCACGCAGACACGGGGAGAATGTGCAAACTCCACACGGACAGTGACCCAGAGCCGGGATCGAACCTGGGACCTCAGCGCCGTGAGGCGGTTGTGCTAACCACTAGGCCACCGTGCTGCCCTACACAGAACCTTTATGACACAGGAGGCCATTCAGTCCATCATGTCTGCATCAGCTCTCCAGATGAACATAGAAATGTAGAAAATAGGAGAAGGCCATTCAGCCTTTCGAGCCTGCTCTGCCATTCATTATGATCATGGCTGATCATCAAATTCAATACCCTGATTCCGCCTTTCCCCCCCTTATCCCTTGATCCCTTTAGCCCCAAGATCTATATATAATTCCTTCTTGAAATTGCACAATGTTCTGCCCTCAACTACTTTTTGTGGTAACGAATTCCACAGATTCACCACTCTCTGGCTAAAGACATTTCTCCTCACCTCGGCCCTAAAATGTTTATCCCTTATCCTCAAACTATGACCCCTAGTTCTGGACTCCCCCACCATCGGGAACATTCTTTCTGAATCTATCCTGTCTAATCCTGTTAGAATTTTATAAGTTTCTATGAGGTTCTCCCTCACTCTTCTAATCTTTAATGAATATAATCCTAACCAATTTAGTCACTCCTCATTTGACAGTCCCACCATCCCAGGAATCAGCCTGGTAAATCTTTGCTGCACTTTCGCCATAGCAAGAACATTCTTCCTCAGATAAGGACACCAAAACTGTACACAATACTTCACCAATGCCCTGTACAATTGCAGTAAAACATCCCTATTCCTATACTCAAATCCTCTTGCTATGAAGGCCAACATACCATTTGCTTTCTTTACTGCCTGCTGTACCTGCAATTTTACTTTCAGCGATTGATGCACAAGGACACCAAGGTCTCGCTGAGTATCCATCTCTCTCAATTTACACCCATTCAAATAATAATCTGCTTTCCTATTTTTGCCAACAAAGTGGATAACCTCCTATTTATCCACATCTGCCATGCATATGCCCACTCATTCAGCCTGTCCAAGTCCTGCTGAAGCATTTCGGCATCCTCCTCATAGCTCATCCTTCGACCCAACTTTGTACCTGTAAATTTGGAGATACTACATTTAGTTCCCTCATCCAAATCATTAATATATGTGAACAGTTGGGGCCCAGCACAGATCCCTGTGGTACCCCACTAGTCACTGTTTGCCTACCAGAAAAAGACCCATTTATTCCAACTTTTTGCTTGCTGTCTGCTCGCCAGCTTTCTATCCGTCTCAAGACACTACCTGTAATCCCATGCGGTTTAACTGCTATGTGAGACCTTGTCAAAAGCCTTCTGAAAGTCTCAATAAACCACATCACATCCACGGGTTCTCCCCGGTCAACTCTAATAGTTACCAATGTGGTCTCCTCTATATCAGAGAGACCAAACGTAGTCTGAGTGATCAATTTGCTGAGCACCTTCGATCTCTGTGCATTCAGGATCCTGACCTTCCCGTTACTTGCCATTTTAACAAAAGATCCTGCTCCCATGCCGGTCCTTGGCCAGCTGCAATGTTTCAGTGAAGCTCAATGCAAACTCGAGGAACAGCATCTCATCTTCTGATTTGGTACTCTACAGCCTTCGGGTCTCAACATCGAATTCAACAACTCCAGATGATTTACCCCACCTCAACCCCTTTGTTTTCATTCCATTTCATTTCTTTCTTTATATCCTCCCCATCTTATCCCCCTCCCTCCATATCTTTTTCTCCCCTTTGCTTCTCTCTATCCCCCCCCTACATTTGTCACAATTTACCCTCTGGTTTTAGTTTCTCTGCTGTTTGGCATTTCACACCTTTTATTCCCTCTGGGGACTGCCATTAGCACTCTTTCCCCTTGGTTTCTGTGGCTATTAGCATTCTTTTCCCATGGTTTCTGTGGCTATGACACAACTTTTATTCCCACACCCCACAGTATAAATATCTCCCATTTTCTATGTCTTTTAGCTTTGATAAAGGGTCATCTGGACTCGAAACATTAGCTCTTTTCTCTCCCTACTAATGTTGCCAGACCTGCTGAGATTTGCCAGCATTTTCTCTTTTGGTTTCAGATTCTAGGATCTGCCATAATTTGCTTATATTTTTGTTGCAGAGCACACGGATTCCCAGATAACTCACATCCACCCGATCATAGATACATACATAGAACATACAGTACAGAAGGCCATTTGGCCCATCGAGTCTGCACCGACCCACTTAAACCCTCACTTCCACCCTATCCCCATAACCCCACCTTAATTTTTTGGGCACTAAGGGCAATTTAGCAAGGCCAATCCACCTAAGTTGCACAGCTTTGGACTGTGGGAGGAACCCGGAGGAAACCCAGGCAGACAGGGGGAGAATGTGCGGACTCCACACGGGGAATGGAACCTGGGACCCTGTCGCTATGAAGTCACAATGCTAGCCACGTGAGCTACCGTGCTGCCTACTAAGTCTGGGGGGTCCACAATCCTCTGAATAGTATCTGCCTTGCAGGCGGCAAAGCCTGCAGATGAGGGACCGGAATCGAGAACCATTTCAAAACCACAGAGACACAAGTGGATGCGAACCACACTGATCCACAGGCCTTTCAGGGCCGGCCTCAAGCTCCGCAACCCAGGCTTACCCCCGCCCCCCATGCTGAGCCCCGCTCCCCAGACTCAGGTCCGTCCCCAGACTCAGCCCCGCCCTCAGACTAAGCCCCGCTCCCAATACGTCACCACCAACCGCCAGCCGCAGTTCCAGGTTGGGAGATGTGGGAGGTTTTGCGCGCGATTGGGCGAGGTGTTTTGAGCAGCCGGTCCCTGATTGGGCGGGTGGCGTTTGAAAGTTGGCCCACGAGCGGCTCTCGCCCATTGGCTGCGATCTCAGAGGGCTCCGATTGGTGAGCGAAATGCCGGTGGCTGGTTGGCTGGAGCTGGCAGTTTGAATGGAGGGCGGGCGGTGATCGTTGTGTTTTCTCGCTGGGGAGAGAGGCGTGTGTGTTAACGGCCGCGCGCGGAACAGCGGCCAAGCGACCGAACTCTGCACCAGGCAGGTACCTCATAAACAGGGTCAAGATGGAGGTGGGCTCAGCCCCGAGGCCGCAGCTTGGCATCGCGGCTGCTGGAGGAGGAGGCGGCGAGAATGTCCCCGTCCTCCTCCTCACTCACTTCGCCCGCACCCCCTTCGTCTGCTTCAACACTGTGCGGACCGGCTGCTCGAAAAGCAAGGCCTTGGCCATCGAAAACCCCGAGAGTGTCCCGGTCCTGGTGGTGATCGACAAGTTTCCCAGCTCCAAGGGGTTTGCAGTCAGCGAACGGGAATTTCTGGTCGAGGTAAGACCAAACTGTCGTGCTGTCCAAAATTCTCTCTGCCCCCCCCCCCCCCCCCTTCATTCCCCGATTTTAAATTGTAAATGTCGCTGAGTTAAACAGTTAGAGTGTGCTGGTAACACTTGGGTGGCACAGCGCAAGGGATCCGGATTCAATTCCGACCTCGGATGACTGGAGTTTGCACATCCACCCAGTGTCTCTGTGGGTTCCCTTCCAAAGTCCAAAGATGTGCAGGTTTGGTGGTGCTATGTGATTACGGTGGGGGAGTGTGTCTAGATAGGGTGCTCTTTCAGAGGTCGGTGCAGACTCGATGGACCAAATAGCCTCCTGCACTGTAGGGCTTCGATGGTTCTATGTGCAGTGCATCTGGGACACTTGCTCCACTGCAGTCTTAGAAAATTGCCCACTTGAGTAATATCACCAAGTAATGGTAAAATATCTTTTGCGTGTTTGGTGGAGCATGGAAAATCAAACTGGAGCAACAAATTGCAGATTAGCTCAAACCTTGACTACTGTAGCAGTAATAATATTTTCAATTTTCTTTTTAAACGAATGCAAAGTCTCTAAGCTAAGTAGTTTCTTCTGGTCCTACTGTGTAGAGTGTGGATACGCCTCCGCTGAGTCTGAGGATTGAACGTTCTTCTATTATGAGGTGCATAGCTCTCTCCCACAGTCACAAAGGTGGCTGACACTTAATAATGTCCCATTTGTGGAGTTTGCCAAGCAGGGGCCGTGGTCGGTCCTGAACCTGTTCAGGCTGATACACTCTTTGGAAGGTTAAAATTAGACAGTGGTGGTGTTGGGTTTACACCAGTACTTGTTTGTCATGTCCAATGATTCCCATTCATTTGTCCAAGTGGAATTTGCATTGAAGCCCTGTGTGGGAGGTTTTTTTCCAGATTGGCCTTCTGGATGGGAGTTGTACCTTGGGTGGGTTGAATAAATCAGTGGAGTGGCAGGTGGGGGTATTGAAAACTTTTCCTATCATTTTATGGATTATTGCAAGATATTCTTGGCAGATGTGTGCGTATGTGTAGCAGCAGAAGCACCCCACGTTGAGCCTGCTAGTTTGCTAATCAAGTTGTTTCAGGACTTGCAATTGGCTGCGGATATTGTCACAGAATCACAAGAGCTGTTTTATTTGAAAGCCATGTGCGCTTGCATCTCAGTTTAAAAAAATTAAAGTATCCAATTTTTTGTTCCAATTAAGAGGCAATTTAGTGTAGCCAATTCATCTACCCTGGTTTTGGGAGTGAGACCTGCGCAGACACTGGGAGAATGTGCAAACTCCACTTGGACAGTGTCCTGGGGCCGGGATCAAACCCAGGTCCTCAGCACCGTGAGGCAACAGTACTAATCACTGCCCCACCGTGCTGCCCGCTTACATATCATTTTAAGGGTGTTTTGATGTTCATATCATTCACTCAACTTTTCCCTTATTTGTCTTTGGTTGTAATCGCGTATTATTTTTAGTTTGATAGATTGGAGCTTTGTTTTAGAACATAGAACAGTACAGCACAGAACAGGCCCTTCGGCTCTCGATGTTGTGCCGAGCAATGATCACCCTACCCACATATCCACCCTATACCCGTAACCCAACAACCCCCCCCCCCCCCCCCCCATTACCTTACTTTTTAGGACACTACGGGCAATTTAGCATGGCCAATCCACCTAACCCTAATTTTATTGCAGACTTGCGCACATTTCTGATACTAACATCTTTGACTTAAATCAAATTTCTTATCTGGAATATTTATAATTATTCCATTATGAAATGATTTTTATATACTGAGAAAAATCTTCTAAAGCTGTTAATTTCTTGAACAAAAGCTGGTGTCATTGACCTCTTCCAACCAACACCTTCATGGTTTGCATTTTAATGGCGCACTTTGCGGCTGGAACAATTTGTAGAACGGCTGGTCTTCCCAGTGGTGGGGAGGGGACAGGAGTTCGAGGTGCCATTGGAGTGTATCAGTTCCATGCAATTGGGGAAGGCACCATGGCTAGAAGCAGTTTGCAACGTCACTGACGCCGCATTTCCTGGTGTTGTACAATGACCCTCTCTCATCGGGGGAATTGCCGACCACACTGATGAAGCGTCAATCTCCCTGATCCTGAAGAAGGACAAGGATCCGGTTGAGTGTAGGTCTTGTAGGCTTATTTTTTTACTGGACATTTACTGGACAACAATGTAAATGTGTTAGTTAAAGTCTTGGTGAAGCGACTGGAGGATAATTTGCCAGAAGTGGTCTCGGAGGATCAGACTGGCTTACTAAGTGGTGACAGTTGTTGGCCAATATCAGGCGTCTCTTAAATGTGGTCATGTCCCTTTCTGGAGTGAAAGTGACTGAAGTAATATCTCCTTGGATGCATAGAAGGCTTTTGAACAGGTGGAGTGGGGTACCTCTTTGAGGTTCTGGGAGGATTTGGGTTTGGGCCAACTTTTATCTCCCGGGTGAGACTGTTATATACTGCTCCCATGGCAAGTGTCAGGTCTAAAATAGTGAGCTCAGGATATTTTAGGCTGCATAGGGGCACAAGACAAGGATGTCATTGTCCCCATTGTTGTTTGCGCTCACAATTGACTCTTGGCCACTTAAGCCATCGAAAGAATGGAGGGATTGAGAGAAGGGGTAAGGAGCATAGGGTGTCTCTTTATGTGGATGACCTGTTGTACATCTGGACCTTCTATCATGTATGGGGAAGATAATGGGGCTGTTAAGGAAATTTGGATCCTTCTCTGGGTACAAACCTAACGTGAGCAAGAGCAAAATATTTCCGAGTAGGATAGCAGAATCAGCCTGTTAAATCGTTGCTGCACTTCCCCATAGCAAGAACATTCTTCCTCCGATAAGGACACCAAAACTGCATACAGTACTGCGGGTGTGGCTTCACCAATGCCCTATACAATTGCAGTAAAACATCCCTATTCCTACACTCAAATCCTCTTGCTATGAAGGCCAACATACCATTTGCTTTACAATATTAGGAAAAACTAAAACCTGAGGGCACAGCCTCAGGCTGAAGCGACTATCCTCTAAACCTGAGATGAGGAGGAATTTTTTCAACCAGATAGAGGTGAATCTGTGGAACACTTTCCTGAAAAAGGCTGTGGAGGCCAGATCACTGAGTGTCAAACTCTTACTGGGAGGGCTCCTCTCCCTCCTCATCAGCTTGTCCAACATATCGGTGAAGTATTCTGTAGGCCTCAGGCGTTCCACCCCTTCGGGCATGCCCATGATCCTCTGGTTATGTCGTGACGATCTGTTCTCCAGGTCTTCCACCGTGGCTCTCAGCCCTCTGCAGCTCCTCACCCGAGGTATGGTCACTATGCCGAGACAAGGCCTCCTCCATCCCTTTCATTTCCTGCCCCTCCCGCCCAAGTGAGGCTATCATCACCATCTGATGCTTCGGGAACAGCCATTCGAACTCCTCTGCCATCACCGTTGTCATCTTCAGCATGATGGGCGTGGCCCCACCCGAAAGGCTCTCTCCCGCCATCTTTCCTCCTGCATCCCTCACCAAGGTAGGCGGTAGATCTTCGCTCATTGCCTTCTTCCTTGATTTTACTTGCCAGTTTTTGATATTCTATAAATGCCCCAAACCTTCCCACAACTTCTCACGAATGAATCTTCACCAGAAACTGGACGAAAAACCATCAAAGACAGCTCTGACAGGAGTCACCAAACATGCGACCTCCAACTACGTGCCTCAATTGAAAGTCCCCAGTGTCATTTTGTTTAACATTAGATTGATGTTACTTCCCCCACCAGCAAAATAGTCTCAGATATTTAAATTCTTGTCATCATTTTAAAAAGTCACTATTATAATGTAGTGAACGTCGGTGACCGGAAAATAATTAAATATGCCATGGTGGTATTTGACAGAATTAACCTCGTTAGTGGGAATACACAATGTCCAGGTTCAGCAGGACGATCCACTCAAGATCCTTTGTCATTTGGGACAAATTTGTTTGACTAGCAACCAGCCCATCACAGAGTCTGATGACCTGTTTGTTCATCAATGGAAGGTTAGATACATATAAGTGGCATTGCTCTGTTCTTTTGTATAAATGGGAGTGGGTAATCAGCCAAGATAACGAGAATAGATTCAAGTCTGGCCACCTCAAGGGAGAACCTTAGAGATACTGAGCCAAAGAGAGACAGAAAATGCTGATTTGAAACTGTGCAAGGAAGTCATGAAAGTTGCCACCGGGACAAAGGATTCTGAACCAATGTCCCTAACAAAAGAAAAATTGCTTTGTAAATGCAGCATAGTGCTTAGTAAGTTGTTTCACAGCTCCAGGGTCTCAGGTTCGATTCCCGGCTTGGGTCGCTGTCTGTGTGGAGTTTGCACCTTCTCCCCGTGTTTGCGTGGGTTTCCACCGGCGCTCCGGTTTCCTCCCACAGTCCAAAGATGTGCAGGTCAGGTGGATTGGCTATGCTAATTTGTCCTTGGTGTCCAAAAACTGTTAGGTGGGGTTATGGGGATAGAGTGGAGGTTTGGGCTTGGGTAGGGTGCTCTTTCCAAGGTCTGTTGCAGACTCGATGGGCTGAATGGCCACCTTCTGCACTGTAAATTCTATGATTCTATGCTTTCCTTTGTCTGTCTGTTACAGTTCAACAAGAGCTCCATTTTCATGTTGTGTGGTTGAATCGGATCTTGTGTGTTTAAGTTTAAGAAACTGCATGTAATCTGTTAAGAGTTAGCCAAAGTAAAAGTTTAAATATTGTTTTCTTTTGTTTTAATTAAGTTTGTTTATAAAATAACCAAACTATTTCTTATAATATCACTCCTGGAGGGATTTGATCTTTCTGCACCGCATTAAAATGTAAAAACGTTATAAGCGTCTCGTTCAGCATCTTGGCAATTATTGAGAGCTGACCAGGTTTCTGTAACAATGGCTTGAACAGGACCATATGGCACTTCAGCAAGGTGGTTGTGTTCTGTCATTTTTTCTTAAGTGTGGTAAGGAAAAGTGCTGATGATTTGCTGTGTTGGCTGCATCCTGATACAGAATATGTATTTTGAATTCTTGAACAAATCCTAAAGTTTCAGTTCATATTTTGGCCCATAATTTACATTCCTTGAGGTGTTGTACCCAGGGGGCATTCCAAAGATGTGCTGGGGAACCATTCCAGTGCCACCTCACCTTGTACTTGGAACCATCCGATACTCCAATTTCAATTGCAGTCTTTGGATGGTTCCAACGGTCTTATGGGAAAAGTTAGAAGAATTAAAAGCATTTGTAACTCCTGGTTGACTATGTTACTGGTCCTTCTCGTCATCTTCCTCCCCTCCTGACCACCTGATTCACCCGCACCCAACCCAATGTCCCCACCATCCTGCTCACTTACCGTGAGCCTACCTCCTCCCAAGCTTCTTAGATGGCCAGACCTTTAAATCTACCTGCTTTATAGCAAATAGTGCCGTAAAAAGAGGAGTGGCAAGGCCTTGAGAACCCACTGCACTGCAGATTGCTCACTCAGCTTGAGTTGATAGATTGGGTGAGAAAGAAGTGGCTGGACTATTGTGTAAATTAATCGGAGCGGAGTGGCAATCCTATTGTGATGGAAGTTATGACGTCTCATTTATAACTGCTATTTTTAACTGTGTGAGAATAACTAAAACCTTTTGCTGTAATTCTAGTCATTTAAAGTATGTGCTTCATCCCACAGCCAGCAGAAAAGTATTACCTTTCCATAACCTGGAAACCAGTAGATGCTGGAAGGGTCCGAGAAACAGTGACATTTAATGTTGGCTGTGTGAAAGTTCTCTGTATTCTTCTGGGCCAGGCAGAGGATCCACCAAAAAAGAAAGTGAGAATTGGTTTCTTTTTCACAGTTAACATTGTATATGATATATTATTGAAACATTACATTGTCTGTTTGGCATTTTATTCATCATCCTTATTTTCTCCCGAACTTTAGTATCTCACTGTTCTCTGTATTAAATCACATTTTTTCCTCTCTCACCATTTCATTAAATTGTGTTGCGACCCCTTTGGAACCATAAACCAAATTTATCAAATGAGCTGCAAACGAAAAGAATTGCCTTTTTGTGAATTTTTCTTCAACATGACTTAGAATCTCGATAAATTTAAAATAAATTAAGTGGTAAATCATGGTTGGTACAAACTATAAATTACACATGGACTAGCAGGCACAGTAGCAGATCCACCTGTATGGCACCAATTTCAGTCTCTGTTCTTTCTTGGGCAGAATTGCAGTCTCTTTTCCTCCAAGGACTTAGCGGATTCTCCACAGACAGCAGCATCTATATAAACAGGGGTCCACCCAGGCATAATCTGTGCAATGCTGCACTTCTTTCTGGAACCTTCTTTTACTGTTTGCTGCTGTTGGTCATAGTGGCATGGATCTATCAGAACTGCCTTTACCGTTACATGATCTGGTCAATTCTTGGTATACAATACTCATGCTTCACAACTGGCTCTGGCTGTTGCTGTTTGCCGAACTGTCCACTGTTGTTTAAGTGATATTCTTCAAAGTTGTATTCCCTGACCCAAAATCCAAATCATTTATCACAACAGAAATGCTGTAAATAGGCAGAATCTGACAACAATGGTCATCGGCCCGAAACATTAACGCCGCTTCGCTCTCCATAAATGTCGCCTGATTGCAGCATGCTACAGCGCAGAGGGACATGTTTATCCTGTGCCTGAATCACACAAAGTTGGTTTGCAGGTGCAGCAGGTGTTTAAAGCGGCAAATGGAATTTGGCCCTTCATTGCGAGAGATGCAGTTTAAGAGCAGGGAGGTTTGGTTGCAGCTGTATAGGGTGTTTTTGAGGCCACACCTGGAGTGCTGTGAACGGTTTTGGTCTCCTTGAGAAAGGATGTATTGGCACTGGAGGGGGTGCAGAGGAGATTCTCTAGGTTGATTTCGGAGTTGAGAGGATTGGCCTATGAGGAAAGACTGAGTAGACTGGGACTATACTTAATGGAATTTGGGACAATGAGGGGGATCTTGTAGAAACACAAAAATTATGAAGGGAATAGTTAAGATACAAGCAAGGAGTTTGATTCCACTGGCGGGTGACACTAGAGTTAGGTGTCACAGCCTCAAAATAAGGGGGAGCAGAGTTAGGACCGAGTTGAGGAGGAACTTCTACACCCAAAGGGTTGTAAATTGTGGAATTCCCTGCCCAGTGAAACAGTTGACGCTACCTCGTTGAATGTTTTTAAGGCAAAGATAGATAGATTTTTGAACAGTAAAACAATTGAGTGTTGTGGTGAAGGGGTGGGTACGTGAAGCTGAGTCCACAAAAATATCAGCCATGATATGACACAAGGGGCCCGATGGCCTGCTCTTAGTTCTTATAATAGTTAATGGGAACCAGAACAGCAGGTCAGCAAGACTACAGAGGGATAAGCTAAAGTAACAAATGAAAATGTAAGGTGACTGGGGGAGTGAAAGTTGGGGATGCGGCTAAGTGTTATCAGAGATTAATGGAGGAGGTCAGAATGTGTGAAAAGTGTAGTGCTCAAAAATCCTGCAAGGGAAAGACAAATCAGTAGGACATATTTAAAAAGCTTATACCTAAATGCAAGCAGTATTCTGAATAAGGTCATGAGCTGACGGCACAAATAGAGATGAACGGGTATGATTTGGTGGGGTCACGGAAATATGGGTGCAGGTGGACCGGGACTGGGAGTTAAATGTCATGGGATACTGTAGAAGCCAGGTTCCTAAGATCCTTCAGGTACTCAGTATTCCGAAAGAATAGACAGGATGGAACAGGAGGTGGAGTTGCTTTATTGGTTAAAGATGGCACCAAGGCTGCAAGAAATGGTATAGGCGCTAAGGGCCAAGATATTGAATAAATATGGGTGGAAATTAAAAAAATAAGGGAAAAAGACCCTTGGTAGGAATAATTTACAGGCCCCCGAACAATACTTCCAAAGTGGGGCATAGTATAACCCAAGAAATAATTGGGGCTTGTAAGAATGGCACAATGGTAATAATGGGTGATCTTGACATTCATATCGACTGGATTAATCAAATAATTGAGGGTAGGACAGTTGAGGAACAATGGCGGATGTTCAGGGAGATATTAAACACCTCTCAATTAAAGTATGTTCTGGAGTGCAAGAGGAATTGCAAAAGGAAGAAAAATGTTCCATGGCTAAACAAGGAAAGTGAGGAGGGCATAAAGGCAAAAACTTGGGCATACTGTACTCCAAAAGCTAGTGGAGGATTGGGAGAACTTTAGGGGTCAGCAAAAAACTACTAAAAATAGAATCAAAAAAGCTAAGATGAACTACGAAAGGAAGCTAGCAGAAAACATAAACACCGATGCCAAGACCTTTTCTAAGTGGATAAAGAGGAAGAGAATAGCTAAAGTAAATGTTGGCCTTGGAGGTTGATACTGGGGAGGTATTAATAGGGATCACAGAAGGCTGAGACACTGAACCAATATTTTGCCTGTCTTCACGGCGGCAGTTAATGCAGAGGAACTTCGTACAATAGCCAACACTAGGGAGAAGGTACTGAATAAACTAATGGAACTAAAGGCAGAGAAGTTTCCTGATGGCCTGCTCCCTAGGGTATTAAAGGAGGTGACAGCAGAGATAGTGGATGCATTGGTTAGGATATTTCAAAATGTCCTGGATTGTGGAAAGGTCCCAATGGATTGGCAACGTGCTGAGTGAGGCAAAAAGTAGGAAACTATAGACTGGTTAGCTTGACCTCTGTGGTGGGGAAGTTGGTATGTTTTGTTGATCCTTGTAGACGGCACTTGCACTCAACCCCACCACATGTAACAAATGTTTGTACTTTACTTTCTGATAAACGTCACTAAAAAAGATGGCCATGATTTTTAGCAAATGCAGTACAATAATCTACAGTATCTGCAAAGCAGTCTGAACTTTAATATTAACTGTTCCCTGCTATGTAAAAATAAATTCAAAAGACACTTGGTTTGTTTTGTTGCTTCAATGACCATGGTGAATTAGATTAGTCGATTGTATGCATGATCTAAAAAAAAAAAAAAATTTAATGTCCATTGCGTCTGCTTTCTAC
Source organism: Scyliorhinus canicula (assembly GCF_902713615.1). NCBI lineage: Eukaryota > Metazoa > Chordata > Chondrichthyes > Carcharhiniformes > Scyliorhinidae > Scyliorhinus > Scyliorhinus canicula. Next base: position 96,391,983 of record NC_052149.1, read on the forward strand.
TGTCCTGGAAGTCAAATGATTGAGTGATTATGGAGCAAATAACTAATCATGGTAATTTCTATCAATTAGTCCACAACTGACCCAGAAATGATAAGACAAAACAACATTGCAGTGTATTGGGAAGCATACATGTATTGGGCTCAAAGGTCACCTTTTTCTCTAATCTTAGTACACTTGCTTCGTGTTGTGTCTCAATTGATCATGTACAGCATTTGAAAAATAATTTTCTATATCTATTTTGCAATAGTCACTAGATCATTTCGAAAACACAATGGGAAATTGTTTCTTTGAAAAGTATGATAATGTAAAACTATCACTGGGAGAAATAAAACTATCACTAGGGGAAAAAAAAGTATGTAAGTTAATGGGAATGAAGGCTGAGAAGTCTCTTGGACCTGGTGCCTAATCGCCTGCATCCTTTGGTTTTAAAGTTAGTGATTGCAGAGATTCTGGATGGATTGGTTGTAATCTTCCAAATTTCCCGAGATTACAGACAGGAGCAAGTTGTTGGGTAAACTGCAAATCAAATGTCTATTTGAGAAAGCGTGGCCCAGTTGGACTATCGCCCGTCAGTGGAAAGAATCACAATTAAATAATGTTGACCCTGGCTCAATTGTGTAATAGAGAAGAGTTGTTTGAGGATATAATGAACAGGGTAGATAAACGGGTAACCACTAAATGTAGTATCTTTGGATTTCCAAAAGTCATTCCGTTCCACATAATCTTTATTAGTGTTAAGAGTAGGCTAGCATTAACACTGCAATGAAGTTACTGTGAAAACCCCCTAGTCACCATATTCTGGTACTTGTTCGGGTACCCTGAGGGAGAATTCAGAATGCCCAATTCACCTAAGAAGCATGTCCTTCAGGACTTTTGTGGGAGGAAATCAGAACACCCGTAGGAAACCCACTTGGATACTAGGAGAATGTGCAGACTCTGTACAGACAGTGACCCTTGCCGGGAATCAGACCAGGGTCCCTGGTCCTGTGAAGCAACAGTGCTAACCACTGTTATCACGTCACCCTTTTTCAGAGAGACCACAGGATGGCAGGTATAAGAAATGGCGTACATACTAACAGCCGAATTAGAAGGAGACCACTCAGCCCCCCAAGCCCGCTCCACCAATCGACTAGATCATGGCTGATCCGCTAGTAACCTCGACTCCACATTCCTGCCTGCCTTCCGATAAACTTTCACCACGTTGCTCAATCATCTATCTATCTCTGCCTCAAAAATATTCAAAGACCCTGCTTCCACTGCCTGTTGAAGAAGAGAGTTACAGAGGCTCAGGACCCTCAGAGAGAAAAGCATTTTCTTCATCTCTGTCTTAAATGGGTGGCTCCCTTTATTGTAATTGCAGTCACTTCAGGAGGTGGCACTGAGGCACATAGTTAGAAAGGAAAGGAAACATCTACTCTGCTTGTGACCGCACTCTACCGTAGCAAGGACGTGATTGATTTTTAGCAGGTCATTAGGTGCCTGAAATAAATAGCATCCAGGATCTACATTTAGGTAATATGTTGGAATGAATAGAGTTGAGTTAAGTGGATCAGTTTGGCACCCTATAATTATTGGGGGCGATCTACCGGCTACATTGTGCCCGAATGGGTGGGACATCACTGGAAGAGGCCTCCTGCCGGCTTCCCAACAGCCGTTGCGTGAGGTATCGTGATCTGGGTCCTGCCCACAATGGGCAGGGCCCAGTCTCGCATGGCTAAGTGGGTTTATGAATCCACTTAACCGTGTTGATGCCGGATCCAACTGGCTGCCGGTATCTGCTGGCTCCCTGAGGGAAGCCCCAGCCGCGCGTCATTAGTATTGGTCCACACAAACGTGGACCAGGTGGAACATCACATTGGAAGTCCCTGGGTGGTCAGGGCAGGGTGGCACCTTTGCTCTCCCCCTGGCATCTGAGCACCTTGCCACTGCCATCCTGATACTACTAAGGTGCCTGGGTTGCACTGCCAGGCTGGCAGGAGCAGTCCCATGATAGGAGGGATGCGAGGGGGGCAAGATACGTGGCGTGAGGTGGCCGGGGGGAGGTTCAGCAACCCCACAACGGATGGTCCTCACTTGGGGGGCGGGGGGAGGGGGGGAAAGAGGAGGTACTGGTAATGCCCATGTGTGTGAGGGGGGTGACATTGCCAGGGGTTGTGGGTTACCCTCAAGCTCGCTTAGGGATCGGGGAATCCTTTCAAAGTGGTGATCCGATATCTCGGGAGCCGGTCTGGCCAGTGGGTTCAGATGGAAAAAATTCTAAATGTGGGCTCGCCCGGGGAAACTTCCCATGGCCCGACCTCAGTGTGGTTGGATAGCATGGGGAACCCGCTGACAGCCAGGGAGAAACTCCCAGACGAACCTGCCTGAAATATCACTTGGAAACCTTCAGTTAGATTATGTGCAGCAGATATCAGTGCTAGAGTCTCCAGTATTTACAATCTATGAAGAGTGTATTGTAGCCAAATGTAATAATGATACAAAGATAGGTGGGAAAGCAAATTGTGAGGACCAAGTCTGCCAAGAGATATCGATAGGTAAGTTGGTGGGGGGAGAAATAATACTTAATATGGGCAGATGTGAGTTTATCCATTTTGGTAGGAAGAGAGAAATCTTATTTAAATGGCGAGAGATTGCTGAATGGTACAGAGGAATCTGGACGTCCTTGTACATGAATAACAAAAATGTTAGCATGCAGGTACAGCATGTGGATTCTTGGGAGTAAACTTCAGAATTACAGTACTGTAAAATCTTTATTATCTGACGACTGCAGGTTAATTGAAAATTCTATCTCCTAACGGAATACAACAAAGTACTTTAGCATGAACTAATATGCAAGTATTCAGGAAGTAAATAATTATTTTTACTTCTAATCTTCAACAGCACATTAAAACATACAAAATACTCCAGTAATGAGGGTACCAGTTCTGGATAACCTAATTGCTTTTGGTTGTTAAAGTGATAATTTGTGTTCAGAGTATATTGTGTTCAATATTTTGAAGCTGTAGTCTAAATACTTAATTTACTTTCATAGCGAAGCCTGTGGGAATCCATTAAGAGGAAGAAAACATCAGAAGGTTCTGCTCTTTTAAAACCAAAAGGAAGTGCATCAATTGCCAGCAAAACCATCATCATATCACAAAAAGTGGAGCCTCGAAGTCCTCTTCAGTCATGTGAAAATGTCAGTGCAGTTGGCGATAGAGTTCTTCCTCTTTACAACCCTTCAGAGTGTGATGGTCAAAAAATAATGCAATTATCTCCTATTTTATCCCCAAGTCAAAAGAAGCAAGAACTTGAAAACTGTACTCCACTTTTGCTTAACTGTTATACTACTTACTCTGTTCTTGAAAATAATAGATTATCATTGCAAATTGAGGGGAGGCTGGATTGTGACAAAAAGTCTGATGAGCCATTCATAGCTGAGACTTTTCTGGAACCCAAATTGAACTTGGTATGTCAGCCAGTGAAAGAGTTTTCTATCAAAACACCCCAAAATTTTCCTTGTACATCTGCTTCTCATACTCCTCTTAATGTACGTCGGATCTTGAGCCCTGATTCTTTTGTAAATGACAGTTATATCCCTGATATAGACTGTGAACCAGTTGTTCAGTCATCAGTGCTGTCACCTGATCAGTTTCTGAAAGATACATGGCAAACCATGAACCAGCCTTTGTCAAGCTTAAGTCATTTACAAGCTCTTGAAACTGCCTCAGATAAAGATGCTTTGCAGTCTGGAAATTCTTCAAAACTAGAAAAGAACAATGAGCAGTTAGGCATTGTGGTAACAGTTGGATCACCTAGGTCAGCACAGGGTACTCCCACTGTTATCAATGTGGATGAACTGGAGCCAGCAAAGTCAAGGTTAACTTTTCTTGTAAAGTCCAAAACTTCTAATTACCATCAGAATGCAGGGCCATGTAGACTGAAAACACTTCAATCTACTGGTCAAGCCAAGCAGCTTCCTGTCTACACTATCACAGGAGCCAAAAGCAAATCTGTAGGACCCTACGAGCTGGAGAGAAATGTTAAATTGTCAAGGCGGCAAGTTATTGAAGTCCAAGCCAGTTTCAGTTCACAGTCTGTCCCAGCTGCGCACACTGAAGCTGAAAGCAGAAATCCAAGTTTTGTTAACCGCCAACCCTTTCCGAGCAGAAAGAGAAAAAGTTCAGAATTCTTGTCAACTGATGTGCATGAAAAAGATATTTATATTCTCAAAAGAAAGTCTGTACACCTGGAACAATCGTGTAAGAAATCGAGTGTTGGGAAAAATTACGCTTCATGTGGAGGAAGAAAGCAACTCCGGAAAAGAAAATCTGGTATGAATTGATGTGCTTAATTCTGTATCGAGAATAAGGTGGGTTTATAAAGAGTAAAAACCATAGCTAGATATAGTAAATGGATATAAAATGTAAGGCAGTGATTTTTGAAACTAAAGGAGAGACAGATCGGCATATTTGACTTTCATTCAGATGCATTTTTATGAATTGCACCATATCCCATGAGTCTATTACTGATGGGCCTCAAAAACTGAGCCATACTTCAATGCTGGAGGCTCATTGGCCATTAAGAAAGCAATTCAAATTCTTGTGGTCAGAAACTGTTAAAAATATAATTGTGCTGTTTAATAATAGGAATAATGCATCTGCAGTATAAATATATTGAAATTGAACTTCATGGTGCCATCAAAAAGCTCAGAACACTGAAGTTTTCAGAGTGCATGGCATTAGATTCATCAATTCACATTCCTGTGCTTTCCACAAACTCAATCTAACCATGGTAATGATATTACTACTGTTAGAAATTACAAAAGTGTTTCTAATTGCCTTTAAATGCAGTAATGTGAAGTTGGGCAGTTGCCCAACAGTTCTGTTCTGACATGAGTAGGCTATTCTTGGCTCCTCAAGATCTAATCCAAAACAGTATCGTATACATCACCACATAACCAAGCCACCTGTATTATATTCCAGGGTATCTGAAATAGACAGTAGCAATGAGTATATTATCCAATTTAAGATACAAATCTGGAATTCATTCTTGGTGACCTCTTTTGCCAATTTAAGCTGAGAAGGGGTTCTGCACAATTTTGCCTTTTTTTGAAAACTCTTCACGTGCATTGCGGTTGGGGTAATGTTTTCTCCAAAGTGGCATCATTTAGCAAAGTAAAACCTAACTGTCCAACTATTCTTGATGCAAATTGCCACCAGCTAGTAATTCCAAATCAAGGCTGCTTCTGCACATAAACATTGTCATGTATAATCAATTGCTCAACATGTTTGTGTAATGCAAATAGCATTCATCTTTCTGTGTTTGTAGTTTTGGGAACATCTATGGATGGTTACTGGTTGTTTTGAGGAATCATTAATGGAGGTTTTAATAGGTTATGGAATAAATTTATATTTTCGTTGAACTCCACAGTTTCTCATGTTAAGTCCTCCACTACTGCTCAAGTAAAACCTGGAAAGTTTATCCCCGGGGTTGCGCAGTCGCAGTTTGCTTTTAGAAAATTGACTAAGACAGGTAGGTAAAAGCATTTGCTGCATATTTTGTTTATTTATAAAAAGTAAACTGAACAAGTATACAAAGTTTTATTGTTTTCTGAAGATCATCTCTATTCAAATGGTATTTACTTTTTAAAAAAAAAAAATTTTATTGAAAAATTTTGTATTTATGTAACAACGAACCGCAATAAAATACCAACAATAATGATAACAGTCATAAACATTCGCCCATCCTTAATGAACACCAAAACATATTAACAACAACTTAAGTTAACACAATATTAAGTTAAATAACCATAGAAAAAAAAAGAAAAAATATAAACAGTAGAAACAATAAAGAACAAACCCCCCCCCCCCCCCCCCGCCCCCCCCCCGGGTTGCTGCTGCTATTGACCAAGATACCTATCTTTGAGCCAGAAAGTCCAGAAAAGGCTGCCACCGTTTATAGAACCCTTGTACTGATCCTCTCAGGGCAAATTTGACCCCCTCCAATTTTATAAATCCCGCCATGTCACTGATCCAGGTCTCTACACTTGGGGGCCTCGCATCTTTCCACTGCATCAAGATCCTCCGCCGGGCTACTAGGGATGCAAAGGCCAGAACACCGGCCTCTTTCGCCTCCTGCACTCCCGGCTCCGCCGCAACTCCAAAAATCGCGAGTCCCCCAACCTCGTTTGACCCTGGATCCAACCACCCTCGACACTACCCCTGCCACCCCCTTCCAGAATTCTTCCAGTGCCGGGCTCAAATGGTATTTACAGAAGTAACTTTTCAAAGTTTTGAAGATTACATTTGCTGTTTATTTGAAATATTTTTATCTTTTCCAAGTCATTTTGATATCTCAAGATTTAAAAAAAATGTTCATATATGTTTAATTTGGCTTGGCATAGTGCACGTCTACAGAAGTGTAGCCATAACCACTTTTTAAATATTGGCTAAGGCACTATACGGTGAAATTTGAACTTTTCTGAACTGGTGCACTGCAACTAGGCAAAAGGAAATTGGTGAATGGATTGAATTTACCGTGGCAATGCAGCAAAATGGTTGAACCAGATATAATTTCCATGTGCCAGGGAGTTTCTATCCAGTTGGTGCAAGTTGTCTTGCATGCAAAATCAAATGTGTAGATGGCACCCACTTTCACTGGTGCATCAGTAGATTTGGATTATTTAGCTGATCTTCAGGGGCCACTGGACTACGGTTACTAAGTGTTACGCACCACACATGTTCAGTGTTGTGTTGTGTTTACATGTTCTGAATGCTGGTATATTCTGAACAAGGCAGTTAACTCATGGCTGTGCCATTTTTGTTTTAAACTGCTGTTCAATTAGACATTTTGTGACTGCATTTGATTATTCTGATGAGTCGACAGCTTCAGGTTTCTATGTTATATACTTCTCGAGCTACCGTTTGATTTGGGAAACCTGAGCCAGAATTATATAACATCAATCCACTTTAATGCAAACTATTTAATAGAACTCATTGTAACAGAAATTGAAAATGTATTAATGAGAGGGCAGCTCTTTTGTAATCGAGGAAGTAGTATCAATTTATAATTGTGCAATCTTTGTTACATACCCTGTTTGTTGGGTAAAATAAATCGTTACTCTTTGATTTCCCCCTCCCCTTCTCTTCCTAGTCACTGTTCGCCTCGAACAGATCTTGGACAGGCTGATGAGTAGCCCCCACGCTTTGTGGAAGCCCTCGTCCGACCCTTGGGTGGTGTATTTAATCTTCGTTAAGTGGAGAAATTCCAACAGGTCTGTTAGCCAATGTGCAGCTGTGGGTGGTGCTGCTGATCGCCAGCTGAGCAGGATTCTCCGGCATGTGATTAAGGAAGCAAAAGCCAGGACGTCAGCCCTCTTTCCCCATATGTAGTTCTGGATGCCTTGAAGAAGGCTGTTCAGAACCCTACCAGTCTGGGGCAAGCACAGAACATGTGGCCAGGCCTTCCTGCACCATTCACATTTATCCTCTACCTCCGGGGAGAACTTACTCATTTGTGTTCTGGTTAAGTGAGCACTGTGTACCACTTTGAACTGCATGAGGCTTAGCCTTGCGCAAAAGGAGGTTGGGTTGACTCTATTCAGTGCTTCGCTCCAGAGTCCTCAACCCATGTCCTATTTTCGTCTGGCTTCGTCTAGTGGTAGTCTTGCCCTATCCAGTAACCATCCATAGATGTTCCCAAAGTACCCTGCACCCTTACTGTGCGTGTTTATTAGTCCCTCTCATAGTGTGTCTCTCAGGGCCCTGGGGTATCTTGCTGTCTCCTTGCGGCGAAAGTGTTTAATTTGAAGGTGCCCGAGTTCCTGTCCTATCGGTCGTTACAGGCCTTCCGTCAGTTCGTCCAAGGTCGCTAGTCTGCCCCTTATATAAAAGTCCCTGACTGCAAGTATCCCCCTGTAATCTACCCCCACCCCTCCCAGTCCTGTCTCCGTTTATTCAAGATGGCGTTGAGCATGGCTGGTGGGAAGTTGTGGTTGTCGCAGATAGGGACCATGGGGGACATCTCGGTTAAACCAAAATGCTGCCTCATTTGGTTCCATGTCTTCTGTGTGGCTACTGGGCAGGATGTATACTTTGTCGGCGTGGGGGGGGAGGGGGGGGGGGCGGGGAATGGGATGGGGTGGGAGGGGAGTGCTGCCATTGGGCCCTCGTATCCATCCTCTCTCCCTCTCGGCTGTGGCTGCCCAGTGGTGGTATTGTAAATTCGGCAAGGCCAGACCGCCAATAGTGTTCCTCCTTTGCAGTGTCGATTTGGGGATCCTTGAGTTCTTGCCCCCCAACACAAACGCCATGATCATTTGCCTATGTTGTGGAAGAAGGCCTTGGGGACGAAGAGTGGTATGGATCTGAACAGGAAGAGGAACCTCGGCAGTACGTTCATTTTGATCATGCCCTCTCCCTGCCAGGGAGAGTGAGAGTGCATCCCATCTCTGGAGGTCCTTTTTGACTTCCTACGCCAGACTGGTCAGATTCCACTTGTGAATCTGTGTCCAGTCATGGGCTATCTGGATCCCCAGGTAGTGGAATTTGTTTTGGGCTAGTTTGAATGGTAATCCCTCCTGCTCTGTCCCTCCCCCATTTGGGTTCACTGGAAATGCCTTGCACTTGCCAGGTTGGGTTTGTAGCCTAAGAAAGCTCCTAACTTTCCAGGAGCTGCATGATTGCTTTCAGGCTGTTCTGTGGAGCAGGTCATTTCCATAGAGCGATACACTGTGCTCTCTGCCTCCGCTTTGGATGCCCTTCCAGCTTTCTGCGTTTTGCAGAGGGATCGCCAGAGGTTCAATTGCCAGGGCGAACAGGAGCAGGGCACCTCTGCCTTGTGCCTCTGAAGGTGGAAATATTCAGAGCTGGTGGTGTTGGGCCGAACGCTCGCCTTGGGGGCCTTGTACAGGAGTTTCACCCACGCAGTGAACCCCGCTTCTAGCCCAAATTGCTCCAGTGCCTCAAATAAATAATTTTACTCAATTCTGTCGAAGGCCTTTTCTGCGTCCAGTGAGATGATCACCTCTGGTGTTCTCTCTCCAGATGGTGTCATTATTACATTCAGCAGCCGCCTGATGATCTCAGTTAGCTGTCTACCCTTAACAAAGCCCGCCTGGACCTCTGCGACTACCTCTGGTACGCAGTTCTCCAGTCTCTTGGCCAGGACCGTCGTGAGTATCTTGAGGAGTGAATGGGTCTGTCTTTCTCCCTTTTGGGTATTAGCGATATCGTGGTCTGTGCTCGCATAGGAGGCATGGTGCCCCTTGCTAGCGAGTCTGCGAACATATCCTGTAGGTGTGGGCCAAGGCGGGTGCAAATTTTTTCTAGAAGTCTGGTGGGAACCCATTGAGTCCTGTGCCTTCCCCACCTGCACGGAGCTGATGCTCTCCATGATCTCTGCCAGTCCTATGGTGCTTCCAGTTATCGTCCTCCACGACTGGCATGTCCAGTCCATCGAGGAATCATTGCCTCCCGTGCCCCCGTCGCGCTGGCTCGGAGGTGTACAGCCCTCGGTGGAAGGTTTCGGACGCTCTTTTTTTTTTTTTCCTCGATTACCAGCCTGCCTCTGCTATTGTTCACCTGGGCTATCTCTCTGGTGGCTGCATGCTTTCTCAGCTGGTGAGCCAGTAGACGGCCAGCCTTTTCTATGTGCTCGTGTAATGTCCCCCTTGTCTGGCGGAGTTGGTGCACTGCTTTCCTGGTGGATAGCAGGTTAACGGCTATTTGTAGCTTTTTCCTCTCTGCCAGCAGCTCTACGGTAGGGGTCTTGGAATACTTTCTGTTGATCTCCAGAATGGAGTTGATCAGTTGTTGCCTAGCCTCTTCCCTGTCTCTGCGCGGCTTGCAGGTGAAGTAAAAAAAACTCACCACTATTCTTAGAATTCCCCCTGCACCAAAAAGGGTCAATAAGACATTCTAAATGGTGAACAGGGATTCTCACTCCCTGACTCCTATGCAGACTTGGTGGGTGCTATTCGGGTCAATCTATATTTTCAAGTTATCCCCTGGTATAACCCACATCTTCAATGAATAATTTTATCTACTTACCACTTAGTAGCATTGATCCTGGGTCCTGCGATGCTAAGTAAGTAAAGTAGACTTTGTAATAACCACTGTTTCAGATTAAAACTTTAACTTTTTATTATTTTTTCTTTTAAAAGATACAATCACTGTCTTTACAGAAAAGTAAAAAGATCTTGTTTCTGGATTCTCCTGGTTGATTGAAAAGACCTTCAGGTCTCTCTTGACAATCTCTGTTCTTTAACTTTTGGTCTTCCTCAGATGGATTTACTGTTCCACTCGGTTTCTGTGCTCTATCCTTCCCATGACTGAGCAATGAGAGCTGACTCTGCTGGCTGTTCCCTATTTAGGGTTTATATTCCCCTTCTAGCAGTGATTAAGTTTATATGACATTATCGTAAAGTAACTTTATTTTAGTCTTGATTGTACAAGGTACCTTTTTAATCTGAATTATTTCTAACACAACTATGTATTCATGTTGAGCATGACTTTAGCTCATCGAACTCTGATTATATTGTTTCCCTTGTGATGTTCAAAAGTGTTTTGATCCTGGAGGTGTGTTACATCTGGTTCCTATCACTTCTGAAGTTGCTTTATTGCCAAGTAGTGCTCCAGCTCAGAACTCTGACTCCGATTTGGGGCTAACACGTGTTCCCGTGGACACGTTATCTTCAGCTTCCGATATTCACCTGGTGTCAGCAGAATTTCACACCTAAACATTTGTCACCCAATTCAACTGAAGATCCTAGCAATTCATTTTTAACTGCTTACTAAAATAATTAACTTCAAAGACGGTGTGAAATATTGCTTTTTTCCATATAACTAAAAGTTTAATCTGCTGTGACTTATAAGACATGCATCAGTTTTGCAGCTTGAACAGTCACAAGATGTTTTCTTAATGCCTGTTTGATAAAGGCTATCTGCTTTTCAAAATCATCTTTTGCAACTGTTGTTAACCCTTCGTGGGATTTTTCCCTACATTCTTGCATGTACGCTTTAGGTCAGGCATTGTCAGACTTCCATGTTTCAAATGACATATTTTTCCCATTTTTAATTTTACGTAGGCTATAATCTCTCCCCTAGTCCCAGACTCCCAAAACACGAAAGGTGAGACTTCCCCCGTTCTGGTTATTATTAATGTACTCGTCTAAGGCCTGCAATGTTTTCTGGCAGAAGGCCTCATTGACCAAGAGGTCCATGTCCAACCTCCATGTGAGGCGCTGGGCACCGCCCGTCTCCAACCTCTCATCTATGTAAATGGAGCATGGTCGGAGATTATTATCGCGGAGTATTCCGCCCTTACTTCCCTGGAAGTGCTGATTTCCCCCACTGCAAATAAGTCTATCCTTGAGAATGCTGAGTATTCCTTCATACCGTGGTGTAGAAACCGCCATGGGTCCACCGCCCCCACCTGCTCCGTGAATGCTCCCAGTTCCCTAGCCATGCCTGTCCTTTTCCCCGATCTGGAATTTGGTCAGTCCATCAGTGGGTCCTGTTCGCAGTTGAAGTCGTACCCCCCTTCATGATTCAGTATGTGTCAATGTCAGGGATTTCCACCATGGTCTTTTTTGTGAAACCTGTGCCGTTCCAGTTGGGAGCGTACATCTTTACCAGAACTGCTACTTGCCCTCAGTGGTTCTTCTCCTTCAGGTGTGTCTCCTGCAGGAAGACAGTCGGCGTTCAAACTTTTTTTTTCTTTTTTTTTCCTTTTTATAAATTTAGAGTACCCAATTCATTTTTTCCAATTAAAGGGCAATTCCAACGAACATTTCAAGGGGAAAGATTTCCAGAGAACAAAGACACATTCGCACCAACTCCTCCCAAGTTTCCATGTCTGCCTGGGTGCAGAACTGAAGAAGAGGAGAGCTGGGTTTAATTGGTTCAAGGCACCCCTCCTTTAAGAAGGGATGAAGTTTGGGGTGGTGTACCTGGCTTGCCAGAAGCGTGAATATTATTTTGGCATGCCAGAGGAGACTATGGAGTTTGAGGGACAATGGACTGTCAGGAGAAGGTGGACATGGAAACTTAGGAGGTGTTGGTGCGAATGTTTCTTTGTTCTCTGGAAACCTTTCCCCTTGAAATGTTCATTTTGTTTTGATGGCGGGATGTTTGGATCAGGCCCCTCCATGGGCGTGGTGTTTGGAAGGCAGGCCCTCTGCGGGGGAACATTTAAGGGTGAGTGCACCTTTTCTGTTCTGTGGGGGATCGTGGGGTGGGGTTTGGGGAATTGGCAGGGTAGGGGGGTTTGGAGTCCTTGGGCCATCATGCTAGCTGGGCGGGCTTTTTTAACGGGAGTGCAATGGGGGATTGTCAGGAGAGAGAAGTGTGGGAGGGGGGGGGCAGGTGCTGACCAGGGCAGTGGAGGTTGGATGTGGGGTTGTTGGCGAATGAGGAGGTGTGAGAGTGGGTGAGGGCTGTCATTCAGAGGTATGTGGAGCTCAGTGACACAGAGGAGGTCACGGTCGCCACTCAAGGCAGTGGTTCGGGGGGTATCTATTTCAACTCGGGCATAAAGGGAGAAGGAGGAACAGGCAGAGCTGGCAAGGCTGGTGGAGGAGATCCTGACGGTAGACAAGGGGATATTCGGAGGCGCCAGAGACCGGGTTGTTGGAGGGGAAGAGGCGTCAAATAGAGTTCGACTTAGTGTCCACAGGGAAGGTGGTAGAGTAGCTACGGTGGGCCAGAGGAGCAGTATTTGAGTATGGTGAGAAGGCGAGCAAGATGCTTGCCCATCAGCTTAGGAAGCAAGAGGCGACGAAGAAGATTGGCACTGTAAAGCATAAGATGAGAAAGGTGGTGTTGGGACGGTGGGTGAATGGGTGCCTGGAGTTTCCCCAAGGTGGACGGGGAATTGGTGCAGGGATTGGGGGGCCCTATTGGATTGGGGGAACTTATGGAGTGTATGGGGGGCAATGCAGGCAGGGAAGGCCCTGGGGCCTGACTGGTTCCCGGTGTAGTTTTATAAAATGTTTGGGGAGGACCTTGGACCACTGTTGGTGAGGGCATACAATGAGGTTAGGGAAAGGGGGTAACTCCCCCCATATACTATCGCAGGTATCCATCTCTTTGATACTGATAAAGGACAAGGATCCAACCAGCATGCGTTGTGCAGCCGATATTGCTATTGAATGTAGACGCCAAGTTGTTGCTGATGTTGGCTTCCCCAATTGAGGGCTGCGCCCCAGGGCTGATGGACAAGGACCAAACTGGGTTCGCGAAAGGCAGACAGCTGTCGTCGAATGTGAGTAGATTGCTCAATGTGATTGATTCCTTCTGTGTGCCAGGAGGTGGCGATGGACGCGGAGAAGGCCTTTGACCTGTGGTGTGGGAATATCTGTGGGAGGTGTTGGGGCTCTGGCAGGTGTTTGTGGACTGGGCATGGTTGCTGTACAAGGCACCAGTTTCAAGTGAGCGGACGAACTGGGTGTGTTCGGGATATTTTGGGCTGTATCGGAGGACGAGGCCGGGGTGCCTGCTCTCGTCGTTGCTCTTTGTCTTGACAATAGAGCCACTGGCAATGGCACTTAGAAAGAACATTGAGGGATTGGAAAGGGTATGTGCGGGGGTGAGGTCTTCTAGTACGCAGGCGACCTGTTATTCATTTCGGACGCATTGGGGGCATTGTAGGGATCTTGGAGGGCTTTGACTGGTTCTCCGGGTACAAGTTGAACATGGGAAAGAGCAAGGTGTTCCTGATTTGAGACCAGAGGGCAGGGAGGAGGTTAGGAGAGCTGCCGTTTAAGATAGTGTGGGCGAGTTTCAGATACCTGGGCATTCAGATGACGAGGGGTTAGGCGCAACTGCACAAGTTGAATTTGACTTGGCTGGTGGAAGACCCGGGAATCCAGGGGCCGAGGGCGGCCGATATCTTGGCCTTTGCCTCCCTGATAGCCCGGAGACGGATCTTAATTAGATGGAGGGACATGGAGCCACTGAAATCAGGGGTGTGGGTGAGCGTCCAAGCAGAATTCCTGAGGCTGGAGAAGGTAAAGTTCGCTTTGAGGGGGTCGGTTGATGGATTTGCTCGTAGGTGGAAGCCATTGATTGACTTCTCCTAAGGAGGATCGAGGAGTCGGCAAAGGGGGAGGGGTGAAAGGGTTAAAATGGGGAAGGCAGACAGGGAGAAGGGGGCGACAGTGGGGAAGCAGGGGTGGGAGGGGAGACTGGGTGTGGTTATTTATAACGTATAATTCTGCTTGGGTTTATTTTTAATAAAAATGCCTGAATAAGATATTTTAAAAAAAAATAATACGAGTATATACTGCAGAAGCAACATTGAGATCACTTTGGTGATGAATACTCTGTTTTTAAATTTACGAATCATAAATGCATTTATCCACATTTGGGATCCCAATTAGATGTGTGATAGATAGCTGATCTATTGGACTAGATAGCTTTAAAGACGTGTTGTGCAGCAAAGGCTGTTGTATTTGTTGGAATGGAGTTATTTTTGTTAACGGGTATTTTACCTATATATTTGTTTTTGCAGTTATTCCTCGACATCCAATGCCATTTGCTGCAAAAAATATGTTTTATGATGAACACTGGAAAGAGAAGCAGGAAAGGGGCTTTACATGGTGGTTAAATTTTATTCTTACTCCTGATGAGTTTACAGTGAACACGGAGTCCTCCAGAGGTGAGCTGAAATGTTTACCAGGTGTTTCTTTAAGTATTTACTATTCTCTCCTTAAAGTATATCATAAACAATTTAATTCTCAGACCCAAAATGTTCTGGTGCTGTCTGAATAGTTTGGGCGCTCAATTTTAAGCTGTTACATAATTAGTTCTATAAATCCTTTCCCGACACTTTGTCTAGGATAACGTTTCTCCAAACTTTTATTCCTGCAGTTTGGACAACAAATTATTTGAATTTGTTTTTCAGTGAATACTGCTACACTGTTTATGGGTTCTGAGACACAGCACCATAAAGTTAGTGTTCCTGCAGCACCAACTAATGAAGAAATGTCACTGAGAGCATATACCGCGAAATGTAGACTGAATCGCCTTCGCCGTGCAGCCTGCAGGCTATTTACATCTGAAGGGATTGTCAAAGTTATACAGAAGTTGGAAGTCGCCATTGAGGCTAAACATCTGGTTGTGCGGAAAGACCGATATCTCTGGAAAGACATTGGTAAACTTTCAAGCAGATAGTTCTTGTATTTTTGGTGTGCTTTTTGAACTCCTGCACGATTGATTGCAGTCAAATAGTATTATTGAGTCCGAGCTGCTGTGCCGTTTATTAACTGTTTCATAAAGAAAGTGCTTGATCAAGATTGCTGTGGAATTATGATCATTGCACACGGGAGACAGACCTATTCAACTGATTCACGTGAAGGCTAAAGCATCACATCCTGTCTGCACTAACTGTAAACAATAGGCCAGGGAAGGAAGGAAAACATGACTTGAGTTATTGAAAATTAAAAATCACAAGGTTGGCGGGGTTTTGAAACTACATTTTCGGGTATAATTTATTCTACTTTTTATTCTGACAAACAAATGGGTATGCCATTGGTCACCACAGACTTAATAAGCAGGGATGTTTCATTGTGTTGCAGGAGTGTTTAAGAATTTCTTTTTCTTTCTATGGACTAGGTCTCCTAATAATAACCATTATTTGTTGCACATTCTAATAGATTCTGTATCCTTGTCTATTGGCACTTCAGTTGACTGATGGAAGATGAAGATGAGAATTTCAGTTATTATTTGGCAATAAAATGCTATCTTCCTGCTTTGACCTTTCCTTGAACAGTGTGTCTGAAATCAGAAAAATTGCACACTTATGTCACTTTAATTCTATTAATGTCGAATGGTATTAGTGTCCAGATATGTGCTGTGCTCCATATTGGTACAACTAAGATGTACTGGAATATAAGGTGTTTTTATGATTTTAAAACATAACACCTAGCAGAAGAACTTTATGATTTAATTTCAATGAAATGAAAGCAGACTTTGTTGATGGTTGCTATTTTGCAACTTCTGCACCGTATCAAAACGTCTCTGATGACATTAACATTGACCCTCTTAAGGCCAATTTTATTTTCTCGAAACTGAGAAACCCAGCCATGTCACTAACCCAGGTCTCTACACTTGGGGGCTTCGGGTCCCTCCACATTAGCAAGATCTGTCTCCGGGCTACCAGGGAGGCAGAGGCCAAAACGTCGGCCTCTTTCGCCCCATGATCTTCCGACACTCCAAATATCGCTGCCTCCGGACTCGGCACCACCTGTGTTTTTAGTACCGTGGACATTGCCTTAGCAAAACCTTGCGATTCCCAGGCCACCTGGATTTCCAGATATCGAAAGCTCTTCCCTACCATTCTAAGCGGCAGCTCTCCCAGTCTCTTCTCCTGTCCTCTTGCCTGGATCGCAGAAATTTCGCTTTTTCCCCATGTTCAATTTCTACCCCGAGAAAATTGCCAAATTCTCGCAAGATTTGCATTACTTCCCCCATCCCCTCTAACGAGTCCGAAATGTACAAGAACAGGTCATCTGCGTAGAGCGAGACCCGGTGCTCCACACCAGCCCTTTCCAGTTCCTAGAGGCTCTTAACGCCATGGCCAATGGCTCTTAACGCCATGGCCAATGGCTCTTAACGCCATGGCCAATGGCTCTTAACGCCATGGCCAATGGCTCTATGGCCAGAGCAAACAGTAACGGGGAGAGGGGCACCCTTGCCTCGTCCCTCGGTATAGGTCAAAATAACCCGACCTCAGCCGGTTCGTATGCACACTCACTACTGGTGCCTGATAGAGCAACCGCACCCTGTCAATGAAGCCCTCACCAAACCCAAACCTTCCTAGCGCCTCCCACAGGTAATTCCACTCCACCTGATCAAAAGCCTTGTTCGCATCCATCACTACCACCACCTCCGCCTTCTCTCCTTCTGAGGGCATCATAATAACATTTAGAAGCTGTTGAACATTGGCCTTGAGTTGCCTGCCCTTAACAAATCCCGTCTGGTCTTCCCCTATCACCCCCGGGACACAGTCCTCTATCCTTGTGGCCAGTATCTTAGCCAGCAGTTTGGCATCCACATTCAGTAGAGAAGTCGGCCTGTATGACCCTCATTGCTCCAGATACTTCTCCTGTTTCAGGATCAATAAAATCGAGGCCTGCGACATTGTTGGAGGAATAACTCCCTTCTCTTTTGCTTCGTTAAATGTCCTCACCAGCAGTGGGCTCAATATCTCTGGAAACCTCTTATCCACCGGGTAGCCGTCAGGCCCCGGGGCCTTGCCCGACTACATGCCTTCCAGCCCCTTGATTATTTCCTCAATCTCAATTGGTACCTCCATCAGGTTCTCCTCCACCCTCGGGAACCTCCACTGATCCAGAAACTGCCTCATCCCCTCCACCCCAGCCAGGGGTTCCGACTCATAATTTACTATAAAAGTCCTTAAACACCTTGTTCACCCCTGCTGGGTCCAGGACAATATTACCGTCTCTACTCTTTAGCTATCTCCCTGGCCGCCTCTTTTCCTAAGCTGGTGCGCTAACATTCTGCTTGCCCTTTCCCAGTACTCATAGGTCACCTCCCCTTGCCTTCCTCAACTTTTCGACTGCTTTCCCTGTGGTCAACAGCCCTTACTCTACCTGTAACCTCCATCGCTCCCGCAGTAGCCCTGTGTCTGGGGTCTCTGAATATCTGCTGTCCACCTGGAGTATCTCCTCAACTAACCTGGCCCTCTCAGCCCGTTCCACCTTTTCTCTGTGGGCCTTTATTGAGATTAATTCCCCTCTGACTGCTGCCTTCAAAGCTTCCCAGACAATTGCTGCAGAAACCTTCCCAGTATCATTTGTTTCTAGGTAGTTCTGGGTGGACTTGTTAACCCACCCACAGATCGCTTTGTTTGCTAGCAACCCCACATCCACAGCGGGCATTGCCCTCTCTCCACACTAACCCGTAGATCCACCCAGTGCGGGGCATGATCCGACACTGCAATGGGCGAGTACACATATCCACCACCTTAGATATTAGTGCCCTGCTCAGAACAATAAAGTCGATGCGAGGGTAGACCTTGTGGACATGTGGAAAAAAGGAAAACTCCTTCGTCCTCGGCTGTGCAAAGCTCCATGGGTCCCCCCCCCCCCCCCAATCTGTTCCATAAAACCCTTCAATTGGGACTTCCGGTGGCTGTGATGGAGTAGGAAGCCACACATTTGGGTGCTCCCGTTTTAAAGAGACTTTTCGGCTCTTTTGAGAGCCCAAAACGGAAATTTTTCGACGTCTCCCGGTGGGGGAAGGTGTGCTGAACAACTTTCCCCGCAGTCCATGCCTCGAACACGGAGTGGAAAGGGGGAAAAAACGGCAGCAGCTCCTCAGAAAAAACGGGGGAAGGAATCCAAGATGGCCACCGGAGGAGCCCCAGAGGATTGGAGGCTGTGGGCCCAGGAGCAACAAGCTGATCTCCTGCGCTGCTTTAAAGAATTCAAGGATGAGGTGCTGAGCTCTCTGCAGGAAACGAACAGAAGGCTGTCAGAGATTCAGTCCACCCAGGGTGCTGCCATCAAGGAGTTGCAGACGCAGGCCACTGAACGAGAGGAGGAGGCTGTGGTCCTCGTGAATAGGGTGGAGGGGCACGAGGCACTCCACAAGAAGTGGCAGGAACGCTTCGAGGAGCTTGATCACTGCATGAGGTGAAAAAACCTGCGGATCCTGGGCCTTGCGGAGGGGCTAGAGGGGTCGGACCTGACAGCCTACGTGGCTGTAATGCTGAACTCGCTAGTGGGGGCCGGGTCTTTCCATCTGCCTTTGGAGCTGGAGGGAGCGCACAGGGTGCTGGCCAGGAGGCCTAAGGAAGATGAACCCCCGCGTGCGGTGCTGGTGAGGTTCCATCGGTTAAGTGATCGGGAGTGCGTGCTACGCTGGGCCAAGAAGGTGAAGAACAGCAAGTGGGAGAATGGGGTAGTACGGATCTACCAGGATTGGAGTGCGGAGGTGGCTAAGCGGCAGTCCGGATTTAATCGGACGAAAGAGGTGCTTTATAGAAAAAAGATAAAGTTCGGAATGTTGCCGCCCGCGCGCCTGTGGGTAACTTATTCGGACCGGCACCATTATTTTGATTCCCCGGAGGAGGCGTGGGCCTTCGTGCGGACGGAGAAACTGGACTTGAACTAGGGGTTGGGGGTTGCGCGGTCGGCTGTAATATATTAGTGCTGGATTCTGCTGTTGCTGTGTTCTTTTTCTTCTATTTTTCTCTTCTTGTCTTAGTACTTTTGCAATTTTGATATGGTTATTTACGGAGGGGTTGTTCTGCTATGTTTTTGTGCTGTGGGCGCATTGTTTGGGCTGTGTATCTTGTGGGGGGGGGTCTGTTGTATTCTATGTCGGAGTGGGGGTATGGAGTGGGGCTGATATTTGGGAGCTGCGTCAGAAGGGTGTGGTGGGGCAGTGCGAAAGCGCGGGCTTTCCTCTGGTTTCCCGCGCTGCGGGGCTGGGGGGTTGGTGACGGGGAAAGCGGGGCCTTAACTGGTTCTTCCCCGCGCTGGAGCGGTGCCTGGAGGAGGGATAGATTAGGGGATGATCCCACTTCGGGAGGGGTCGGGCTACTGGCGGGAGTTTCCGGGGTCAGCAGAAGTTAGCTGACCCACGGAAGTACAATGGAGGACGGTTCGCGGCTGGGAGGGTTCCTAGCCTGGGGGGGAAGGGAGGGGGAGAAATGGGAATACCGGGTTGCTGCTGGTAGGGTCAAGCAGGAGCTTGGGGGGGGGGGGCGACAGAGGTGAGGTGTTGTCGCTATGGGGACTGGGTCGGGCGGGGGGTGCTGGCCTGGGGCGGGCAGTCAACGGGCTATGGCTAGCCGACGGGGGAGGGGGGCGGGACGCCCTCTGATCCGGTTGGTCACTTAGAATGCGAGAGGGTTGAATGGGCCGGTGGAGCGGTCGAGGGTACTGGCTCACCTGAAGGGGCTAAAGGCAGATGTGGCAATGCTTCAGGAGACCCACCTGAGGGTGGCGGACCAGGTCCACCTGAGGAAGGGATGGGTGGGGCAGGTTTTCCACTCTGGGTTGGATGTGAAGAACCGGGGAGTGGCGATTCTGGTGGGGAAAAATGTGTTGTTTGAGGCATCGGAGGTGGTGGCGGATAAGGGGGGTAGGTATGTTATGGTTAGGGGCAGGCTACAAGGAGAGAAGGTGGTACTGGCTAGTGTGTATGCCCCAAATTGGGACGATGCGGGCTTTATGAGGCGTATGTTGGGACGGATCCCGGATCTGGAGGCAGGAGGTCTGATCATAGAGGTCTGACTTTAATACGGTGTTGGATCCTTCACTGGGTCGGTCCAGCTCTAGGACGGGTAGGAGGCCGGCGGCGGCCAAGGTACTGAGAGGGTTTATGGATCAGATGGGTGGAGTGGATCCATGGAGGTTTGTGAGGCTGAGGACACGCGAGTACTCTTTCTTCTCCCACGTACATAGGGTCTACTCTCGGATAGATTTCTTCGTGGAGAGTAGGGGACTGATTCCGAGAGTAGAGGAGGCCGAGTATTCGGCCATCGCAATCTCCGACCACGCTCCGCATTGGATAGAGTTGGAGATGGGAGAGGTGTGGGACCAACGTCCGTTGTGGCGGTTGGATGTGGGGTTGTTGGTGGAGGAGGAGGTGTGTAGGAGGGTCCGGGCAAGTATTGAGGGGTACCTTGTGGTGAATGATACGGGGGAGGTTCAGGTGGGGATGGTCTGGGAAGTCCTGAAGGCAGTAATTCGTGGGGAGCTGATATCCATCCGAGCACACAGGGAGAGGAGTGAGAGGGATAGACTGGTGGGGAAGATGCTGGAGGTGGACAGGAGGTATGCAGAGGCACCAGAGGAGGAACTGTTGAGGGAGAGGCGCAGCTTGCAGGCTAAATTTGATTTGCTGACCACTAGAAAGGCGGAGGCACAGTGGAGGAAGGCACAAGGGGCAGTGTACGAACATGTTGAATGACACTCAATGAAGCGTGGGAAGGGGGGACTTTGCCCCCGACGATGTCGCGGGCGCTGATCTCGTTAATTTTAAAGAAGGACAAGGACCCCCAGCAGTGTGGCTCATACAGGCCCATATCTCTCCTCAACGTGGATGCTAAGGTGCTGGCAAAAATCCTGGCCACCAGGATAGAGGACTGTGTGCCAGGGGTTGTGCACGAGCACCAGACAGGTTTTGTGAAGGGAAGGCAGCTGAACACGAATGTGCGGAGATTGCTGAATGTCGTCATGATGCCGGCGATTGAGGGGGAGGCAGAGATAGTGGTGGCGCTGGATGTGGAGAAGGCCTTCGATAGAGTGGAGTGGGGGTACCTATGGGAGGTGTTGGGGAGGTTTGGATTTGGTGAAGGGTTCATTAGATGGGTAAAGCTGCTATATGAGGCCCCGATGGCGTGCGTGGCCACGAATAGGAGGAGGTCGGAGTACTTCCGGCTTTACCGAGGGACCAGGCAGGGTTGCCCCCTGTCCCCCTTGTTGTTTGCACTGGCAATCGAGCCGCTGCCGATGGCGTTGAGAGATTCAGAGAGGTGGAGAGGCTTGGTGCGAGGTGGAGAGGAACATAGGGTGTCGTTGTATGCCGATGACCTGTTACTGTATGTGGCGGACCCGGTGGGAGGGATGCCGGGAGTGATGGAGTTGCTAGCTGAGTTTGGGACCTTTTCAGGTTATAAATTAAATTTAGGCAAGAGCGAGGTGTTTGTGGTGCACCCTGGAGACCAGGAGGAAGGAATTGGTAGGCTCCCGCTTAGGCGGGCAGGGGAGAGCTTTAGGTACCTGGGGGTGCAGGTGGCCAGGGACTGGGGGACTCTTCACAAGCATAACTTCACCAGACTTGTAGATCAGATGGAGGAGGAGTTCAAGAGGTGGGACATGCTGCCATTGTCGTTGGTGGGGAGGGTACAGTCCGTCAAAATGACGGTGCTTCCGAGGTTCTTGTTCCTCTTTCAGTGCCTGCCCATATTTATCCCCAGGGCTGCCTTTAGGAGAGTGACTAGCAGTATTTTGAGCTTTGTGTGGGCACATGGGACTCCGAGATTGAAGAGGGTGTTCCTGGAGCGAGGAAGGGATAGAGGCGGGCTGGCGCTGCCCAACCTTCTGGGGTACTATTGGGCAGCCAATGTGTCAATGGTGCGTAAATGGGTGCTGGAGGGGGGAGGGGCGGCGTGGAAAAGAATGGAGATGGCGTCATGTAGAGGTACGAGCCTGGGTGCCATGGCAACGGCACCGTTGCCGCTCTCCCCTAAGAGGTTTACCACGAGCCCGGTGGTGGCGGCGACCCGAAGAATCTGGGGACAGTGGAGATGGCATCGGGGGGAAACAGGGGGCTCGATGGAGGCTCCACTTGGTGGCAACCATCGGTTCATCCCGGGGAACACGGATGGGGGATTTAGGGGTGGCAAAGGGCGGGCATCAGCAAATTGAGGGACCTGTTTATTGGCGTGAGGTTTGCGGGCCTGGGGGAACTGGAAGATAAATTTGGCCTTCCCCAAGGGAACATGTTCAGATACCTGCAGGTAAAGGCGTTTGCTAGGCGACAGGTAGAGGGATTCCCTTTGCTGCCCTCGCAGGGGACGATGGACAGAGTGCTTTCGGGGGTGTGGGTTGGAGAGGAGAAGGTGTCTGACATCTATAAGGTAATGCAGGAGGTGGAGGAGCTGAAGGCTAAATGGGAGGAGGAACTCGGGGAGCAGATAGAGGACGGGACTTGGGCGGATGCCTTGGAGAGAGTTAATGAGCCTCATGTGCGAGGCTTAGTCTCATCCAATTTAAGGTGCTGCACCGGGCTCGCATGTCCGGGACCAGGATGAGTAAGCTCTTTGGGGGTGAGGATAGCTGCACCAGATGTTTGGGGAGTCCAGCGAACCACGCCCATATGTTCTGGGCATGCCCAGCACTGGAAGAATTCTGGAAGGGGGTGGCGGAGACGGTGTCGTGGGTGGTTGGATCCAGGGTCAAACCAGGGTGGGGACTCGCGATCTTTGGAGTTGCGGTAGAGCCGGGAGTGCAGGAGGCGAAAGAGGCCGGTGTCCTGGCCTTTGCGTCCCTAGTAGCCCGCCGAAGGATTCTGTTACAGTGGAAGGATGCAAGGCCCCCAAGCGTGGAGACCTGGATCAGTGACATGGCGGGATTTATAAAATTGGAAAAGGTCCAATTTGCCCTGAGAGGATCAATACAAGGGTTCTATAAACGATGGCAGTCTTTCTGGACCCTGGCTCAGAGATAGTTAACTTGGTCAGAGAGAGAGAGCGAGAGAGAGAGCTATTGTAGCGTCTATTCTGTAACTTTTTTATAGTGTGTTAAAATGCTGTGTTCATGGAGGTGGGGCGAATGTATATTATTGTTATTTTTGGTATTTCACTAAGAACACAGAACATAGAACAGTACAGCACAGAACAGGCCCTTCGGCCCTCAATGTTGTGCCGAGCCATGATCACCCTACTCAACCCACGTATCAACCCTATAACCGTAACCCAACAACCCCCCCCCCCCCCCCCCCCCCCCCCCCCAACCTTACTTTTATTAGGACACTACGGGCAATTTAGCATGGCCAATCCACCTAACCCGCACATCTTTGGACTGTGGGAGGAAACCGGAGCACCCGGAGGAAACCCACGCACACAGGGGGAGGACGTGCAGACTCCGCACAGACAGTGACCCAGCCGGGAATCGAACCTGGGACCCTGGAGCTGTGAAGCATTTATGCTAACCACCATGCTACCCTGCTGCCCAATGTTGTATAAAATCAAAATTTTTCAATAAAAATTATTTAAAAAAAAAAAACCCTTCAATTACTTTGCTGCAGCCGGCCTCCTCCCTGTCCTGAATTTTGACTGTAAGTCTGGGATCTTACCTAACACCGGCCTCATAAATTCCACATCGTCCCAATTCGGAGCAATTCGGAGTACCACTTGCACCCCCACCAGCTTCCTACTCGCCATTATGTACCTACACCCCTTGTCTGACCTGATTCTCACTGCCTCGAATGCCACTCGTTTGCTGATCAAGATTGTTACCCCCCCTGGTCTATTGAGCCCAGTCTTGAGTGGAACACTTGGCTAACCCACTCCTTCCTCAATCTCGTCTGGTCTGTAACCTTTAGGTGTGTCTCTTGTAGCATTGCCATGTCCGCCTTAGTTCCCTCAAATGCGCGAACAAATGAGCCCTCTCCTGAGATTCTGCTTTGTGGACCTATTCTCCATCTTCTCCTGCATTCTTTTCTGGCGGTCATTCATCATCCTCGCCTTGCTTTCCAGCACGGTTATATACTCCTCGTGCTCGGACAACTTTTGTTTGACCTCCTGGATCGCTCTCCCATGGGTTTCCTGATTCTGAACCACTTGATCAATCGAAGCCTTAATCCGGTCCAACATGTCCTTCAGCTTGGCGAAGCAATCCTTGAAAAACTTCACCAGCTGCTCCGTCGACCACTGTGCCGTCTCCCCACGGCCCTTGTTCTCCGCCATGCAGTCCCGTGTTACCAGCTCTACTTGCGTCTCCCTTATAGGACTTTGTCGTCTCACACGTTCACTTCTGGTCCAATTCTGAATACACCGGAGGGGGATTTCTCCTTAATGTCTCACTCTTCACCGATTTATCCCATAAAATCTGAGAAAAATCAGGAGAAACAGGTCCAAAAGTCCGTTCCAGACAGGAGCTATCAAATGTGCGAACCTACTTCTCCATGGCCGCCACTGGAAGTTTGAGATCTCAACATTCAATGGTTGTCAAAACCGAAGTCAGCAGGATTTGTGAATTTCTGAAAAGCTTCTCCATTGAAGGAATTTGGGAAGCCCTGAGAGCATAACATTTCTTGGATCGTTGGTATAGAATTGCCAACAGAGAGGGAGAAATCTTTCCTTAAGCCAGCAGTGAATATACATCACAGAAACTGGCCATTTTGTCAAATTGGCTGATGCTTCTCACAAGCCTCCTGCCACCCCACTTCTCCTAACCACATCATGGTAATGTGGAAAGGATGAGAACAGGGAATATACAAAGTATGAAAAAGTTAATCAACCATGAAACATCCCTTTACTGCACAACCATGTACTCTGTTTACCCACCAATGAACTATGCAATTCCCCACGAAATGGAAAGAAATAGATAATGCACTGAATTGATATAGCACTGAAGAGGGACATTTGGATCATCGTGACTGCACCAGCTCTCTAGGGGCAATTTGCAAAATGTCACTTCCTCACCATTTCCCCATAGCCCTGTGTATTCTTCCTTTTCCAATAACAATCCAATTCCCTCATTAATGCCTTGATTGAATCTGCACACTGCCACCGTTTCAGGTAGTGCATTGCAGATTCAAACCACTCGTGCAAACATTTATTTTCATGCTGTTGTTTCTTTTGCCAATTACTTCAAATCTGCACCCTCTTGTACTTGATCCTTCCAGCAATGGGACTGCCCCCCCCCCCCCCCACCTATCTTTGCTACCCAGACCCCTCATGACTTTGAATACCTCTATTAAATCTCCTCTTATTTTCTCTTCTCCAAAGAAAACAGTCCCAATGTCTCCCAATTGTAATTGAACTCCACATTACATCTTCACACTCTAATGCCTTCACACCTTTCCCAAAGCATGGTGCCCAGCATTAGACAAAATACTTCAGCTGAGGCTGAACCAGTGTTCTGTACAAGTTTAACATAATTTTCTTTCTTTTGTAGGGTCAATTTAACGTGGCCAATCCAGCTACCCTGCACATCTTTGGGTTGTGAGGATAAGACCCACATAGACACAGCGTGAATGTGCAAACTCCTCATGGGCAGTAACCTAGGGCCGGGATTGAACCCGGGTCTTCGGTGCAATGAGGCAGCAGTGCTAACCTTTGTGACACTCTGCCGCATACCATTGCTTTATTAACCACATTCTTAATCTGTCCCTGCAACCTTTTAATGATTAATGCACATTTCCAATCATGTTCCTCTGCTCCTGCACCTCCTTTTGAATTGTACCTTTTTTATATCGTGTCTCCACATTCTTCCTACCAAAATAAAGCACTTCACCCTTCTCTGCGTTAAACTTCATCTGTCACTTGTCCACTTATTGAACCAACTTATTTCTGTCCTTTTGAAGTTCTCCACCTCCTCACAGTTCACAATGCTTCCAAGTTTCTTATAATTTGCAATTGATACCCTGTACAGCAAGGCTTTGACCATTAATATATATCAGTGTAAGGGCTCCAACATTGACCCCGGAAAACTCCAAGGCAAGACTTTGTCCAGTTCAAAGAACATCTATTAACCACTATTTGTTTCCTGTCACTTGCCAAATTTAATATCAGTGTTCCTGCTGTCCCTTTTCTCCAATGAGCCGTAATGTACCCAAAAGGCTATTGGGCAACATTTTATCAAGTGCCTTTTGGAAGTCCATCAACAGCATTGCACTCCACAATCTTCTCTGTTACCTCATCAAAATAAAACCCCGAGTTAGGTAAACATAAATTGCCCATAACAAATCTGTGCTGGCTCCCTTAATCAACCTGCATTGCCAAGTTACTATTAATTTTGTCCTGAATTATTATTTCTAGAAGCTTCCACACCAACAAGTGTGATGGTTGTAGATATTTGAGCTATACTGTGTTATAGGTATTTGGTGCAGTAAGGGCTAAAAGCCTGAGTTAGTATTTGACTCCTGCAGTCATGTTAGAAAGTAATCTTAGTTTGAAAGAGAACAAAGGTTTTGGGAGCTAGGGGTGCAGCTAAGCTATCATAAAAAAAATTGGCCTAATACAGTTTTGTTTGGATTGAGGTTAATTAGATTTTAGCTTTGTTGATGACGTTGCTCAAAGGTATCAAGCATTTTGCAGAAAGCAAGTCAGGAGTTCGAGATGAAGTTGTGACCAGTAGTCAAGCAGATTGTTCTTGCTGCAGTTCAGTTAGAATAGATTTAGTAGTTTTTTCCCAAGCAGTGCAGACTTGTCTGAGAACAAGGGAAACTGAAACAAGCTGAGAAGCATCTTCTGAATACATGCATCCAAAGTTTCCTCATGGTTCTGACAGGATTCAGGTCCTTAAAGCAATGTCAAAAGATCTTTCTCAAAGAACATCTCTGTACGCCAGGCATCTCTATGTACTAATGGTATTTAAAGTGGATTGGGAGCTGAGATGGTTGTTCTTATTGTTGGAGTGCGAATAAAGGTAGCAGTTAAGGGCAATGTATTCACTAGATTGAGTAGCATTGTTTAATGGGTAACTAAGATATTTTCTTCTGTGATGTTAAAGATGTTTTAATACTATGTTAGTAATAAAGTTTGTTTTAATATACCATATCCCTATTTCTTCGTGAAGTCGGGCGACACGGTAGCACGGTGGTTAGTACTGTTGCATCACAGCTCTAGGGTCCTAGGTTCGATTCCTGGCTTGGGTCATTGTCTGAGTGGAGTCTACGTTCTCCCCGTGTCTGTGTGGGTTTCCTCTGGGTGTTCCGGTTTCCTCCCCCAGTCCAAAGATGTGCAGGTTGGGTGGATTGGCAATGCTAAATTGCCCTTCGTGTCCAAAGCGATTAGTTGGAGTTACTGGGTTACGGGCTAGGCTGGAGGTGTTAGTTTAAGTGGGGTGCTCTTTCCAAGATTCGGTGCAGACTTGATGGGCCGCATGGCATCCTGTAAATTCTATGATTCAATGAAGTCACTCCTGGAGCAGGGCATCTTTTCCTCACTGTCTTACAAAATTAAAATAGAATATTGGGGTTTCTGTTCAGTATCCTAGCCACTTTTGGTGTCTGGTCTGGGATCATAATACAAGGTTAAACCCATTGGCCTGTAGTTGCTGGGATTATCCTTTTTCGAACAAGGGTTCATAATTTGCAACTCTCTAGAAATTTGGCATCGCCTCTGAGTCTAAAGAAAACTGAAGAATTATGACCTGTGCCTCCACGTTCTTTATTCTTCCCAAAATATCATTGGATGCATTCCATCCCGTTATGGTGCCTAATTAACTCAAGTATAGATCCAATACCACCATATACATTTTTGCTTTTCAAATACCTGAATTACCTCCTCTGTCACCGTGACATACATTATTTATAATCTTTATTGTCACAAGTAGGCTTACATTAACACTGCAATGAAGTTACTGTGAAAAGCCCTAGTCGCCACATTCCGGCACCTGTTCGGAACCAACCTTTTGCTCTAACCCAGGCAATTGGAATAATTCTCACCCCATTCAAGTTAGTTTTCATTCTTTTTCTATAATCAACCTAAACCTGATGATACAATGATCTTTTTCTCCTAAATGTTTCCTTACTGACACTTGATCCACTTGACCCACCTTATTCTCAAGAACCAGTCCTAAGTGAACTCTTTGCTCCAATCCTTCATTTAAGTTATTGTACCTCACCGACAGTGACACATGTAGCTCTCAAATTCCTAATAATGGGGTTCCGACTGCAATCATGTTGAGAGCATTCACGGGGGTTGATGATAAATACAATGACATCTGAAGGTACTATCTGATGAGTTCACAATATGCTTTTTTTTATATGTCTTGCGACAGTGTAATAGCACCACAAATTGGTACGGTATAGGTTCAATTACTTGTATTATTCGTGGGCAACCAGAATGAGAGTAAAAATTATTGAAAAGAATAACTCACAGTTCAAGTAGACTTTTTATCAGAACGAAATTAGCCATACATAGTCAAAAATTCAATTTACACTGAAACCAACATTGCATTTGGTGATGTAGCTGTATGAAAGGCACTTCCCTCCATTTTGAAATGAATTGGTTTTTGTATTTGGCCATTAGGAAACTAGTTTGCCAGCTTAACTTTTATAATTTTTTCAGTGCTGTTATGTTGACATATTTTCTCCTTCACTAAAGGAGAACGCCAGAAGATCCTTAAATGGCTTTTGTCTTACAATCCTCTGTGGCTACGAATAGGACTGGAGGTGAGGTTTAATTGGTATAATTAGATATAATAATAATGGTTTATTGCATCTTTTGACCAGGTTTCAAACCATACAATTTTTCATTTCCTTGCATTGTATTTGAGATAAACAAATGTAACACCTCTGATGAATATGGTTCTGTTTTTATTTATGATGTGAAAGAAGACATTTTAGTACACTAGCTGAAATCTTTTTGTCACATTTTAGTGTGTTTTTGGTGAACTGATTCCGCTGGAAAGCAACAGTGATGTGATTGGCTTAGCTAGATTTATATTAAATCGTCTACTTTGGAATTCTGACATAACCGCAGCATATAGACATCCAACTGTGCCACATTTATATCGTGACGGTAAGAATATTTTGCTTCAAATACATGGATTGATTCTGTTTGTAATTGTAAGTTTGACATGTAGGATACAGAACCATCTGATTAACTTGAAGTGCCTTCACCAGCAAATAGTTTGTGAATCAGATTAATTCTAGATGAAACGGGTGCATAATTTTTCTGTTAACATTTTAATTATGCTAATTCAGATAGCCTAGACATGGATGAGAATCATTAGAATTTACAGCACAAAATTAGACTACAAAGCACAGTGGGCGTGAGTTAATCAAACATTTCTACGTGTCATTTTTGGCGGGGTGTTTCGCTGTTTTTTTGGATGAGATTCCACCAGAGACACCCACATTTTGGCCTTGGGGAGTTTCTCTTCAGTCTAGCCGCACTTAAAATATTTTCATCACCAGGAGAGCTGAACTCGCTGGCTAGACCGTCTACTCCGCGATCATGCCACCATTTTGAATGGGCCCCAATCTGTAAGTGAGCTTGAGGGTCCACCCAACCTACAGCATAACCTACACACACATGGGCATTAACCCCTCCACAAATGTGAGGACACCTTGCTATGGGGTCGTTGAGCCCCGCCATCTTTTCTAGCTTGCCTGGCACTTGGACTGGCAGTATCAAGGTTCCTTTGTGCAAGAGGGAGAGCCAGGATGTCACCATGTTGCCCCTGACCATTCAGGGGTCTCCACTGGCCTGGGAAAGCCTCCAGGTGCCATCAAGCCTGGTTCATATTTGTGTGGACCAGAAACAAAGGCGCCCAGTCAAGGCCTCCCTGAGGCCATTAGTTCCTGAGAGCCCAGATAATACGGCGTACGTATAT
Organism: Scyliorhinus canicula; assembly: GCF_902713615.1. NCBI lineage: Eukaryota > Metazoa > Chordata > Chondrichthyes > Carcharhiniformes > Scyliorhinidae > Scyliorhinus > Scyliorhinus canicula. Next base: position 96,422,014 of record NC_052149.1, read on the forward strand.
TTAAATGAGCCTAATGAGTAAGTTAAATATGCAAAGTTCAGTTCTATTGCGCGACTCGCCTTGAGCGTTGCAAATCTCGTGAGAGGCCTCTTGTGAGATTCAAGGCCTTGTTGCGATATCAAGCCGTACGCAACAAGGCTGTTATGTTGCGTCCAGTATCTTTGATAAAGCTTTCCACATTTTCTATTTTTTTTCCCACAAAATGTTTATCCATTTTTTCTCAAAAGCTGTGTGGAGTCTGCTTCCACTATCACTTTCATAATTTTTTGTAACTGAGGCAGCTTACTCATCCACTTTAGAAAGCATTATATCTTGACCATAGTCACTGGAGTCGAATGCCAGATGAAGTAAGAGTGGCCTGTTTGACCTCTGATTGACATTAGTGAATAGTTGTACATTTGTGACCATTGTCAGCTTTAATTTCCTGGATCCCAGCCCACAAATGACCAGGTTTATTGAGTTCAATTTTACTGGTGTTTCTGTGGTTCCCCTCACTGGTCTCAATTGTTATAAACTACATTTACATTTAGATTAAAATATTCAGGGCATATACTAACCCACAATCAGTCCTGTTGTCTTTTGTGGAATGCTGTATCTTATTTTTTTTCTGTAATTGCTGATCCTGCCATACAAGTTATATCTTTACCCAGAAATGTGCAAGTTTAGTCATTTGCTCATCTGTGGATTGTACTGTTAACTTGTCAAAGAAATTCTTTGATAGTCCCAGTTGTTGAACTATGTTCTTTCAAAATTAATTTAAAGACCACCTTGTTAATATCTAGGATGAGGGTTTTTGTTATAAGCAACCTCTATTTCTGAGCTGTAAAATTCCTTCAAATTAATCATGTCTGCCATTTACACTATTAATCTATTTTAATTTGGAATTATGAAGCAATAACTCCTTTTAAAGCTGATTTTTCAGTCCTTTCCTTCCTTTTACACGTTAATAGCCAAGATTTGTCTGCATGCTTTGCTAGTGTTCAAGATTCTGGCCCAACTAGTGTTTCCTCAATAAATTCTTCAATAACCAGATTCCAATTAAGTGATTCTCATTGAATTAAACAAGATCCATTTTATTCTCCTAAAAGTATTTCTTCCTTGCTAACTGAAAGGAAAAAAGAAACTTATTTTTACTTTTGATGCCACTGTACACAGTTTAATCTGTACAGTTGAATTATTCATCTTGAGAAAATTATTCTGGATACCAGATCTTGCAAAGAACTGCCTTGAAATTTTCTATCAAGGCATTGCATCAGTCTCTAAGAGGATAGTAATGAATATGGTACAAGTGAAACAGGAGTGGCTGATTTCACGCTCAACCTTCTGACTGGGCAGGGAGGGGGAGGAGTGTAGTGCTACCAACTGAGCCATGGCTGATGATCAATAGAAAGATTATGATCAATGATGCATAATTTCATTATTGCAGAAAAGGAGAGGCATTTTGGTGAAGCTTTTCATCTTGTACTCATAAGGACAGATTAGCAAGAATATCAGTTGTAAAGGGAACAACAGTTTATACTGCATCACAAGAGAGTACTGATCGGTTGGCAATTGGACTCTGGTGGATGCTTTGTCATGGAGAATGCACCAGTGAACACAGGCAGGAGAGAAGTTACATACGTTCATACACAGAGCCTGCCCTTTGCAGACAGAAGGAGCATGTCCACGCATTGTGTCTTTTTTCAACTAAACAAAAGCTTGGGGGACAGCCATTTCCTGGTTCATTTCCCATGGCAATGCCTTGACCAATCAGTTGACCTGACTGGTTTGAATTGAGCTAAAGCTTGACAGTTAGGTGTTCCTTTGTGCATTTCCCATGGCAATGTCTCTACCAACCAGAACTCATTTATCACCAATCAGTACTCTCTTTTCATGCAGTATAAATTGTTGTTCCCATTACAATTGATATTCTTGAAGTTGTCCTGATGAGTGCAAGACAAAAATCTTTTTCCACACTACTCCTCTGTAATTAATAATTTTGTTCATTTAATCAATAGTATGTGAATGTACATTTAATGTTATCTTCCATTAGGGCTCAGCTGGACATTATATTTAAATAATGTTATAACTATTCATCTTGATATTCTAGAGCACAAAGAGGTTTTAGCACAATTCACACTGAAGAAGTTTCTGCTTCTGGTTTGGTTTCTTGATTGTGCTAAACAGTCTAGGTTGATAGACCACGATCCATGCCTTTTCTGCAAAGATGCTGAATTTAAGGTAAGATGTGTGCAAGTGTTTCCCTTGATGTCCTCATTAAGTTTTGTCGTAGATGTTATATTACATAGTTTTCTCTGGTTGTGTGAGTTTTTAAGTGCTTAAAGCATAACAATTTTATTTAGAAGTTCAATAACCCTTTTAAATGATAAAATTGTCAAAGAAACACCCATTATCTGACATTCTGTGCAATACTAACATGGAAGTGCAGGTCATTGCCACTGAAATTTCTCATTTCACTATTTTGGGGAAGTGTTGATCTTTAATAAATTTGTCAACAGTGCACCAAGATAGAAAGAATTTCAGGTTAACCTGTTCAGCATTTCTGCTTAGTATTACACATTCATTTATTTACTCGCGTACAATATGTACAACGGTGCCCACTGTACTCTGTGATAGAGAATTCTACAGATATAAGACCCTTTGAGTGAAGAAATTCATTCTCATTTCTGTTTTAAAGCTGCCACACCTTAGCCTAAAACTATTGCTCCCTCATTTCAGAATGTCCTGACAAGGGGAAACATCGCTCTACCGTTACACTGTCAAATTCCATTTAGCATCTTGTATACCTCAATTAGATCCCTCATTCTTCAAATTTGTAGTGAGTGTACGCCTAAACTGCTCAATCTCCCTTCATAGGACAAGTCCTTCATCCCTGGAATCAATCTAGTGAATCTTCCCTGAACTGCTTCTAATGCTTTTACATCCCTCAAGTACTGTTCAAGTGTATTTACGTCTTCCTCAGGTAAAGGTAGAGAGTTCCCCTGAGAGAGAACATTCCTCCCCATCTCATTCTTAAATGAGTGACCCTTTATTTTTAAAGTGACCCCCCTAGTTCTAGATTCTCCCGCAAGAGGAAGCATCCTCACCACCCCCATCCTGTCAAGACCCCTCAGGATCTTAAATGTTTTTTTATCAACTCTAAGTGCTAATGGATACAAGCCTAACTCATCCAATCTTTCCTTGTAAGACAACTTGCCCCTTCCTGGTATTAGCCCAGTAAACCTTCTCTGAACTGCTTCTACGTATTGACATTTTTCCTTAAATAAGGAGACCAAAACTACACCATACTAGAGATGTGGTCTCGACAATGCCCGTACAACTGGAAAGTACTTGACATGAGGAGGTGGGGACTATGGAGGGATTTGGAAACCAGTGTGAATTTTTGAAATTGTGTTAATTAACCAGGAGCCAATGTAGTTCAGCAGGCACAGGAATGTTGGGTAAATGGGAATGGGTGTTAGGAAACAGTCAGCAGAGTTTTAGTTAATAAGTTTACGGAAGGTTGAAGATAAGAGGCTGAACCATGAGTGGCTATAAAATAAAAGAGCTGGAGAGTGGAGGACCTGGATACACTCTGCAGCACCTTAGAGCTATCCAATCCATAGTTGGGAGCCGACCAACCGTGTGGTCCCCAGCTATTCACTATCTATATCTATGATTTGCATGTGAGGATGAAATGTAATATTTCCAAATTTGCTGATGCCACAAAACTAGTTTGGAATATGAGTTGTGAGGAGCATGCAAAGAGGCTTCAAAGCGATCTGGACAGATGAAGTGTGTTTGGGCATTGGAATGTGGATGGAATTTAATATGAAAAATGTGAAGATACCACTGGTAGAAAAAAAGAAACTCCGAATATGTCTTAAATGGTTATAGATTGCAGTTTGTTAATGCCAAATGGAGCTGTGCATCCTTGTTCATCAATTGCTGAAAGCTGTTACGATCCCAGTTGATACAACTGTACGGGAAGATCCTAGACTGGAACCCTGGCTCAAAAATCGTAATTTTTATTTTTTTAATAAAACGTGGAGGAACAGAGTCACAGGACAGCTAATTAGTTTTAACAACAGAGGAAAAAAATCATTTATTAAACATGAAAATATTGAATTATAATACAATATTCCTTTACTCTCTCCTTAGTTTGGCAATTACTCACCGTTTTTAGGATTAACATGGATTACAAAGTACATCTTAATATATAATGGTCCCTTTTAAACACAGATACCTGGGCAAATACATGTACTACGCTCTGAACTCGAGTTAGTGTCTGTGGATTTCTCTTCTGAATCTTTCCGGATGACTGTCACATGAGAGTTTCCAAACTCCACTCCCAAAAACAGTACTTGAAAACTTATTTTATAAGTAGGCTTTCCCTTAGCTGTTAACATTCTGAAATCCATACCACGTTTTCCAAATGACACTAAGCTTCCACTCCACTTTTAACAGGCGATCCAATCCAGGATTTCACACCAACCCTTTACGATTTCTTTATCTTGACTGCCATGCAAATTCAATTCCCAGAATATTAAAATGGTATCAAACATTTGTTTTATCCTTTGAAGGCTGCTGTCCCACTTTAATTCTGGTTACTGCACTTGCCTTTTTAACCCAAAACACTTTTTTGTTTACTCTTCCATGAATTCTTCTGAAGATTACCTTAGTCTCTGTTCTCTTAACTTCAGGTGTCTTAAATGTTCTTTCTGTCCCAATTCCCTGGTTATCTTGGTTATATCTTCTTCCTTTAGAAGCTTGTGTCTTTGCAACTTCATTGTCCTCTCCAGCTTCTCCTGGCAGAATCGAGTAATGTTCACTCCTCAGTGACGTGTCTCCAATTGCCCACATATTCAGTTGAAATTAAAACTTGAAAGCTCGTCTTCCCTACAAGGCCCCAGTTGCTAACCATCAACATATCCTTCTCTCAACTTTATTTACTCTTCACACTGCAATCCTCTACAAGCACAAAGGAATCACAGGCACAGAACCAACCCCCACACATACAAACACCTTTGTCCAGCATGAATCTAACTCTAGGTTTTGCCCTTCCAGACATAGAAACATTAAATTAAATTAAATTAAATTAAATATACTTAAAACTATGCCTTATTTCTAGTGTTTTCTAATATAAATCCCTTGAAATTACCTTTGTTTTCCTAACAAAGCTGACACTGAGGGAAGGCAAAATGGCATTTTAGCCTTTATTGCAAGATAATTTGAGTTCAAGAGTAAAGATGTCTTTCTGCAATTGTTGTGAGCCTTGGTGAGACTGCACCTGGAGTATTACGGATAGTTTTGGTCTCCTACTTAAGGAAGCATATACTTGCCATAGAGGGAATGCAATTGAGGTTCACTAGACTGATCTTGGGGATGGCTGGATTGTTCTATGAAAAGAGATCGGGGTGTTGGGGCCTATATTCTCAAGGATTTAGAAGAATGAGAAGTAATCTCATTGAGGCATACAAAATTCTTACAGGGCTCAAGGGGGTGGATGCAGGAAAGATGTTTCCTCTCACTGGGGAGGTGCTAGCATCCGGTGATGAGTTTACGAATAAGGAGCCGGCCATTTAGGACTAGGATGAGGAGGAATTGCTTCGCTCAGGGTGGTAAATCTTTGAGATTTTGTACCCAGTGGAGCTGTGGGGGCCCATTGATGTGTATATTCAAGACAATGATGATAGATTTCTAGATATAATAAATATCAAGAGATACGTGGATGGTGTTGACAATGATGTTGAAGTAGAAGGTTAGTCATGATCTTGTTGAACAGCAGAGGAGCCCCTTGGCCTACATTTGCTCCTACTTCTACTGTTCCTGTGTAATAGTTCAATCTAGTAGTAACAAGGGTATGGATAAGGGTTTCAATAGAAAATGAGCTAAAGAAGGCTTGGAGTTGAGTGATATTACAGAATTGGAAGTATGCAGTTTTAGTGATTACACAGATATGTGGTTGGAAACTCATCTCAGTCAAATATGAAGCTAACATTATAAACATTGGATAAAAGCAAATTACTGCGGATGCTGGAATCTGAAACGAAAGGGACAATGCTGGAAAACCTCAGCAAGTATGGCAGCATCTGTAGGGAGAGAAAAGAGCTAATATTTCGAGTCCAATGACTCTTTGTCACTCTTTGTCATTATAAACAGCCTGACTCAACCTCTGACATTTGCTAGGGATAGGGATGGTGTTGTTGGCTAGGGAATGGAATGGAGTTCATGGCAGGAAATGAAGACCAGTGCCTTCTGACTTCCCAATTTTTATTTGGAGGAGAATTCTACTCATCCAACACTGCCAGCAGTCTGGCAGTTGAAAGATGCTGGAGGGGTTGGGAGAGGTGGCAGTGAGGGAGAACTGAGTGCCATCAACATCCAACTGGACACTGATATTGGCTGGAATTCCGAGTGTTGCGCCGGCAGGATTCTCTAGTCCCACCGGCAGCACACCCCATCATGCATGTTTCTCGGCAGTGTGGGGTGGCTTCAATGGGAATTCCCATTGATAGCGGTGGGAGCAGAGAATCCAGCCACCAATGAACGGCTCGCCGCTGAGAAACATGAAGCTGGAGAATCCTGTCCATTGTGTTTTGGATAGTGTCGCCAAGTGATAAGTTGTAAAACGAATTGGGGGATGGCCAAGTATAGATCCTTGGGGAACACGAGTTAATGAAATGGGACTGAGTTGTCCATGTACGCTGGCATTCTGAAGAAGAAGAATTTATCAATTCCCCCAATATCAAGGTGAATCAAATGGGTGAGAAATTTGAGATTTACTTCAGATTGCCGAAATATGGGGTTATTGCAGAGAAGCCATTAATGTGAGCACACATAAGGACAAAGTGAGAACATGAATTCAGTGTTTTAACAGCCTGCATTGTGTGTTCAGGCTGACTGTGTATTGTGACACCTTCCAATTATAAATGATTACAGTACCTGAAATGATTTTGAAAGCAGATGCTTCTATTGAAGGATACTTACAATATGGCAAAACCTTTTGTTCTGTGAATAATGTTTGCAAGCTAAAATAGGGAGCTCCAAACCAAAAATCAAAGATCAGTGTGTAAAACAATATGACTTTTTTTCCGGGTAAACTGTGAACTTTCTGATTTTTAACTTGTCTTTCCTTTTTAGACGAGCAAAGATCTGTTACTTGCCTTCTCTAGAAATTTTCTCAGTGGCGAAGGAGACATTTGTCGTCACCTTGGTTACTTTGGGTTGACTGTTGGCCATTTTCAGACACCCCTTCATGAATTTAATTTTGCTATCACCAATATAGCTGTTGATCTTCGATGTGGTATTCGTTTGGTGTAAGTATGTTTTAATTATCCAATGGAACGATGGTGCTTTGCAATTTCTTCTAATCTGATGTGCATTCTAAATGATAAGACCGTAATAAAGTGACATATATGGTAAGGCTAATTTGTACAAAACAAATTCAAAGGTTCAAATATTTTGTTGGTCTGAGGGTTACGTGACGCCATGATGTTGCTTAGTAATTCTATTTCCTTTTTATGAAAATGTTCCATATTATATTTGTTCAACTTGCAAATCGTGTGACCGGTAGCAGCCACCTTTTCTTGTGCAGCAATGTCAAATTTTTAAATAAGCAGCCAGTGAGATTTGATTTTAAACGGTTTATGCTCTCTTATGGACATGACCCTTGTATTGCTTGCTATTTTTACCTAATTATCTTTTGTACTGTGACACCCAATTCCTTCTGAATGCCAGAATTTCATGTATTATTCACCACTGAAGAACATTCTGGGTTTTGTCTTTGCAGACGCTGTCTTCCTCGCCCCTTATTTTCCCACCTAGCTTTGTATAGTCAGAAAACTTGGGTACATTACATTCCGTCCTCTCATCTAAATTAGTAATATAGATTGTGATCAACTGAGCCCCACCCCCTCCCATGCTGTTCATGGTAATAGCTTGCTAACTGGAAATTACCCGTTTTAATTTTTTTCTTTCTGTTAACCAATCCTTATGTTAAAACATTAGCCACAGCCCCATGAGTCCCTACCTTGCACAAGAACCCCTTTCGTTCGAGCACCTTTCATGAAAACATATTGATTGTGCCAAGTCATATTATGATCTTCTAAAGTGATTGTTGGCATTTCCTTTATGAATCCCAGAGTTTTCCTCATGATTGACGTCAGGCTAATTGGCCTGTAGTTCCTTGTTTTCGCTCTTGGTGCTTTCTCGAATAGCAATGTTTGTTTGGTACCTACAAAACCACTGGGACGGTTCCACAACATGTGGAATTTTGGAAGATTAAATCTAACCAGGAACAGAGCCTGATCCACCTGACGCTGGGAAATCTTGCAATATACTCTACCATCAGAATCAATTTGACTGTGGATTGTAGACTTAAAATACAAATTATTAAAAATCTGACTGTTTGCAAAAGAGCAGCACTGATCACTGACTGTATTGACGTGGCATTGCTACAGGATGTTCAATCCCTGAACTAGAGATTGGGGGGGAAGGGAAAGTCAGAGAACCAAGAGGTGAAGGAATTAGTGGGAAGCGTAGCTGCTTAGGATTACAAAAAATCACGAAAAGACAGAGCTCAGGAGAGGTTACGATAGTCCCCATCTCACAAAATATGACACAGTGTATGGAAAGGCTCAGTAAACCAAGGTCCACCACACTAAGAAAACAAAAAGGGATAGTCAATAGGGAATTAAAGGTGCTATATTTAAATGCCCGCAGTGTACGGAACAAGGTAGATGAGCTTGTGGCCCAGATTGTGACTGGCAGGTATGATGTGGTAGGCATCACAGAGACATGGTTGCAGGGGGTTCAGGACTGGCAGTTAAACATCCAGGGATTTACAACCTATCGAAAAGACAGAGAGGTGGGTAGAGGGGGCGGGGTTGCCTTGTTAATTAGAAATGAAATTAAATCAATAGCACTAAACGACATAGGGTCAGACGATGTGGAGTCTGTGTGGGTAGAGTTGAGGAACCACAAAGGCAAAAAAACCATAATGGGAGTTATGTACAGGCCTCCTGACAGTGGTCAGGACCAGGGGCACAAAATGCACCACGAAATAAAAAGGGCATGTCAGAAAGGCAAGGTCACAGTGATCATGGGGGACTTCAATATGCAGGTGGACTGGGTAAATAATGTTGCCAGTGGACCCAAAGAAAGGGAATTCATTGAATGTTTACAGGATGGCTTTTTGGAACAGCTTGTGATGGAGCCCACGAGGGAACAGGCTATTCTGGACTTAGTGTTATGTAATGAGCCAGAATTGATAAAAGATCTTAAAGTAAGGGAACACTTAGGAAGCAGTGATCATAATATGGTAGAATTCAGTCTGCAATTTGAAAGAAGGAAGGTAGAATCAGATGTAAAGGTTTTACAGTTAAATAAAGGTAATTACAGGCGCATGAGGGAGGAACTGACGAAAATCGACTGGAAGCAGAGCCTAGTGGGAAAGACAGTAGAACAGCAATGGCAGGAGTTTCTGGGAGTAATTGAGGACACAGTGCAGATGTTCATCCCAAAGAAAAGAAAGGTTATCAGAGGGAGGATTAGGCAGCCATGGCTGACAAAGGAAGTCAGGGAATGCATCAAGGCAAAAGAGAGAGCCTATAATGTGGCAAAGAGTAGTGGGAAGTCAGAAGATTGGGAAGGCTACAAAAACAAACAGAGGATAACAAAGAGAGAAATAAGGAAGGAGAGGATCAAATATGAAGGTAGGCTAGCCAGTAACATTAGGAATGATAGTAAAAGTTTCTTTAAATACATTAAAAACAAACGGGAGGCAAAAGTAGACATTGGGCCGCTCCAAAATGACGCTGGTAATCTAGTGATGGGAGACAAGGAAATAGCTGAGGAACTTAATAAGTACTTTGCGTCAGTCTTCACCATAGAAGACATGAGTAATATCCCAACAATTCAGGAAAGTCAGGGGGCAGAGTTGAATATGGTTGCCATCACAAAGAGAAAGTGCTAGAGAAACTAAAAGGTCTGAAAATTGATAAATCTCCGGGCCCAGATGGGCTACATCCTAGAGTTCTAAAGGAGATAGCTGAAGAAATAGTGGAGGCGTTAGTTATGATCTTTCAAAAGTCACTGGAATCAGGGAAAGTCCCAGAGGATTGGAAAATCGCTGTTGTAACCCCCCTGTTCAAGAAGGGAACAAGAAAAAAGATGGAAAATTATAGGCCAATTAGCCTAACCTCGGTTGTTGGCAAAATTCTAGAATCCATCGTTAAGGATGAGATTTCTAAATTCTTGGAAGTGCAGGGTCGGATTAGGACAAGTCAGCATGGATTTAGTAAGGAGAGGTCGTGCCTGACAAACCTGTTAGAGTTCTTTGAAGAGATAACAAATAGGTTAGACCAAGGAGAGCCAATGCCTTCGACAGAGTCGAATGGATATACCTCATAGAGGTACTGGAGCGGTTCGGGCTTGGAACAGGGTTCACAGCTTGGGTAAAGCTCCTGTACAACGCTCCCATGGCGAGTGTACAGACCAACAATACCAACTCCCAATACTTCCAGCTGCACAGGGGCACCAGACAAGGATGCCCACTGTCCCCGCTGCTGTTCGCACTAGCAATCGAACCGCTAGCAATCGCGCTCAGGGCAGCAAAAAATTGGAGGGGGATCCGAAGGGGAGGTAGAGAGCACAGAGTCTCACTCTATGCGGATGATCTGCTCCTCTATATCTCGGACCCACAAAGCAGCATGGACGGAATCATCGCGCTCCTGAAAGAGTTTGGAGCCTTCTCGGGCTACAAACTCAACATGAGCAAAAGTGAGATCTTCCCATTACACCCGCAAGGGGGGGGGGGGGGGGGCAGCACTAAAGGGGCTGCCGTTCAAACAAGCCCGACATAAATTCCGCTACCTGGGGATCCAAATAGCCCATGACTGGAAAGGGATCCACAAATGGAACCTCACCAGCCTGACGGAGGAAGTTAAAAAGGACCTGCAAAGATGGAACACACTCCCGCTCTCCCTCGCGGGGAGAGTTCAGACGATCAAAATGAACGTACTGCCCAGGTTCCTCTTCCTGTTTAGATCCATTCCGATCTACATCCCCAAGGCCTTTTTCAAAGCGCTGGACAAACTCATCATGGCGTTCGTATGGGGGGGTAAAAATGCTAGGATCCCAAAGAAGGTCTTACAAAAAACAAAAACCAGGGGAGGGTTAGCCCTCCCGAATCTACAATTCTACCACTGGGCAGCAACAGCCGAGCGAGTAAGGGGATGGATCCAGGAGCCAGAAGCTGAGTGGGTGCGTGCGGAGGAGGCCTCCTGCATGGGAACCTCCCTCCGGGCCCTCGCCACGGCAGCACTCCCATCCCCACCCAAAAAACACTCCAGCAGCCCAGTGGTGACAGCCACCCTCCAATCCTGGAACCAACTGCGGCAGCAACTTGGCCTGACCAAAATGTCGAACAGGGCTCCCATCTGCAACAACCATAGGTTCAAACCAGCACTGACCGACGCCACCTTCAAAAGGTGGAGGCAGGACGGGGGGACACTGACAGTCAGGGACCTATACACGGACGACAGGATCGCAACACTGGACGAACTGACAGAGAAATTTCAGCTAGCTGGGGGGAACGAGCTACGGTACCTGCAGCTCAAAAACTTCCTACGAAAGGAGACAAGGACGTACCCACAACCGCCACGACAGACACTACTGGAAGACCTACTGGACGCAAGTATCCTAGAGAAAGGGAACTGTAGTGACATGTATGACCGACTGGTAGATAGGGACGACACCGTACTGGACGCAACAAGGAGGAAATGGGAGGACGACCTGGGGATGGAGATCGGGTGGGGACTCTGGAGCGAAGCACTGCATAGGGTCAACTCCACCTCCACGTGCGCAAGGCTCAGCCTGACGCAACTAAAAGTGGTACATAGAGCCCACTTAACAAGAACCCGTATGAGTAGGTTCTTCCCGGAGGTGGAAGACAGATGTGAACGGTGCCAAAGAGGCCCGGCCAACCACGCCCACATGTTCTGGTCCTGCCCCAGACTCGTGGAGTACTGGACAGCCTTCTTCGAGGTAATGTCCAAAGTGGTGGGAGTGAGGGTGGAGCCATGCCCGATAGTGGCGGTCTTCGGGGTTTCAGAACAGCCAGATCTATTCCTGGGGAGGAGGGCGGATGCCCTTGCCTTTGCCTCCCTGATCGCCCGCCGTAGAATCCTGTTTGGCTGGCGGTCAGCAGCACCGCCCAGAGCTGCGGACTGGCTGTCCGACCTCTCGGAATCTCTCCAAATGGAGAAAATCAAATTTGCCATCCGAGGGTCGGACGACGGCTTCCACAGAACGTGGGAGCCATTCATGCAACTGTTCCGGGACCTATTTGTGGCCAATGTACAAGAGGAAGAATAGTCGGGGGAAGGTAGCGGGAGGGGGGGGGGGGGGCTACAGGTTCGTTACGGGGGTTCGATGGCTAGCTAAGGCCCAAAACCAAGCTAAATAAACATGTTGAGGGGGGGGGCGCAGTTACTACTACGAAGATGCTTACCTGTAAATATGTATGTTAATTTTTGCATGTTTGTTTTTGTTTGTTTTTTTTTCTCTCTCCTAACAATTTGTAATTTGTTCAATATAAAATACGAAAACTGAATAAAAACATTTATAAAAAAAGAGAGCCAATGGATGTTATCTATCTTGACTTCCAAAAGGCCTTTGACAAGGTGCCTCACGGGAGACTGCTGAGCAAAATAAGGGCCCATGGTATTCGAGGCAAGGTACTAACATGGATTGACGATTGGCTGTCAGACAAAAGGCAGAGAGTTGGGATAAAAGGTTCTTTTTCGGAACGGCAACCGGTGACAAGTGGGGTCCCGCAGGGTTCAGTGTTGGGGCCACAGCTGTTCTCTTTATATATTAACGATCTAGATGACGGGACTGGGGGCATTCTGGCCAAGTTTGCCGATGATACAAAGATAGGTGGAGGGGCAGGTAGTATTGAGGAGGTGGGGAGGCTGCAGAAAGATTTAGACAGTTTAGGAGAATGGTCCAAGAAGTGGCTGATGAAATTCAACGTGGGCAAGTGCGAGGTCTTGCACTTTGGAAAAAAGAATAGAGGCATGGACTATTTTCTAAACGGTGACAAAATTCATAATGCTAAAGTGCAAAGGGACTTGGGAGTCCTAGTCCAGGATTCTCTAAAGGTAAACTTGCAGGTTGAGTCCGTAATTAAGAAAGCAAATGTAATGTTGTCATTTATCTCAAGAGGCTTGGAATATAAAAGCAGGGATGTACTTATGAGGCTTTATAAAGCACTAGTTAGGCCCCATTTAGAATACTGTGAGCAATTTTGGGCCCCACACCTCAGGAAGGACATACTGGCACTGGAGCGGGTCCAGCGGAGATTCACACGGATGATCCCAGGAATGGTAGGCCTAACATACGATGAATGTCTGAGGATCGTGGGATTATATTCATTGGAGTTTAGGAGGTTGAGGGGAGATCTAATAGAAACGTACAAGATAATGAATGGCTTGGATAGGATGGACGTAGGATAGTTGTTTCCATTAGCAGGGGAGACTAGGACGCGGGGGCACAGCCTTAGAATAAAAGGGAGTCACTTTAGAACAGAGATGAGGAGAAATTTCTTCAGCCAGAGAGTGGTAGGTCTGTGGAATTCATTGCCACAGAGGCCGGGACATTGAGTGTCTTTAAGACAGAAATTGATAAATTCTTGATTTCTCGAGGAATTAAGGGCTATGGGGAGAGAGCGGGTAAATGGAGTTGAAATCAACCATGATTGAATGGTGGAGTGGACTCGATGGGCCGAATGGCCTTACTTCCGCTCCTATGTCTTATGGTCTTATGGGTGATCATGGAACTTCAAGGGAGTCTAGTAAATATTTGAACATTTTTGTTGATTAGTTTCAGACGCAATGGAGTAAGCATTTGGCTATTCAAAATGATTGCTACAACATATCACTATCTAATCATGTGGCATTTGATGAACAAAATTCAGGAAATCATATAAATCACATGGACACATCATTTTGTAATTTTCCCAGCTGCCCATGGTATTTCACAGTAACTTCATTGCAGTGTTAATGTAAGCCTACTTCTGACAATAAAGGTTATTTATTTTTATTTATTTATTTTAAGGACAAGTATTTAGGAGAAGTTTGAAATAGTTTTCCTTTGACTTGATACAGCCGAAGAAAATCCTTGCAGTAACGTTTCTAGGTGGAAATCCGAATAATAAGAATTGCTAATGATGTGTATCTTTAATTTGCATGTGTCTTTTATTTGATTTTGACAACAGACGAGCAGTGGAACTTCTCACACGAAACTGGAAACTATCAAAACAACTAAGGACCCCAGCAATCAGCCGCCTTCAAAAGCTACACAATGTGGATGTTGCATTGAGTGTCCTTAAAACTCGTGGAGTTGATCTGAAGGATGAACAGGGTAAAACTGAAATTCTACAACTGTAACTTGAATAAGAAGTATTGTGTTTCATAACGTAATCACTTTTGAACACCGTTTTGCTTTTTGTTCACAAGGCAATCTAATAGATTCGAGAGATATTGTTGATGGACATCGGGAAAAAACTTTGGCATTGCTGTGGAGAATCATCTTTGCCTTTCAGGTATTGTATACATTAGATAAATGTAATTGTGTTTTTTGTAAACATACAGTTGTCAACCTTCAAAGATGATAGTGCTAATATTCTGTTGTTAAGGTAAAAGAGTTGTTTCGTTAGTATTGAACTTCTGAAGGATGCATATTGGGAAATGTGATGTGGCTTTTCCCATTTGTTTGCTTTCGCCATCATTTGAGATATTACTGTCTTCGGAAAGCCGAGAGTACTACCTGGCTCTGTCTCTTTTTGTGGCCATCTAGAAAATGATGCTGCTTTGGGAATAAATGAAACTACCTGCTGATAACCTGAAATTAATGAAGAATATAAAAAATAACATGATGATAAAAGCAAATTTCTCCCACCATCCCCACTTTTATCCTCAATTTGCAATTGTTTATTTGTTGTAGCAAACCCGCTGCTCAAAGCAATTTAGATTCCAGTAGAAATGTATACCTTTTGGGATAACTCATGGATTTGGCTGCTAACTTTGAATGCTAAAATGTTATCCTTATTGTGCTTTCAGAGTGTATGTGAGTCAATCTGTCTTCCCCACTACACACACAGACCCCGTACTCTTTTTGACATTTTCCTTGAGAGCGACCGTTTCATTTTCAGAGCTCCTTTTTTCAAATTCTCACTAGATTCTTTAAGTGATGCAGTCACATGGTAACATTACCGTCTGTATTTATGTTTAATTTTTTTCAAGAGTTTCCTCCTTTACGTGGATACGGTAGCACAAATGTCAAATATATATGTATCTATGTACATATGTCACTCACTATTCATATTTGTATCTTTTAACTTGGAATCTGTGAGCCAGGTCCTGGTATTCTGTTTCCAAAAACTCATATAAATAAGATGTTTTGTAATTTAATCTATATAAATCTTCTATATTTAATTTCCAAAATTAAAATTCTCACTACTTAGCATGAGAACTTATTAGGATGAGTCACACATCCGCAGAACCCTTTAAAAATTAAGTGCAAGCACTCTACAGTATTCTTTAGTTTTATTCCACCAATTTTGAATTTTTTTCCCCTCAATACTTTTGTTCAAGTAGACTGCTGAAGATCTTTCAAGTGTCTGACTGTGCAACAAAGGAATACACATTCTTATCAGGTTCTTGATTAATATGGGGATGAGAAAATATCAGCCACGATTGAATGGCGGAGCAGACTTGATGGGCCAAGTGGCCTAATTCTGCTCCAAAGTCTAGTGGTCTTGCATCAATTAATGCTGCAGCACCAAGCAAGTCATCAGATAATGAAAGGTTTAATTCACATTTCATTGTCTTTTCCAAGCTAATGCACCTCGTCGCATGATGATCCGTACTTTAATGTGGCATAGATTGGATGGATCAAAGGAACATTAATTGTGGCTCTTCGTATACTATTAAAAATAAAGTACAAGGGCGCGATTCTCTGCTCCCCATGCCGGGTGGGAGAATCATGAGTGGGCCCCCCGACTGATTTCACGACCCCCTAACCCCCCCCCCCCCCCCCCCCCCCCCCCCGGCGATTCTCCCACCCCCCCGCTCTGAAGAATCGGCGCTCGCCGTTTTTCATGCCGACCGGTGATTCTCCGACCCGGATGGGCCGAGCGGCCTGCCGTTCGCGACCGTTTCACGACAGTGGCAACCACACCTGGTCGCTGCCACCGTGAAATCGCCGTGAGATGCCCGTTTTGGGGCTTGTAGACGGCCTGGTGGGGAAGGAGCACCACGCCTGTGCTCGGGAGGGGACAGGCCCGCGATCGGTGCCCACCGATCGTCGGGCCGGCGTCTCAATTGGACGCACTATTTCCCCTCCGCCGCCCCGCAAGATCAAGCCGCCACGTCTTGCGGGGCGGCTGAGGGGAAAGACGGCCACCACGCATGCGCGGGTTCGAGCTGTCAGCCGGCGTGACGTCAGCCGCGCATGCACGGGTTGGAGCCGGCCAACCTGCGCATGCGCGGCTGACGTCACATAGGCGCCACTGGCGCGCCGCCCGGCGGCCGAGAGTTACGGAGCGCCGCTCCTAGCCCCGCCGGGAGGGGAGAATAGGGGGCGAGGAGCGGCCTCCGAGGCCGTCGTGAAACTCGGCCGAGTTCACGACAGCCCTCCCGATTTTTCCCGGTAGCGGAGAATTCCGCCCCAAGTGTTTTATTCTCAAGTGAAGCCGGCTGGGGAGATTCAATCTTTAATGAAATCAGGAACGAAAGGAACTCAAATAGAGCACGGCTTCTATTGGGGTGGGGGGGGGGGGGGGACGAAGGCACAATGGTTAGCACAGTTGCTTCACAGCTCCAGAGTCCCAGTTTCGATTCCCAGCTTGGGTCGCTGTCTGTGTGGAGTTTGCACTTTCTCCCCGTGTACTTTCTCCCCGTGGGTTTCTTCTGGATGCTCCGGTTTCCTCCCACAGTCCAAAGATGTGCAAATTAGGTGGCTTGGTCATGGTAAATTGCCCTTAGTGTCCAAAAAGGTTGGGTGGGGTTCCTGGGTTACGGGGATGGTGTGGAGGTGTGGTCATAGGTAGGGTGCTCTTTCCAAGGGCCGGTGCAGACTCGATGGGCGAATGGCCTCCTTCTGCACTGTAAATTCGATGATTCTATAAAGCTACCATTTGAATATTAACATATCGATGCCAACCTTTCCCAAAGACTTTACTGTTCAGATTGCAAACTGATTTTTTGTGGGATAAGTTTTATGCTACATAAGCAAATTTAAGCATTTGTTTATCAGCTGGCTGTTCCTTTTGAGAACCTGGACACCCTTCCATTACCTGGTGGCTCCTTTATGGATACTAGGCACAGACCCTCAATTCTCCCAATAATAGGCACTTCTACAAATTTTCTGCGTTTCCCACCTCCCTTCAAAATGCTATCCTGCAAACCCATTCGGGCCATCACTCAAAAGATGAGATCCAAAAAGAATGCTTGCCCCATCAGAGCAGATGGCAGATAGGTCCTGGCTAGTGCTAGACTTAATGATGGCCCTCCCAGGACCCTACTCCTGGCCTTGCTACTGGGTTTAAGGGTGTCTCCTCCCGCCCTCCCTCTTTAGCTGTCTGTTACTGAAAGGGCCATGAAGACATTTTTTTGGAGCAGGTGGTTCTCCCGGAGCCTGCTACTGGACCTCGTTATGGGATTTCTGACCATCGTCCTCTATTTTTGCTTTCACCTCTTCTTTGTGGCCTGCTTTCAATGGTGCAGCAAAAGGTGTCCTACATGGTGGCCGACAGCAGAGCCAACACTCTTTCAATCATGGGTTCTATCTCTCTCTCTCTCTCTAGAGAGAGAGAGAGAGAGAGGAGCAGTAAGGATGGAAGAGAGGGAACTTGTGATTGGAGGAGCTGGAACAGTAGTTACTTACGATTCTATCTCTTCTACAGTCACGACTCCACCAAACTCTGCATTATTTTCCAATCTCAGCCCCATTTGCACTACAAAGGAGCCATAATCTAAATGAATATGTATGGCGACGACCTTTCTCGAATCTTTCACCCATGTCTTTGATTTTTCACGAACTATTTGTAAGGTTTTGAGGGTGAATTTGCCTATTGCTCCTATATATTTTGAGCACTGATATGTGCACTACTTATTAAGGTCTGAATGCGTTGTTTATCCTCCTAGGTAGAGATTTTGCTAAATGAAGATCAGTTACAAGAAGAGATTGAATTCTTGCAAAAAACGTTATGCACGCGGCATAAGCTGGAAGCTCTGCGCTCGATATCTGTTCTGTCCCACCCAACAAAAGATCAAGACCTCAACATTATACCTGAAAGATATAGTTCACGAATCAAGTTGCTAATGAATTGGGTTAATGCTGTTTGTGGATATTATGATGTCAAAGTAAGTCAATTAATTCATTTACTGCATCCGCATAAAAGTTATCAAGTTATGCTCTTTGTCTTTGGAAGGTACTTGTACGTATAAGTGCCACCCTTCCATTTGTTTTAATGTGACCGTTTTTTAAGGGTGAGGGTGGGTGTCGGGTTCCTCTGGCAGTAGATACGGTCTCCCCAATGGCACTGCTGAGCACAAAAGCTGCCGGTCTTTGATCGACAAGTAATTCTCACCAGGTGCAACTACCGTCCCAGAGATGTTGACTTAAGGGGAAGGCTGCCGATGACCTTACCACTGCCTGATTGGCTTGCGGTTCAGCGGGTCCGCTGAAAAGAGGCAGAGCAGCTCGCACCTGCTCTGCAGCCCATCGATGAAACCTCAGATAGCTCTGCAAGATTCTATCCTTGATCTTATTGTGACCCATGGCATATGTTTGCAGCTGTGGCATTATACAAGGGCAGAATTAGAATTGGCTATAATGTTACCCTACTATTGAATACTCTGCTGAAAATCACCATTTTGACTCACTCATGAGGAGGAATAACTGGTGGAGTATGTGTGTTGTGCAGAAATTGGGTGGGGAGGTTAAGGGGAAGATTTTGAAGGGGAAAGAACTGAATAAGTTGAGATTTCTGCAATATCTAATACAATTAGAAAGAGCAAATATATTTCAAGAAACTGATGCTGGTGCAGTGAAGCTGAATTTTAAAAAAAACTACTGATGACCAAGGTTTATTTACATTGTTAAATTTCAAGAGGGAACATGTTGAAGTAAAGTGGCTATTGTTTCAATAAGCAATGTTTCACCAACAAGGATCCTAGCTTATATAAATGTTTAATTTGGAATTTTATTTAAGTCATGCGGAGCAGAATATTGTTGCCAGTTAAGTTGGGAACTGGGGAAGGTGAAGTAGTGAACACTTTTAAGAGGAGATTTGATAGGATTGTCGAAATGATGAAGGATTTAGATAGATTATCAACTCTTCAATCGGAACAATTCATCTAAGAGCGTAGATCTAATGTGATTGGTGAAAGAACCAGAGATAACATGCAGTGCCAAGAAAGACCCTGTTAGGGCAGCACGGTGGCGCAGTGGGTTAGCCCTGCTACCTCATGGCGCTGAGGTCCCAGATTCGATCCCGGCTCTGGGTCACTGTCCGTGTGGAGTTTGCACGTTCTCCCCGTGTCTGCGTGTGTTTCACCCCCACAACCCAAAGATGTGCAGGGTAGGCGGATTGGCCATGCTAAATTGGCCACGGGCATAAAGTGTACTCCTGAATCGATTTCTATATTCGAAGCAGGGCTTTACTGCTGGGGGTGGTGGACGCTGGGTACTCGGCGATCACAATCTCAGACCATGCTCTGCACTGGGTTAACCTACAGTAACCCGTGCTGAAGGTTAGACGTGGGACTTTTAGCTAATGAAGAGGTGTGCGGGCGGAGGAGACATGTGGGAACAGAGGGAGCATCGGTTTGGTCTCCAATCTAATAATTACCGGTTTGCCCCGGGAAGTATGGATGGGGTGTTCTGGAGATGGCAGGGATTGAGAGGGTGGGGGATATGTTTATAGAGGGGAGCTTTCTGAGTTTGAGGCCACTGGAGGAGAAGTTTGGATTGGTGAGGGAAACAAATGCAGGTGCGGGACTTCCTACGTAGACAGGTTTCAACCTCCCCGCTCCTAGCACCAAGTGGGATACAGGACAGGGTAGTTTCCAGAGTGTGGATGGGAGAAGGGAGCGTCTCTGACATTTACAAGGAACTTATGGGGTTAGAGGAAATCCAGACTGAGGAGCTGAAGCGCAAGTGGGAGTAGAGATAGAGGATGGTCTATGGGCGGATGCGTTGAGTAGAGTCAACGTGTCCACATGTGCCAAGCGCAGCCTTATACAATTCAGAGTTGTTCATCGGGCTCGCATGACAGTGGCCCGGATGAACAGATTCTTTGGGGTTGAAGACAGGGTGCAAAGTGTGCGGGAGGGCCAGCGGAACATGTCCACATGTTCTGGACATGTCTGAAGCTCGGGGGATTTTGGCAGGGGTCATGTCCATGGTGTTAAAAACAAGGGTGGCACCAAGTCCAGACGTGGCGATTTTTGGTTGTCGGAAGACCCGGGAATCCAGGAGGAGAAAGAGGCAGACATTCTGGCCTTTGCTTCCCTGGTAGCCCAGAGATGGATGCTATTAGCTTGGAGGGACTCGAAGCCCCCGAAGTCGAAGAACTAGCCATCTGACATGGCTAGCTTTCTCTGTTTCGAGAAAATTAAGTTCGCTATGAGAGGGTCAATGTTAGTGTTCGCCTGGAGGTGGCAACCGTTCGTCGACTTCTTTGTGGAAAATTAATCGGCAGCAGAAGGGGGGGGGGTGGGTTAGTTTAGGCTTCGAGTAGGGGGTTAATAAAGGTGGGACCTGTAAGGGAGGAAGACGGCTATGTTTATAGATTTATGTTTCATTGTTTATTTTGTTGTTGTTGTAAAACCAACAATACCTCAATAAAATGTTTATTTTTAAAAAAATCTCACGAGACATTTTGTGTAGTTAATCTCTCCTTTTGTGAGATTCAATGGCTTTGTCCTAACATCAAGTCGAGCGCGACGAGGCTGTTGAATCATGCCATAGATTCGATGGAGGCAATTTTGAGCCCACACTAGCCGTGCGCTGGATTGGCGTCACTGGCAGAAAATCCCGCGCGAATCGGAAAACTTTTTATTCTCTTCGGAAAGAGTGTTTCCTGATTTTTCCCGCCCTTGCTGGATACGTCACGAGGTTCATGCCTGCGCAAGGCATGATTTCCATTTATTTAAATATTAATGAGTCAAGATTCATCCTCCATCTCGCTAAATATTCATACTTTGCTGAGGTGACATGCCGCAGTAAGTATAGCCTCTGGGCAGACTAGCACAGGCTCGCACTGTCAGGATAGGCTCTGGAGGAAGCCCAATTTTGCCGGGGGTGGTGGAATGTCGGTGAGGATTGTCAGAGGGGGGAAGGGGGCACTGGCGGTCCTGATACCTCTGCTGGGGACAGTTAGTCTGACAGTCATTTGGTCAAATGGTTGCCTTTTCTGCACGATTGTATGACTCCATAGTTTAAAAACAATGGAAATGGCAATGAGATGCCAAGCAAAGCCTGATACGTCTTTCTGAAATTTGGTCAGCTAGGTTATTCAGAAATTGCTATTGTTTAAGTAGTGTCTAAGGAAAGCAGTATTAGATATTCAAAAACAATTGGATTGTATGCCATATAATTATTTTATTTCTTATTTCAGGTTGAGAACTTCACTGTAGCCTTTTCTGATGGCAGAGTTTTATGTTACCTTATCCATCATTATCACCCTGGCCTTCTGGCTGCAGATAACATCTGTTTGCGAACCATGCAGACGGTAGAATGTTCTCAACATGGTACATTGGCAATTGATACATCAACCAGTGATTCTGATGGAAGCTCTATTGAAATCATTCCAACAAACCTCAGTAATGATGGTTAGTGTTCTGAAGATTCTGATGGCATTTGTGCTCAAGTACTAAATTATCTATTACCTATGTATTTCTACAATCTAGTGTTACATTGGAAATATGTGTATTTTATTTCCAGTGATGTGTATCTTTAACTGGTCATATACAAAAGGTTTGTTCTTTGACATGGTGCAAAATTATTTTTTTAATTGTCTAGGGTACTCTTTTGTTAATTATGTTGCAGTGCAACCATAAGTGCAGGGTCATGTAACGCAAACTTTTGTATTTGAATGTGTCAGTCATTTGAGGCACTGCTGAAATGCAGTTGTACATGGCTTTCGCCTGTCAGTCAGCACTGACCTTCCCACAATCATAGAATCCTACAGTGCAGAAGGAGGCCATTCGGTCCATCTAGTCTGCACTGACCCTCCGAAAGTGCCCCCCCATCTAGGCACATGGCACTACCCTAAACCCCTTTACCCCCACCTAACCTTTTGGACGTTGTGTTCTCTCTTTAATTGGCTTTCTTTATGGCGGTTAATATGGTCGCTTTCCTTAATTCTAATTACGTTCGCTCAAGAGTCGCCAGGTATCTTTTGATAACGCCACAAGGTTCAAAACCGAATACTGATCAAAGACTCGATCCACCAGTTAGTAAGTTTGAAATCAATGGTCATTTATTTACACAGACAGTCAAATATACTGATGCACAAAACTTTACTAACTAAACTACAGTAGTCCCCCTTTATAATGTGGGTGTTGAGGTCCAAGACAGCCACCCGCGTTGCATCCGAGCCGCGGATATCCACGATGGGGGTTAATTTTAGAATACAGGGCTACAGAGGGGAGGGGCGGTGTGAGACCATGCTGGTCTTGCAGAGGCCCGTATGACCTCCTCCTGTGTTCTCTGCTCTCTCCCTCCAATCAGCCGGCAGTGTCAATTTCAGCGGCCGCTCACTTTGATCCGGAGAGGGAAGCTGCTCTCTCACTGAAACAATCAGCCGGCCGCTGAAGTTGACACTGCCGGCTGCGCTCTCCCTCCAATCAGAAACATTAAAACTTAAAAGTTGGATTGGAGGGAGAGAGCAGCCGGCAGTGTCAACTTCAGCGGCCGGCTGATTGTTTCAGTGAGAGAGCAGCTTCCCTCTCCGGATCAAAGTGAGCCGGCCGCTGAAATTGACACTGCTGGCTGATTGGAGGGAGAGAGCAGCCGGCAGTGTCAATTTCAGCGGCCGGCTCACTTTGATCCGGAGAGGGAAGCTGACAGTTGGGGTCCATAAGCCCCCCCGCTGTATATCGCGAACCGCGGTATTGCGGGGCGCGGTATAACGGGGGACTACTGTATCACTACTACTAAAGCCAATACTTGGCTTCAGTCAGAGGAACAATGGCTGTTGTCCGGTTCTGAGGCTGCTGGGGTTGAGCTGGTACGGAATAGTAGCTAGGAGCGTCTGTCTCGTAGCGTGCGTTGACTTTGGACTTGCTTGTTCTGGTGCAGCTGCTAGGCAGGTCTCTCCTCGCTGAGAGCCAAGGCCAAGAGAGCGAGTCTCTCTGCGGATCCTTCTTGTACCCAAAAGCGGCTTCGCGCGCTTTTGGGTGGGACTTGAACTTGGCCCCAATTAATTGGACTGCATCTTGATCATTTCTATCGATTTCCTCCAATAAAGGGGTGGGTGCCCTGATTGCTGGGCGTGTCCTAGGTGGCCGTTGGCCTGCTTTGTTCTAGTCTCCTATTGCACCGAGGTGTCTGCCTTGGTATTGTTTACCTAAATGTTACTCTTTTGCCCCCGGAGATGGCTCGTTAGTATGGTAATGGCTTTGCAGTATGGGTCGTGTCTGGGAGCTACAGCTCCAATCAACAGACAAACCTTGCACCTGCTTGCTTTCTCAGTATTGTCCATTTTCCCTGCATTCTTTGCAAAGTGTCCATTTTGTAATCGGGACGTGGCCAACCCAGATGGCTACAGGACACTAAGGGACAATTTAGCACGGCCAGTCCACCTAACCTGCACACCTTTGGACAGTGAGAGGAAACTGGAGCACCTGGAGGAAACCCATAGAAACTGGAAGAACATGCAAACTCCACACAGACCGTTGCCCTCGGCTGAAATTGAATCAGTGTTCCTGACCCCGTGAGGCAGCAGTGCTGATCACTCAGCCACCGCGCTGCCCATATTTTTTTTAAAAATTGCTCCCCATTCCATTTCTAATATCTGCCCCATGGGAAAATCTGGAGATTATTTCCAACCTATATTCATGATTTTGATAATTTACTCTATGGATGCAATTCTCCGGAAGCATTTGAAGTGTGCTAGCGAGTGGGAATTGCCGTGGGTTTACCGGCGCTCGGCCCAGCGAGGCCGGAAACGCTATTCAATGTTAATTGGTCCACTTAATGAGGCATCACTGGCTCCTCACCCCAAATAACAGCTCACCAGCTGATTCTCCGGCACCTTGCTCGCCAACCCCCCCCGGTAACAATGTTGAGCAGCACTTAAACTGTACTTGCTCAGCCAACCCCAGCCAGCTCGCAACAATAAGCGCCGAGAAGACCGGCCTCAACATTCGGTGATGCTGACCTGGGGAGACTCCTGGACGTGGTGGAGGCATAGATTGAGGAACACCAGTGCCCAGCTCTCTGCAGGTTATCATCACCACCCTGTCCTTGACAGTGCCGATACAGTCCCAACACCCTGGAGTGATGTGACACACACTCTGGGAGGGTGGGAAATGGGAGTGATGGTGGGTAAGATGCGACGATGGACCAGACTAATATCCAAGGTGAATCGGGCCAGCATGAGGGCCTTCCTGGCCCTCCGTGCATGTTGGACGCTCACCGTTGCCGCCTGTCCTGCAGCCTCCAACTGGGCCTCGGATTGATCCCTGGCCTCGTCCTCCAGCTCCTCATCATGCTCTTCCCCCTCCTCCTCTGAGGTGGCCACATGTTCCTTGTCATCAACCTCCAGCTTGTTGCCCCACTGCTGTGTGAGGTTGTGGAGGACACAGCAGAAGTCGATAAAGTGGGCGACCCTCTGGGCGGTGTGCTGGATTGCGCCTCCGGAGCGGCCAAGGCATCGGAATCACTTCTTGGGGAGTTCTCTGCACCACTCGATCGCAGCCCGAGTGGCCACGTGGGCATCGTTGTAACGGGTCTCTGCTTCAGTCTCTGGCCTCCATGAACCAGGGCCTCAGCTGATATCCATAATTCCCCAAGAGCCAGCTGCCCATCCTGGGATGCTCCTTGAAGAGGGTAGGGATGATCAATTGCCCCAGAATGTAGCTGTCATGAATGCTTCCTGGGAAACGGGCACATGTGCATTATCTTCATTTGATGGTCGCAGACGAATTGAATGTTGAGGAAATGGAACCTCTTCCATTTGTAGGGCACCGGCAGATGGTCCGGTGAGTGTAGGGCAACATGCGTGACATCCATCACCCCCTGGACCTGGGCATCCCAGCGATGGTGGAGAAGCCTTCCTGCCCGGCATCTTGCTGTGCTTGGTCCATGTCAAACATGATTTCGTCTTCCACGCGGGCATATTGGCCATTTGTGACCTGCTGGATGCCTCACAGGTCCCCGCTCAAGCCCTGGAATCAGCCCAAGGTGTAAACGTTCAGGGCTGCAGTGACCGGGAGCACGTGTCCTCCTCCACGCGGTGCCCAAGTCCTTAAGGATATGGCACAGGTGCTGCACCGTCTCCTTGTTAAGGTGGAGCCTCCTGCGGCATGCGCTATCCGTCATTTGTTCAAAGGAAAGCGGCATCTATATTCTGTGGGCCATTGCGGGACTCCCCCTCTGGGCCCCTCCCTAGCTTGATGGACGGCTGGGTCCTCTGGGTGTGGGGCAAGGTGTGGCATATGGGCTGCCGCCTCGAACATCTGCAGATGCTGCTGCCTTCTCTGGCGTCTGCCCGCATCATGTAGCACCAGCACCACTGGGGCAACCTCTGCAACATCCCTGCCAAAGTGTTCAATATTTCAGAAGTGGGAAAGAGTGTTAGGCTGACAAACAGCGGTAGCTCACACCCTCGGACCCTCCAATCCCCCACTGACCCCTCGCCCCTACCCTGAACAGCTGCCCGTGCAAACCCGGCCACAGTGGACCCTCTTCACCGGGCCCCAGACCCTTTACCCCAGACACCCACTCACAACGTTGTCTGGACCGGGTGCTGGTCCCCTCCGGCTGTGGACATGTCCCCCGGAGCTGTGTCCCATCCTCTGGGTTTTTGGATGTTGGCTGCTGCATCCGTGGTGTTGCCTCCCGCAGTGTTCTGGCACAATGTCCAGGCATTCAGGTGTAATTGGGATGCTAGGCAATGACTCTCATATTCTACATGGTCCACACACGCCCCCACACCCGCCTACACACACCCACACACGCGTACCCGCCCACACACACTCACACCCGCCCCCACACACACACGCCCACACCCGCGCCCCCACACCCGCGCCCCCACACCCGCGTGCACACCCGCCCCCCCCCCAACACACACACACACCGGGGGGGGGGGGGGTCGATGAAAAGAGTTGAAAGGGTTTTCATGATGTGAATTTTCTATTTCATGAATTAAGTTAAAATGGAGATAGAGAACCTTTATCCAGCGTTGGAGGATGAATTGGTTTGCTGCAGAGACTATGGTATGCTTTGAAGACGGGTCAAAAAATATTTTGAGGAAAATATGGGTGATCGGGCAATGGGACTAGTTTTTGATAGCTGTCTTCCAGAACAAACAGACCATACTCTATTGCAGGGGTGGGAAAACTACGGCCCGCGGGCCGCATGCGGCCCGCCAAAGGTATTTCTGCGGCCCACCAAGTCATTAAAAAAAAAAAAAAAAATTTTTTTTTAAGGTTAATGGGGGGGGGGGGGGCTGTTGGGTTACTTACTGGTATAGGGTGGATACGTTGACTTGAGTAGGGTGATCATTGCTCGGCACAACGTCGAGGGCCGAAGGGCCTGTTCTGTGCTGTACTGTTCTATGTTCTATATGAGGCGCCCAGAATCATAACCGGGTGAAGTAATTATTTTACTTAATATACTATGCGGCCCTTTGTGAATTGTGAATTTCTGAATGTGGCCCTTGCACGGAAAAGTTTGCCCACCCCTGCTCTATTGTGTAAACATTTATGATTCTATCTTTGTGTGGTATTAAAGTGAAATGCTGACTTTTGTTAGAAGTAAATGGTGAGCCACTAGTTTCAATATTGCTGTTCAAATGTTGTATAATATATTATTTTCACCTTTAAGCTTCTTCGTCAGCTAGACTCTGTGAAGAGCTTCTGGAGAATGAAAAGAAAAATTTTAATTTGGTGACTACTGCAGTTGCAGCTCTTGGAGGTATCCCAGCTATGATTCGCCATATAGATATGTCGAATACCATCCCGGAAGAGAAGGTAAATTTAACCCCCTTGCCTTCAGGTGAATAGCATACTATAATCTCTTGATTATGTAATGAACGATATCTGAAGATTTATCCGACTGCTCTTTTAATAAGTTGTACTGTGTTTCCGTTTTGATCTTGCCTTTTTTTAAATCAAGTCATTGCTGATTTACTCGTCACCTGTCCTTTGATTAGAAGATAATGTCTACTAAAGGTTGCAAGTTTCTGCCATGAATCTTCCATGTGACTAAACAAGCTAGCTTCAACCGTCAGATCTTTGAGCACATGGGACAGGATGCCCCTCAGTGCAGTTTGGAGTGCAGGATTGTCTTCCGTTTCTTTCCTTATCTGCTGCCATTCTGCCTCTAGTTGTTTGGACTTGTGCAAGTATCATGCATGTTGATGGGCAAGTTGTCTTTTACAACAATTTATAGCAAGCTTCTTCCAGCCTTTAATGTCAATGCTGCAGTGCTTTGAGGAAAGCATCTGAATGTCTTTGAGAGCAGAGAAAAAAGGAACTGTTGTGGAGATGCTTTCAACCATCTAAACATCGTGTCTGGTCCAAATAGTTGATTTTTCAGGGTTTTGCCTGAATACTTGTGGAGCTGGCTTCAAGAAGGACACCAACATTTGTGTGAAGGTCTCCAATTGAATCCGAAAGATGTGGTGGAACATCACTGATGGAATTTCTCCAGCGTTCTTATTAGGGGGATGCAGTGGTATTGTTGCTGGATTAGTAATCCAGAGGTCCAGGATAATGCTCTGGGTACCCAGGTTCAAATCCCGCCGTGGCAGATAGTGAAATTTGAATTCAATACAAATCTGGAATTAAAAATCTAATGATGACCATGAAACTATTGTTGATTGTTGGAAAAATCCATCTGGTTCACTAATGTCCTTTAGGAAAAGAAATCTGCCGTCCTTACCTGGTGTGACCTACATGTGACTCCAGATCCACAGCAATGTGGTTAACTCTGAAATGTCCTCAGGGCAATAAATGTTGGTCCAGCCAGCAACACCCATATCTTACGAACGAATAAAATGTATTGCTGATACACAGTCAAGTCTCATTGCAGTGTAGGACTGTGGTGACAACAACTGCTTTGTACACTAGGACGTTTGTTGACTTGTGGAGATCTCTTGTTGTCAGGCTGACGTGGTTTGTAGAAGATTGATGATGCAGGTGAACTGGAATTGGATTGTCTAGTCAGTAAGGCCTTTTAAGTGAGGTACCTGTCAAAGGATGGACAATGCTCAACATATTTCAGAATGTATTCTTTTGAAAAAAGAAAAGTGGAATATTGGCTGTCCAGGTTTGAGAGGAGTTTTGTTTTGTCAGTATTCAAGGCCAGACCAAGTCTCTTGGGTGCAGAATTAACTCAAAAGGGAGCCCTGATCTGCGTCAAGCCTTTCCTGCAATCGCCCTGAGTGCGTCCTCGGCAGAGAGAATTCCCGAGGCCAGAAAATGTGTCAATGTGCCTTTGAATAGTGAGATGTTTCTCAGCACTAAAGCTGTTGAGAAACACCCTGCCAATCGCACCCAAAGCTGGACATAGAAACTTTTCGGGTGAATCATGCCCTATGTATGTCTATGATCAGTTTAGTTTTGGCACAAAGATGACACAGGTTTAAGAGTTTTCTATTTAGGTATTTTTACTCTCCACTTGCATGGATGAAAAGTAACTCTAACATCAGTCAACAAGCTTGATACCATCCAGGAAAAAGCAGCCCACTTGATTGGCACCCTATCCACCATCTTTAACATTTAGTTTCTCTACTGTGTGGTATCATCCTCAAGATGCGCTGCAGGAACTCATCACGGCTCCTTTCAAACCCACCTCCTCTACCAGCTAGAAGAACAAGGGCAGTAGATGCATTGGAACATCACCACCTTCAGGTTCTTTAAGTAACACCCCATCCTGACTTGGAACTATATCTCTGTTCCTTCTCTGTTGCTGGATCAAAATGCTGGAAAGGCCGAACAGCACTGTGGGTGTGCATGCACCACAGGTACTGCAGTGGTTTAAGAAGGCAGCTTAGCAGCACCTTCTCGTGGGCAATTAGGAATAGACAATAAAGGCTGGCCTAGCCAGTGACATCCACATCCCATGAATGAATCAAAATAAGTTATTTTTTAAATACTCACACCGGAGGGCAATTGATCTTTGAGGTAACCAGCCACTGTCAGGTAGATTGTAAATAATATAGGGGTTATCGCACAGCCTTACTTGACACTGGTGTAGATTTTCAAGGTGTCTTCCAGTTCTCCTACTCAATGCAGTTGCAGTCGTATCATGAAGCAGTTGCAGGATTGTGATGAAGTTTCTTGGACATCCAAATCTTTGGAGCACAATCTCCAGAACAATCGATTCAAAAGCTTTGGTTATGTCAATGAAGAGTTCCTGGTTAAAAGCAAATTACTGACAGTATCTATGGAGCGAGAACGGAGCTAATGTTTCGAGTCTGGATGACTCTTTGTCAAGGGGTTCCTGGTGTTCTCAACATTTCTTGGAGTTGTCTGGCAACCAAGATCATTTCTGAGGTTCCTCGAGAAGGTCTGAAGTCACACGGTGCCTCTAGGAGGAGGCAATTCAGGAGAACGTATATCAAGATTTTCTCTGCTATCGACTGAGGGAAGGAAATACCTCCATAGTTTCCACAACATGGTTTATCGTGAAAATAGTTACAATTGTTGCATTTCTTTCCTGCAACCTGTGTGGGGAAAGGGGTCCTTCCAAATCTGTAGGATTAGTGCACGGAGTCTTGATTTTTGAGTAAATGCTCAACCAGCTTTGAAGACCTCAGCTGGAATACCATCTGGGCCTCGGGCTTTGTTTCTATTCTTCCTCCCATTTTATTGCTGTTGCAGCTCTCCCAACAATTGTGGGTCACCCATGGATTCTGCCTTGATGTGTTGGGAAAAGCCAGGAGAATAATACCACTGTTAATGGGCCGTGTACTCATTGTTGTTTTCACTAAATAGTTCACCACCCCAAAGTGAGCATATGTCTAATTGTCGCCTTGTCCAATTTGTTTCTCCACTGCATATTTAACTCTTTGCAGGTTGTTATTACCTACGTTTCGTTTCTTTGTGCTCGTCTTTTTGATCTTCGAAAAGAAGCAAGATCTGCCAGGGTTATACAGGCTGCTTGGAGGAAGTACAAGTTAAACTGTGAGCTTCAACT
This sequence comes from Scyliorhinus canicula, assembly GCF_902713615.1. NCBI lineage: Eukaryota > Metazoa > Chordata > Chondrichthyes > Carcharhiniformes > Scyliorhinidae > Scyliorhinus > Scyliorhinus canicula. The sequence goes on from NC_052149.1 coordinate 96,452,437, forward strand.
TTTACAGGTAGCGTTATTATCTTCCAGTTTAATCACTGCTGCCTACATTGTACATTCCTTAAAGGGTTTTGCAAAAACTAACCGACATGTATTGAGTGAAAGCTTTGCAATGCAATCCATGCACTTTATTATCCATGGGAAAGAGAAGGCCAAATAGTTAAATAAATCGTATGATCGGTTGGACCGTTCGTGTTAACATCTCATTACTTTAAGCACCAGAGTACACGAACACACAACATTGTGACAGTGCAGGGTCAGACTTTCATTGAGTCAGCACACTTCCAATTGATATGAGTGCTGCGATATAGTAATTCGCTCACACTTTTACACTTTTTCCTTTTTATTACGTTTCATGCATGAAGGTGATAGATGACCCAGTTAATTGTAGCAAAAGCAAAATGCATAGTATAGTTCATTGTTATAAACATAGATATAAATCTGCAACATTGATTCACTGACACCAAAGTATTATCAAATAACGCAAGTGGCGCCATTGCATCACCCTGTTACTGTGATAATGTGATGCCTGTACCCAGCTTTTCCTTGCATGTTACGTATTTTATAATCCCATATTCGACAGAAAACTATTGTAATTCAGTGTTGGGTCTTAATGGGGTTACCCAGGGATTTGAGGTATAATATGGCATGTCAGGTGCCAATTATTGAACTGGCAATCTTAGTGCTTATATTCCTTTTCTTCCCTTGTGTCAATATTAAATTTGCATATATAAATAAATGCATTTTTGCAAGAAGATTGTCAGTGCAACACAGAATGTCTTGCCTCCATGAGAAGTGCTACCTGAAATAAAAATAAATACTTCGAAATTTAACAACTGAATTGAAGGTGGCGCAGTTGTTAGCACTGTCTTCTCACGGTGCCAAGAACCCACGTTAGATCCCAACCTGGGTCACTATCCATGTGGAATTTCCACATTCTCCCCTGTTTACGCAGGCCTCACACCCACAAACCAAAGATGTGCAGGGTAGGTGGATTGGCCATGCTAAAATACCCTTTAATTGGAAAAAAATAAATTGGTACTTTGAATTTATTTTTAAAAAAATTAACCACTGAATTGTGATTTAGGTAAAAGATCTTGCTGCCAGTGTCATTCAAGCAGCTGTGCGTAGATTCCTCCATCAACAGCATGTCAAGAAGAAAAAAAATGCTGCTATTATTATACAAACTCTTTGGCGTGGTCATGTGGCAAGGATGAAAGCGAAAGCACTGATGGTGATTAAGATGCAAGAAGTGCAGAGTGAAGCAGCAACACTTATTCAGGTATTGTATTACAAGAACAATTTAAGGCTGAAATGCCACATCATGTACTGCATCGATTTTGGATTAAGCACTTCCTATGTCTGCTTTCTCTTTCTTTATAATAGTAAGCTCTGCATTTAGTTTTGAGTTTTAATCACTTGGGCTATATAAATTTCTACAAGATTTTCCTTTACTGGTTGTTATCCCGAACAAATTAATCAGTCATACAAACTTTCAACCGTGTAATAATTCGCGATATTGTGGAACTGCAGTGTGCAAGATAAAATGGTTTACATACAACTGTTCTGTTCCCAGGAACTGACTGGCACTCATTTTGAAAGTCTAAGGTTGGTTCATGTTGGTTAATAGAAACATTACATTTTTATTCATTGATGTATGGATGCTCTTATGAGGTTAAAATTCAATTACAAAGACTAATACTACACTTAAATACTGTCCTCTCAACCACACAAAGATAGACTTCCTTTGTGGAACACTTGATGGTTTTCAAACAGCAATGAATACTACTTTTACAACCATTAAATTTAATATTTTGGTTGAACATATGCATTTTCTTGCGGGAAATTAAATTTTATTCAACAGCCACATACTTTGGAACCATAGAATTCCTACAGTACTGAAGTAGGCCATTGGGCCCATTGAGTCTGTACCAACCCTCTGAAAGAGCACCTCACCTAGGCCCATTCTCCCGCCCTATCCCCGTAACCCCACAAGCCAACCTAACCTGCATATCGCTGGACACCTAAGGGGCAATTTTTCAACATGGCCAATACACCTAACCTACACATCTTTGTGACTGTGGGAAGAACCGGAGCACTGGAGGAAACCCGTGCAGACACAGACAGAAAGTGCAAACTCCACACAGACAGTCGCCCAAGGCTGGAATTGAACCCGGGTCTATGGAGCTGTGAGGTGGCAATACAACCACCATTCCACTTCGTCATTCCACCAGAATTGAATTCTGCTCCTTCAACACAAAAGCCTTTGGCGAAGAAGTGATCTCCCTTCTTTCTGTAGCACCCATCCCGTACATTGATATACTACAATTCTATTGTTTTTAGCAATCTTTCCTGCACCATTATTACCCTACGCTGGACTAATACGCACTCAATTCTCGCCCCACGTGCCCCAGAGTCACAACGCAAGTGAATTAACCAATAATACCTGAAGTCTTTGGCCCTTGGCTGCCCAATAATTACAGTCACCAGCTTTGTATGTTTAAACACAATTGCTGTTTATTTGTAACGAGAACTATAATATATGCAGTAAATACAACTAGTTAACTATCATTTTAGGATGGCACAGTGGTTAGCACTATTGCCTCACAGCTCCAGGGACCTGGGTTCAATTCCAGCCCCGGGTGCCTGTCTGTGTGAAGTTTGCACTTTCTCCCCATGTCTGCGCGGGGTTGGTCTTTGTTCTTTCTGTATGTAGATCTTCAGGCCACAGTTGGCCATGTTCTTCAATAACTTCAGAATTCGCACAGTGTGTTTCAATCTGCTTCCCATATCCTGAGAAAGGATATGCTTCACTGATTTCAAAGCAGTTGTTTCTCGTGAGATTAAGTTGGTAAACTGGTTGTGATTCTATTAAGTAAACACTGATTAAGGTAAGTTTGGGCTTTCCAAGCTTCTGAATTTGAATGTCAAATAATCATTTGGGAGGCAGTTTCAATCCAGTAATATTGGTATTCAGAGACTTGCTTAAGATAGTTTTCTGAAAACTGCTTTGTCAACCATGGTGTCCGAACAGTCAATGTGAAATAGTGGCTCAGATGTACCTGACAATGGAGGATTTTTTTTGGGGTGCTGGTCTAATTTCTAAGCATAGCATATTCCTCATTTGTTTTGATGCAATCTTCTGCATATTGTAATTTTATTCCCCTGTCTTTTATTTGACAGACATATTGGCGAGGCTATACTACTAGAAGACAGCTTCGACGAACACAGCACTATTGCATTCTCCTACAAAGCCACATAAGGATGAAAATCGCAGTCATCACTTATAAACGTACTGTATGGGCCACTCTTGTACTTCAGAGACATTTCAGAGCGCATCTGCTAGCTTTAGCTGAGCGAAGGAATTATTTGCAATTGAAACAATCAGCTGTTATAATACAATCTGCATTTAGAAGGTGGAAAGTCCGCAAACTGCAGAAACAAACCAAGGCATCAATAATCCTACAGAAATACATAAGGGGCTTTCTCTGTCGATACCAATACAAAAGGTTTCAACGGTCCATATCCTTGATACAAACATATGCTAAAGGATATCTTGTAAGAACTGAAATCAGCAAGAGGAAAAAAGCTACGGTTGCACTGCAGAAGCATATAAAGGCATATGTGAGAGGAAAGCGGTGAACATGTTCCTATCAGAGACTGAAATGGGCTGCAGTAGTCCTTCAGGCTGCTTATCGTGGCTCAAGAGTAAGGAAGTTCCACCGTCAAACTAAGTCAGCCATAGTAATCCAATCTACTTTTAGAATGTATCAGCAGCGAAAGAGGTTTACTGCTATTCGAGAAGTGGTTGTCGCCATTCAGACTTTAGTAAGAATGCAGTTGGCTCAAATAGATTTAAAAATACCGTCAAGCTGCCATTATCTTGCAGAGGCATATCAGAGCTAAACAACAGGGGCGGAAGGAGATGGAGCATTACCTAAAACTTAGACAGGCGACTGTAAAGGTACAAATAGCTTTTCGGAGATGGCGAGCTCAAAAAAGGATTAAAGAAAATCGAGCTGCAATTACAATACAGTCGTGGTTTCGAATGCATAAAGGAAAACAAAGATATTTACATGAAAAACAAAATTGTATTCGAATACAGTCATGGTATAGATGCTGTATTGCTCAGCATGCTTTTTTCACGATGAAAACAGTAGTGCTGGTCATCCAAAAATATTATCGGGCTTATAGAAAAGGGAAAGCTCAGCATGAGAAGTATGTATTGATGCTCACGGCAGCAATAGTTATACAGGCTCACTATCGAGGTATGAAGGCTCGCCAGTTAGCTAGAAAAGTGAAAGCTGCATGTATCATTCAGTCATATTGGCAAATGAAAAAAGAAAGATTTAAATTTTTGCATCATCGCCAATGTATCATTGTAATGCAGGCACATGTGAAAAGATGGCAAGCCCAGCGAAGATATTATTCAATGAAAGCTGCAGCTTGTGTATTACAAGCCCATTTCAGAGCAATTTCAGCTCAAAAGAAAGCTCAGTCTGAGTACAAAGCAATAATATCTGCAGTTATTGTCTTACAGTCTGCATACAGAGGGTTTCAAGCAAGAAGACAGTTTTGGCTTTTACGGTCAGTTGTAAAGATCCAGTCTGCTTTCCGTGCATATATTGCACGCAAAAGTTTCATGCAAGTGAAAAATGCTACCATCAAAATTCAGGCCTCTGTGAAAATGACCCAAGTACGGAAGTATTACAGGTCGCTTAAAAAGCCACACGTATGTCCAGAGACGTTATCGAGGCAAATAAGCTTTGTTTGGAAAAGCGAAAAGACTATCTGAAAAAAAGACAAGCTTGTATACGTCTTCAGTCTGCTGTTCGATTGTACTTAATGCAAAAGCAGTTGCATTTGTGGACGCAGGCTGCAATTAAAATTCAGTCTATGTTCAGAATGCATCGGGCTAAGGAGGCAGTATCTGAGATCCATTTTGCTGCAGTCATAATTCAAAGAGGATTTCCGTGCCTACAGAGAAGGGGTTTATCAAAGACAGAACTTCCTAAGGGGTCAAAGAAGCAGTAATATCTTTACAGGCTATGTACAAAGGTTATAGTGTGCGCAAAATGATAAGCTTCACCATAAAATAGCCACAAAATCCAGGCAGCTTTTAGAGTGGCACGCATCAAGGGTCAAGTACTTGCAATGCCAAAAAGCTGTCATTGCCATCCAGAGTGGTACAGGAGTTGCAAAGTTGGGCGGCAGGAGAGACTCAAATACCTTAAAATTAGGACAGCAGCGATTATTCTTCAAGCAGCAGTCCGTGGTTTATTTGCAAGGGAAAAATTAAAAATCCAACATAAGGCTGCAGTGACCGTTCAAACTGCTGTCCGAAGGTTCAGAGCACAACGCCAGTTTGAAATGTTAAAGGACGCTGCATTAACTGTTCAGCACCATTTTAAGGCCAAGTTGATGGGGAGAAAAGAACGCCAAATATATCTGAAAATGCGCCAATCAGCAATGACACTTCAAGCAGCTTATAAAGGTATGATTGCAAGAAAAGAATTTAGTAGAAAATTGCAAGCATGTATTATGATACAATCTTATTTCAGAATGCACAAAATACGTTCAAAATTTCAAACTATGAAACAAGCAGCACTAACAATACAGGATCGATTCAGGGCTCATGTGCAAAGAAATCATCAATGTCAAAAGTATCAAAACATTAGGACTGCTACCATAGTGTTGCAAGCTGCATTTCGTGCAATGAAAACCCGGAAAAAGTTGAAAGAAATTCACAAAGCTGCTACAGTTATCCAAGCAGTGGCTAAATCATTTCTGGTCAGGAAACATTACACCGCTCTTAGAGCTGCTTCGGTTCTAATGCAAAAGCGATTCAGAGCTTCAGTCCTGAGCAGAAAGCAGCGAGGAATCTATCTATCCATCTGCAGGGCAACTTTAGTAATACAAACTGCTTACAGAGGCATGAAAGTTAGACAAGAGATTCAATGCAAACACAAGGCAGCTACAGTAATACAAGCTGCATTTCGGATGCGCAGGTTTTGCCTCCCATACCAGGCACTGAGACTGGCGGCTACAATAATACAAACCCATTATCGAGCCTACATTCAAATGAAAACCGATCGTGAGAATTACATGAAGATTCGCAACAATGTTCTGCACATTCAGGCTGCGTACCGAGGAATGATTGTTCGAAAACACTTGAGGAGCATGAATGAATCAGCAGTAACGATACAGAGTTATTATCGAATGTACAAGCAGCGTCAATGCTACAAAAGGATCCGTTGGGCAACAACAGCTGTACAGCGAAGATACCGAGCTTGCAAAATGAGGGCTATCTGTGAAAAGCAGTACAATGATGTCAAGAAAGCAACTATTCATATTCAAGCTGTTTTCCGTGGCATGAAAACGAGGCAAGAACTTTGGAAAATTGGTCAAGCTGCAATAATTATCCAGAGAAGATTTAGGGCTTATGGCGATAGAAAAACATATCTGAATCTTAAAACTGCTGCTGCCATAATCCAACAACGATACCGTGCACTTCTGCTTACTCGGATTCAACAACAGAAATATTCCTCTGTCCGAAATGCAGCCGTAACCATACAAGCTGCTTTCAGGGGTATGAAAGTAAGGCAGGAGATTCAATGTAAACACAAGGCAGCTACAGTAATACAAGCTGCATTTCGGATGCACAGGGTTTGCGTCCCATACCAGGCACTGAGACTGGTGGCTACAATAATACAAACCCGTTATCGAGCCTACATTCATATGAAAACTGATCGTGAGAATTACATGAGGATTCGCAACAATGTTATGCATATTCAGGCTGCGTACCGAGGAATGATTGTTCGAAAACACTTGCGGAGCATGAATGAATCAGCAGTAATGATACAGAGTTATTATCGAATGTACAAGCAGCGTCAATGCTACAAAAGGCTTTGTTGGGCAACAACAGCTGTACAGCGAAGATACCGAGCTTGCAAAATGAGGGATATCTGTGAAAAGCAGTATAATAATGTCAAGAAAGCAACTATTCATATTCAAGCTGTTTTCCGTGGTATGAAAACAAGGCAAGAACTTTGGAAAATTGGTCAAGCTGCAATAATTATCCAGAGACGATTTAGGGCCTATGGCGATAGAAAAACATATCTGAATCTTAAAACTGCTGCTACCATAATCCAACAACGATACCGTGCACTTCTGCTTACTCGGATTCAACAACAGAAATATTCCTCAGTCCGTAATGCAGCCTTAACTATACAAGCTGCTTTTAGGGGTATGAAAGTAAGGCAGGATATTCAATGTAAACACAAGGCAGCTACAGTAATACAAGCTGCATTTCGGATGCACAGATTTTGCCTCCCGTACCAGGCCCTAAGACTGGCGGCTTCCATAATACAAACCCATTATCGAGCCTACCTTCAAATGAAAACAGATCGTGAGAATTACATGAAGATTCACAACAATATTCTGCACATTCAGGCTGCGTACCGAGGAATGATTGTTCGAAAACACTTGAGGGGCATGCATGAATCAGCAGTAATGATACAGAGTTATTATCGAATGTACAAGCAGCGTCAATGCTACAAAAGGCTTTGTTGGGCAACAACAGCTGTACAGCGCAGATACCGAGCTTGCAAAATGAGGGATACCTGTGTAAAGCAGTATAACAAACTCAAGAAAGCAACAGTTAGTTTCCAGGCATTTTATCGTGGGAAGAAAGGCCGAAGTTTGACTAAAAGAATTCGGGCAGTCCGCCGTATTAAATCATTCTTGCAAATGTGCATAACCAGAAAGTTATTCTTGATTCAGAGGTCAGCTGTAATAATGCTGCAAACAGCATTCCGTGGATATCGAGCAAGGATACGCTACAAAGCTATGCGATTTGCAGCCATTTCAATCCAAAGCTGGTACAGAGCTTGCAAACTGGGCCGCTCACAACTTGTGCAATATCAGTCCATGAGGCATGCAGCTGTCACAATTCAGGCTGCCTACAGAGGTATGGTTGTTCGTCACTGGTTTAAACAGAAGCGTGCGGCTGTAAAAGTTCAGTCAATACTTCGTATGATTCCGTGTAGGAGAACTTTCCTCAGAATGAAATGTGCAGCAATTGTAGTGCAGTCTCACTACCGTGCTCTTAAAGCCCAAAAACTATATACCAAATACAAAATATCAACTGTTTTATTGCAAAGGCATTACAGATCCTACCTCCTAATGAAGCAACAGAGATCGTCTTACTTGACACTTCGGCGGATAGCCATCAGCCTCCAAGCCAGAATGCGAGGAGTGATTGCCCAAAGAAGTTATAAAACGCTATTTCGGAGTACATTAAAAATTCAGGTAATAATTCAAATGGCAAGTTTAAGTTGGCTATAATATGGAAATTGATGCCCTATGGTCACAGTATTTTGGATTGAATATCGTTGAAAGTTAAATTTGTAAACCTAAATAAAAACTTGTTTCTTATTCTGTCATGGGAATGTCACTTTAAGCTCAAGTGGCTGCAGTGATGTCAGAGTGTGGGTGGAGCTGAGCTCTGGCTCTGCTTTTTAGTGTCTCTTTCAGGAAAGCTTGGGTGTGTCTGTGTTTTTTAGTTTTGTTTTAGTGTTGGAGCTGAAGCCAGCCAAAGAAGGTGTAATTTTGATCTCTCTGAATTCACCAAATGATCTAGAGATAGTCTTTAGATGACAGAGTAATACCTGCTCTCGGTAGAGAATTTAATCCTGATGTGCGTCTGTAAAAAGGATTTTTGTCTTATGGATGTTAAAAGGAAAGTTTAAGTATTACTTAGAATGTTGTTTTCTTTGGGGGGTGTATTTGAATTGATGGGTGCTAAGATGTTCACTATGTTTTAAAATGGTTAACTGAGTTCATAGAATAAACATTGTTTTATTTTAAAAATTACATTTAAATTTCTGCTGCACCACACCTGTAGAGTGGGCTGTGTGCTCCCCATAACCAGAATCTATTAAAAGTTTTGGGTTGGGTGAACTCCATGATACACTTTGGGTTCTCTAAACACTGGCCCATAACAATTCCTAAAAATGGTTGCTTAGTTGATTAGGGATGATTAAAAGAAGAAGCAGATTCCCGTTTGCTTTTGCTGTATCCAATATCTTCTAACCTCAACTATCTTTCCTTTTTAATTTTCTCTCTCTCACCTCTCTGTTTCTATTCACCTCTTGTGGAAGATTTTATGTTGCCAACTGGGGGACTGAGTTAACAAAGCCAGATAACTGGCTACATTTACAAGTAGCAAATGCTAAATAAGAGGGGATTAGATTAAGGGTTGGAGAACAACAAACAAATCGTTAGAATCATAGAATTTACAGTGCAGAAGGAGGCCAATTGGCCCATCAGGTTCGCACCGGCTCTCGGAATTAGCACCCCACTTAAGCCCACACTCGTAACCCCACCTAAGGTTTTGGACACTAATGGCAATTTAGCATGGCCAAACCACCTTGCGTGCACATCTTTGGACTGTGGGAGGAAACCGAAGCACCCAGATGATACCCACACAGTGGAATGTTTTCAAATATTGCTAATGTCTGTAGCCTCTTTTTCATTCCATCTTTAAGTACGTTAGCTTACTTCAGTTTTGTTTTTAAAAATCTTTGCAGGCTTGTTATCGTAGAAAGAAACAAAGGAAAATATTCCTTCTCAACAAGAAAGCTGCGTGTGTGATACAGCAACATTACAGAGCTTATTGTCAAAGAAAGATTGAGCAAGAGAAATACTTTCAAATGAAGCATGCTGCTGTCGTAATACAGGTATTTCTTTGACAAATTGCCAATATTGGTCATTTTCCACTCCCCATCAATGTTGATTCTACTTTTGGGGCCGTACAGCTCCAGATATTCCAGGGATAGATTCTTTAGAAGCTTACAAACTTGCCTATAACTTAATTTTGGAATCCTACTCTGTTTTTGAATGATACTTGCATTTCACACACAACATTTCAGAATTACATTGTGGAATTTTCCATTCCAGTCTTTTTTGAGGTCTGGTGAATATATATTGTCTGAACCAGGTGCCTTGCTTTATAAGTATCAGCACACTGCCAAGCTGCTTTTCTGATGCCTGAACTCCTGGGTCGGGATTCTCCCATTGGCCGGCGCCGAAATCAGGAAATGTGATTGGGCTGTGAATCTGTTTCGAAGCCGGAATTGTGGAGAACGCCGAATTCACGGCAAATCTTAATTCTCCGGTGCCTCGACAGAAGCGTCAATGTGTTCCACTCTGCATGTACATTAAGCACCATTGACATCTCATTAGATATGATCCGGTATTCTCTGGGGCCTGATCCGGTATTCTCTGGGGCCTCCCATTCTCCACTTCCACTGGGGGGGGGGAATTCCCGACAGCTAAGTTCACTTGTGCTTTTGTCATGGAAGTGTACATTTACGAAATGTGTGTTGATCAAATGGCTGCAGTGATGTCATTGTGTGGATGGAGCTGGGCTGTGGCTCTGTCCAGATCACTTGATACTTTAAAAGTTCTGGAAAGAACTCAGCCCACTGTTTTTAGTAAAAGGTTTTTTGTCTGGTTTATGGATGTTGTTACTTGAATGCGTAACGGTAACTTATTTATTAAGAATTATATATATATATATATATATGGTATTTATGTTTGTAGTTGATAAAAATGTTTACTGTGAGTGTTTATAGAAATGTTAACTGAATTCGTAGAATAAATTTTGTTTTTGATTAAAAGTGCTTAAGACCACTGTTGCAGAACACCTGAAAAGTAGGCCCTTGTGCTCCTCATAACCAAAATCTATAAACAGCTGTAGGTCAGGTGAATTCCATGATATGCTTTGGAGTTTTATAAACCCTGGCACATAAGAAATTGGGGGCTCGTGGGATAAGTCTATCACTCGGGATTGGATTGGTTTAGTGAACTTGATGACAGTGAGGGGTGACCTTAATTGTGTTTGCTTTTCAGGTGTGGTGCTCCAGTTTAGGTAGGGAGTGAGTTGTGGACAATGGCACTTTCAGAGGCTCTGGTGTTTTTGAGGGTGGAGAAGGTCACATGCAGTACCTAACAAACCGAGACTAAAACAAAGCTTTTGGATTTGGCATAAACATTGCAGTTAACATTACCTGATAAATTACGAAAAGAAGAGGTAATTTCAGCGGTAGCTGAGCATTTAAAATTGCTTGAGACACAGTCACCGATTCATTAGAAATGGCAAGAATTCAATTACAGATCAAGCAGCTTGAACATGAAAAAGAATTAAAGCAGCTTTAATACGAAATGAGGGAAAGAGAAAAAGAGAGAAGAAAGAGAAAAAGAGAGAAGAAAGGAAAAAAGAGAGATTTTGAACTTCGGAAAATGGCCATGAAACATGGCAGTCAGTTAAAATTGGCGGATGTAAGGAGAAACGTACGGTCTGAAGATAGTGATGAGGATAGTGAGCATGAGCGTCATAGTCAAAGGCTTGGTGGGGTTTTATTTAAATATGTCTGAGCATTGCCAAGATTTGATGAGTAGGATGTAGAGGCCTTTTTAATTTTATTTGAGAAGGTAGCTAAACAAATTAAATGGCCACAGAACATGTGGGTATTACTGATTCAAACAAACTTGGTCGGCAGAGATAGTGAAGTGTTTGCATCACTATCAGAGGAGTTATCTGGGACGTATGAGCAGGTGAATAAATCCATTTTGGGTGCATATGAACTAGTGCCTGAAGTCTACAGTCAAAGGTTTAGAAATTTAGGGAAAGAACTCGGTCTAACGTACATGGAGTTTGAAAGGATCCAACAGAGTAATTTTGATAGATGGATAAGGGCTTTGAAAATAGACCAAACGTATGAAGCTCTCGGAGAAATTATACTTTTGGAGGAGTTTAAAAATTCAATTCCTGATGTAGTGAGAACTCGTGTGGAAGAGCAGAGAGTTAAAACTGCGAGATTAGCAGCAAAAATGGCAGATGATTATGAATTAGTTCATAAATCAAAGCTTGGTTTCTGACATCAGTTTCAGCCTGCGAGATAGAAACTGGGGAAAAGAGAAATACTCAAGTGGTAAAGGGGATCTGATGGGAGATAAAAAGGAGAGTGTACCTCAGATTAAAAAAGAAATCCAGCAGGGTGGAAGAGAAAGAAAAGTTTCAGTTGCTTTCACTAGGCCATGTAAAGTGCGTGTTGGCAGTTGAAGAAAAGCACCTGGGAAGGCTGATGTGGTAAAAGAGGATAAGCCAGTGGGGTTTGTTAAAGTGGTAAAGGTAAGATAAAGATAAGTGGCAAAACATAAAGATGCGTGGCATTAAGGGTAAAGTAGTAGCATGGATAGAGGACTGGTTAATTAATAGAAAGCAAAGAGTGGGGATTAATGGGTGTTTCTCTCGTTGGCAATCAGTAGCTGGTGGTGTCCCTCAGGGATCAGTGTTGGGCCCACAATTGTTCACAATTTACATACATGATTTGGAGTTGGGGACCAAGGGCAATGTGTCCAAGTTTGCAGACGACACTAAGATGAGTGGTAAAGCAAAAAGTGCAGAGGATACTGGAAGTCTGCAGAGGAATTTGGATAGTTTAAGTGAATGGGCTGGGGTCTGGCAGATGGAATACAATGTTGACAAATGTGAGGTTATCCATTTTGTAGGAATACAGCAAAAGGGGTTATTAGTTAAATGATAAAATATTAAAACATGCTGCTGTGCAGAGAGACCTGGGTGTGCTAGTGCATGAATCGCAAAAAGTTGGTTTACAGGTGATTAAGAAGGCGAATGGAATTTAGTCCTTCATTGCTAGAGTTATGGAGTTTAAGACTAGGGAGGTTATGCTGCAATTGTATAAAGTGTTAGTGAGGCCACACCTGGAGTATTGTGTTCAGATTTGGTCTCCTTACCTGAGAAAGGACGTACTGGCGCTGGAGGGTGCGCAGAGGAGATTCACTAGGTTAATCCCAGAGCTGAAGGCCGTGGATTTCGAGGAGAGGTTGAGTAGACTGGGACTGTACTCGTTGGAATTTAGAAGAACGAGGTGGGATCTTATAGAAACATATAAATTATGAAGGGATAGATCGGATAGATGTGGGCAGTTGTTTCCATTGGCGTGCAAAGCAGAGAACTAGGGGACATAGCCTCAAAATAAGGGGAAGTAGATTTAGGACTGAGTTGAGGAGGAACTTCTTCACCCAAAGGGTTGTGAACCTATGGAATTCCTTGCCCAGTGAAGCAGTTGAAGCTCCTTCATTAAATGTTTTTAAGATAAAGATAGTTTTTTGAAGAATAAAGGGGTTAAGCATTATGATGTTCGGGCCGGAAAGTGGAGCTGAGTCCACAAAAGATAAGCCATGATCTCATTGAATAGCAGAGCAGGCACGAGGGGCCAGATATCCTACTCCTAGTTCTTGTGTAAAGGAAAGCCCAAGTGAAGCGAAGGAGCTGCAAAAGAGTGTACAGTACAGCCTGATCAAGATATGATTGCTAAGAAGGTGCCAGATCATTTAAAGAATGTACTTTGTGGGTAAAGTTTACTCTTGTACCAGGAGGAGCAGGTAAAGAGTCTATATTTTAAGAGATACGGGGGCCAGTCAACCGTTGATGGTAAGAGATGAGGAGTTCTGTAGCTTGGGAGGAATATTGCCAGAAAAGGTGGTAATATGTGGAATTTGGGGTGAGAAGAGTCGTGTTCCATTATATAAGGTAAAGGTTGGAAAGTCCAGTGAAGACTGATGAAGTGGTAGTAGGAGTAATAGAGGAACTCTCTTGTCCAGGAATACAGTTTATCTTGGGTAATGATATAGCTGGATCGCAGGTGGGAGTGATGCCTACTGTGGTTGATAAGCTAGTGGAAAATCAAACAACTGAATTGGTGAAGGACGAATATTGTGGGATTTTTCCTGATTGTGTAGTAACAAGGTCACAGGTTAAGACGAGGAGAAATCAGAGTGAAGATGAAATTGAAGGGCAATTATCAGTAACTATTGTTGATCTGATGGTTGGAAAAGAACAAGAACAGGTGGAAGATGAGGCGGATATTTTTAGTTCAGGAAAATTAGCGGAGTTACAACAGAAAGATGCAGAGATAAAACGGAAAGCATCCACGGAAGAGGAATCTAAGTACATACCAGAATGTTATTACCTTTAAAAACGATGTCTTAATGAGAAAATGGAGACCTTTACGTATGCAGGCGGATGAAAAGTGGCCTGAAGTTCCTCAAGTGGTTTTGCCGATCGGGTGTCGAAAGGAGGTGTTGTGAGTAGCACATGAGGTACCAGTGGGAGGTCATTTGTGAGTAAGGAAAACTCCAGCTAAACTACAAAAACATTTTTATTGGCCTGGACTACATAAAGATGTAGTTAAATTTTGTCGATCATGTCACATGTCAATGATATGGAAACCTGAAGCAGTGATAAAACCAGCGCCCTTAATACCCATTCCAGCATTTAAGGAACCTTTTTACAAGGGTCTTAATCGGTGGCTTTGGACCGCTTCCTTAAACGAAAAGTGGGAATCAATATCCTTTGACTATAATGGATGTGTCTACTAGGTTTCCAGAGGACATTCCAGTCTGCAGCATTACAGCTAAAACAATTGTGGGGGAGTTACTTAAGTTCTTTACTAGATATGGACTACCCACAGAAATACAATCGGATCAAGGATCAAATTTTACCTCTAGGTTATTCAAAGAAGTTATGGATAGCGTGGGAATAAAACAATTTTAAATGAACTGCGTAGCATCCAGAATCACAGGGAGCGTTAGAAACGTGCCATCAGACATTGAAGACAATGTTGAGGGCTTATTGTCCAGATTATCCAGAGGATTGGGATAAACAAATTCCATTCGTACTGTTTGCAATTAGGGATGCACCTAATTAATCAACCAAATTGAGGTCTCTTGAACTAATTTTTGGTCATGAAGTAAGAGGACCACTTAAATTGATGAAGGAAAAATTGGTGAGTGAGCAGTCTGAAATTACATTATTGGATTACGTGTCAAATTTTAGGGAATGATTAAATAGAGCAGGTGAATTGGCTAGACAACATTTAAAACTTCAACAACATGTGATGAAAAGGGTAGCGGATAAGAAAGCAAATGTTCGTTGTTTTGCCAGTGGAGATAAAGTTTTAGTACTGTTACCAGTGGGAGGTGAAGCTTTAAAAGCAAGGTTTTGTGGACCTTATCAGATTGAAAAGAAATTAAGTGGTAAGAACGCCAGATAGAAGGAAAACTCATCGAATGTGTCATGTGAATATGCTTAAAAGGTATTTTGAAAGGGAACGGGAGCAACAGGATGAGATTTTAGTGATTCTAACTCAAAGTGAAGAACCGTATCCAGATTACTCTGAATTTGACATTCCTCAAATTAAATTGGATAACGAGGATGTTCTTAAAAGTTGGGATAAATTGTTGAACTATCTTCCAGAGGAAAAATGAACTGACCAAAATGAGGTATTAATGTCACATGGGCAAGTTTGTGGAGATAAGTTGGGAAGTACTAAACTGGCTATGCATGATGTAGATGTGGGAATGCTGTTCCAATTAAACAACATCCCTATAGACTTAACCCTTTAAAATTGGTACAAGTTAACAAAGAAATTGAAAGTACGCTTAAAGATGGCATAATTGAAGTGAGTTGCAGCCAATGGAGCACACCCATAGTGATGGTACCGAAACTGGACGGGTACCCAACGATTGTGTGTGGACTATAGAAAGGTTAATGCAGTTACAAGAACAGGCTCTTATCCTATCCCCATCTTGGGAGGACTGCATATGAGAAGGTGGGACAATCCGCTTTTATTTCCAAACTGGATTTACTTAAAGGTTACTGGCAGGTACCTTTACACCCGAAAGGGCAAACGGCGATTTCAGCTTTTGTGACTCCACATGGTATACACCAATTCAAAGTTATGCCATTTGGCATGAAAACGCAACCAGCCAAATTTCAATGGTTAACTAACAAAGTCGTTTCAGGATTCCCAATTGTGCGGTACACAGCGACGATCTGGTGATTTTTAGTCAGACATGGAAAGAACACTTGAAGCATATCTGTATGGAGTAAACCGATTGACTTCAGGAGGCGGGTTTGTTGGTAAACCTAGCCAAAAGTGAATTTGGAAAAGCCCAAGTTACATTCCTTGACCATATAATTGGACAGGGTCGAATGGTTCCCATGGGATGTGAAATAGAAGTTATTGGGGAGTTTCCAGTACCCTCGACACAAAGGGAAATAACGCGATTTCTTGGCATGGATTTAACCGAAAATTTGTGCCGAATTTTAGCAGCGTGGTTGCTCCGCTGGCGGAGTCGCTGAAGAAGCGGAGCAAATTTCAGTGGACAGCAGAATGTCAACAGGCATTTGAAGGCCTGAAGGCTGTGTTAACTACTGCTCCTGTGTTTGCGAATTACAAGAGGCTCTGTGATCGGATTGAACTAAAGTACCTGACCTTCAGGAAAAATGCTGAGGCGTAGAGAAAATGGATGGATCGTTGCAGCGACCTTCTTGTTCAAAGAGACTGTCACGAGAGGGTTCCAGTTGCAGAAGAAGAGCTAAAATGGACTATGTTATATAAATGTTTGCATGTTTGTTTAGTTTACAAAATAGTATATTTACTGTCAATACTTCTTAAAGGAACGTGTAAAGGAGAAAAATGAAACCATCGTGGTTTCTTTTTGGGGGGGGGTGGGGGTATGATGTCATGGGAGTGTCCCTTCAGAAATGTGTTGCTTATAAAATGACTTCAGTGATGTCATTGTGTGGGTGGAGCTGGGCTGTGGCTCTGGCTTTTACTTTCGTTTTGAGCTGGGAGCTGGCTGTGGCTCTTTTTACTTTCGTTTCACAGTTGGAAGCTGGATTCAGACAAAGCAGGTTTCTCTTATCTCTCTGCCTGTTAAAAGGTGTCCAGATCACTTGACAATTCAGTTGTAGGTCAGATGAACTCTATGATCTACTTTGGAGTTGATGCTTTCAAAAGCCGAAAATATTGTGCAACGTCACAGTGAAACTACAAACTGACTGCATCACATTTTGGTATGATAAGACCACCATCCATAAGGTGTTCCTTTGCCCGAACCCCCACAACCCACTTTCTATCCACCCCAGTTACTCCCAGCTCTGGAAGAAGGCCCCCGGCCTGCAGCACAACTGTCAGAACAGTATGGCAACATTAGACACTCTCCGTACCCCATCTCTCTCCCTCAGCTATGGCGCTTATATGACAAGTGTGAGGTAATGCACTTTGGAAGGTCCAATGCATGTAGGCATTAGACAATAAATGGTGGGACACTTGCGAGTACTGACGGGCAGAGAGATCTGAGCGTGCATGTCCACCGATCACTGAAATTGGCATCGCGTGTGGATAAGGTAGTCAAGAAGACATACGGCATACTGGCCTTCATCGGTCGGGACATTGAATATAAAAATTGACAGTTGTGTTGCAGCTCTACAGGACCGTAGTTCAGCCTCATTTGGAATATTGTGTACAATTCTGGTCGCCACACTACCAGAAGGATGTGGATGCTTTGGAGAGGGTACAGAGCAGTTTACTAGATGTTGCCTGGATATGGAGGGGCATTGGCTATGGCGTGAGGTTAGATAACTCAGTTGTTCTCACTGGAGGTTGAGGGGCGATCTGATAGAGGTCTATAAGATTGAGTGGCACCCACAGAGTGGTATAGTCAGCTGCTCGTTCCTTGGTTAGGAGAGTCAAGTACTAGGGGCAAAAGGTTTAAAGTGCGTCGGGTAAAAGTTTAGAACAGATGTTCGAGTCAAGTTTTTTACAGAAGGGTGGTAAATATATGGACGCTCTGCCTGGGGAGGTGGTGGGAGCAGGTACGATAGCGGCATTTAGGGACATCTACACCAAATATATGAATAGGGTGAGACTAGAAGGTATGGACTCCATAAGTGCTGACGTTTTAGTTTAGGCAGGTACCATGGTCTGCACAGGCCGAAGGGCCTGTTCCTGTGTTGTATTCTTTGTTCTTAAATTACTCTTCCAGTGTTTCTTTTCCTTTTCATCCTGAATATTGGTCTTTTTTTCATTATTTTCATCAATGCTGTTGACAAGCTCTTATCTATACTGAAGCACCATTTTATGATTTGTTGTGCATTGCACTTTTCATAAATTATGCATTTTATTCTGACCGTTGTCTACAATTTTAATCAAATTTTAGAATATCTCCAGTAAATACGTTTTTAGCTGTGCAATTTTGATTGCTTCTGCTTTCATCATTGATATTCACTTGATTATTTAATCTTATTAGAGTTATTTTTGTGTTCCACCAAGTTTTCATTTGATGTTTTAGGCACAGGCAAACATACTTTGGACCCCCTAATTTAGTCTTATTTGCAGGAATATTGTGATCTCATTGTGCTGCTTTTTTTTTTTTTACTTAAAATACATCACTTTAGTTAAAATTGTTTTCTGATCATCTTGACCAACTTCGACATCCATTGTCAGCGAGCAGTCAATTCTGTATTTGCATTTGTTTTTCAGAATGCATTCCGTAGGCAGCAAGCGAGACAGCTAGCCAAAAAAGTGAGAGCTGCACAAAAAATCCAGGCATGGTTCAAGTCTCAATTTGTGCGTCGGCAGTATAAGTCCATAGTTAATTCAGTTATATTCATCAAACAGCGATTGAGAGGAAAACGCGAAAGATCCAGGTAACTCTCGAATGTAAAATAATTTTTACTTAATTACTGCCTGTATTTTTCAGTTTGCCCTGTAAAACTGACAGAAATTTCCAGTATGAACACTAATATTCCCGTAGAAATCGAGCTGTTTTGCGCTGCCAATTTATTTTTCTACACCACAGCCCTACAAATGTGTGGCTTCATAAGTACATGTTATTAAGAAACAAGGCTTGTGTGGGAGCTTTTAGGCTGATTTCTGAACTGTGCAGCTTAATGGAGACTTTGATTAGCACATAGGGGGATAAATGTGGAAATGGAGTTGTGACAGAAATGCCTTACCCTTTCATTGTTGCTGTTATTCAGATGTAATCAGAACGGAAATCAGGGAACTGACCTTAAGCTTTTTATGCATCATTCTCACTGCTAAGAACTTTTGCAGATGCAAGGTGTATTGGAGCTTTTAATAGTGTACTAAGTCACCATAATTGCTGAACACCTTCTCTGGTCCGGAAAATAAATGTGGATGTTTGGAATATGATTCATTCCATTTGATTTGTTCTTATTTCAGCATCAATCCCACTCCTTGTGAAATTAATGACACTTGATGCTTTTTTTAAACTACTGGTTTGCTGTCTTAAGAGAATTCATCAAACTGGCGATTTGGTTTAGTTATTGAGTTGGTGTTTCTGGGCACCTGACATCGCTTTGGATGACATCAGAATCAAATTGATGCCACAGAGGTTGCTAAATCTTTGTGGGCAACTTTCATCCAGGTCAATAGCAAATGCTGTCACTTTTGTTGCCACCACAAAACCTGAGCCAATGGCCTGGATTCCCTGTCGCAGGTAGCGGGGTTTTCAATGCAGCGGAAAATTGGGCATCCTGGGTAAAAAAGGGATTGGCGCCCAGGATTGGGGTTTGCGCCTGCTGCTCATGGGTGAATGAAAATGGGTCTTAATAGTCCCCCTATTTAGGGGGTCCTCTGTGGGGGTGTCCGCCTAATTCGCAGGTCTTCGGGAGGTTCCCCTATTTGGGGGTCTCTAGGTTGGGAACGGGGACCCAGAAAATCCAGGTTTGGGGGGATGATTTGTGATGAGAGGGGTGTGGCCAGCCACAAGGACCTCGCTATCTTGGCCGCCCACTCAAATGGCGGCCCAATAGCAGGATTCCCTAGGGAATTCTTCGTAATCCTCGGATAGTTGGAGCGCAAATCAGTTGCAATTCACCTCCGGCAGGAAAACATAGGGCGGGATTCTCCGTCGCCCAACGTTGATATCGGGAACGGCGATAGAGTAGTGGGAAAATGGCTCTCAAAAGGCGAAATTACGGCAGGCGTGGTTTGACACCGGGTTGCGATGCTCTGTCCCTTCAAATCGGTGTCACTGAGGCGCACGCAGTCGCAACCCCGTTGGAATGTCATTAGCAGGCCCAGCCATGATGCTCTGTTCTGGTGGGCCGCGTTCCTGATGACACGGGCCACGTGTGGTCTCAGCGGTCATGAGCCTGGCGTGACCGCTCGCTGCGGAAAGAAAGAGGGCGTGTGCACTTGGCCGGGATCTGTGCTGCTGACTGGGAGGCTTCTGCCAGGGCTGGGGGGAATGGCCAGGAGATGGGCTGTGGAGGTGGGTGGGAACGCGGTCCACCACATGTCTGTGTGTGTGTGTCCGTGACCGTGGATGTCTCACGGAGCCAGTGCTAGTTGTGTGCTGATTTTCATGTCGTCAAACACCACGGAGGGCAGCACGGTTGCACAATGGTTAGCACTGTCACTGTCTGTGGGAGTCTGCACGTTACTCTCCATGTCTGTGTGTGTTTCCTCCGGTTTCCTCCCACAGCTCCCAAAAGATGTGCTGTTAGGTGAATTGAACATTCTGAATGTGATGACTAGGGACTTTTCACAGTACCTTCATTGCAGTGTTAATGTCAGCCTACTTGTGACAATAAAGATTATTATTATCCTCCATTGGCATCAGCAATCAGCCTTGGGAACAGCAAATCCAGCCATAGTCTCCCAAATGGAGAATTGTGCCCATGTATTTTCCCATAAAATGTTAGTTAGAAATCACTGCAATATTTATCCTGCTTCCCAAAATACAATTCAAATTGAGTAAATGTCATTTGTTCACTCTGATGTAGCCAAAAAGAATAATATTTGCAGCGAAAAGGGGGTAGATTAATTTGTAGTTGGCTACAAGGAAGAAAGAAAAGTATGGACGCTGCACCAATGCTTTAAACACAGGGAATTTATAAACATTATTGACAACAAATCATCAGTCTTTTTTTAAAAATGAGTAATAACTCTTTCTGGATATTAGTTTGGATAATCACAATCCTAATGGCATCAGCTTTTTACCGCAGAAAGGCACACAAATCCCATTCCATTGAGCAATTTCACCTGAGTATATATTATGCTTGAGTGTTGGAAATTAAACAAGCATCACATTTGTGCAGCAGAGGGCGCTATTCAGAACTTGGGACAGAGCAGATGGTGTTAGCTGACAACAGTCCATGAAATGGAAAGTGTTCATCTGCCACATTTAAGTGCAAAGAATAAAATTCCAGGACCAAAAACAAATATTGTATTGCTGTAAACACCGTAGGTGACTGCTTATGCATCCTGATTTAAATTTGCCTTTTGTCATCCTAAAATTGACTGTTTATCATTTTTTAAATATTTCACAACTAGGTTCTTAAAGGTTCGGGCTGCCACAATCCTTATTCAGCAAAGTTGGAGAATGACTGTTGCAAAAAGACAATTACAGCAAGAAAACTTAAGAAAAATGATGGCAGCAATCAAAATCCAGGCCTTTTGGAAAGGATTTAAAACCAGAAAACAATTGACCAGGGTAGCCTATTTTGTGGAATAATCTGCTACATTTTCTTCAACCTTTTGGTTTAATTTGCAATTGGGTAATTAGTGTAAACATACTCCAGTGGGATTTCACTTTGTGTGCAATCTGCAACCCAGGCACAAATTGTGCAGGTTTTCCAAAGTTCAAGTTTAAGCACATTTCCATATCAATAAATCTAACATCATACTTGAACTAATAAGTCTGAGAGAAATTAAAAAGTAAATTCTTTCTCCCCACCTCGCTTTAAGAAGATTTCCTTGAAGTACTTGAGAAGAGTATTTAACCTGATGCATAATTAATCCAGCACAAAATGGGTTTATTTCAAAAAGTACACATTTACAATACGTTTCTAGTATAGCACTGTGAATACTTGATATTGAAAATTACTTAAAAACATATACCATATTAGTTACTAGTTTCTTTGGTGCTCAGTAGTTTGATAGTAAAATAAATCTATTTAATGTCCTTGTATCAAAACACCCATCATGATTTATGCATCTTCAAGTAAGCTCATCAACTAGCGAAAACTCCCAGACTCATTATTTTGATCTTGGGGTGTGGTCGGTTTTATGGGAGGGTCCAGCTCCTGACAAAATGGTGTTTTTAAATATGTCACGCTGGCTATAATTTGTGCCTAAATTCTATAATCTTTTAAGATTGGTAATTTCTATAAATTGTGCTGGGGTAGGGAACTCCTCGAGACTTACTTATTTTCAAGTTGGTCAAATGGCTTCTTGCTTGACATCTGGAAGTGCTTCGGTAAAGTGAGTTTGAACAGTTTTGACTGTTCTCTGAAACAAAAAACACTTTGACTAGGTGTCAACTCGGATGGGAAAAGCAGGGTGTGGCCCACCAGATCCACTGCCAGCTTTTCCGGCCATATTTTTTGACACTTTTAGTTTGGCAAAAGGAAATCTAGAGGCAGGTCCCACGACATCACGCTGATGGTGCTGACTCGGAACAAGAGCAGCCAACAACCTTGGCTCTTCACAGATGTCAGAAAGATAAAAATAGAATGAGGTAACCCCTCTTCCCACCACCACAGAATCCCAACCCACCAAGCACATGGTGGCGCTGGATGGCAGGTGTGGAGATTCCTAAGTGTGGGGGATGTTACAGTAGGGAGGCCTGCTAATTATATTACCATGCATTCAAATTGTTTTTTTTGTCACTGCATGATGCAAATCCTGTTAGATCACTGGCAGGGGTTAGATCACTGGCAGGGGCAGGGAGAATCGATCAGGAAAATCCCCCCCTGTCATTATGAAAGATATTTTTAAAACCCTCCCCCGATATGATGGCCTGCGCCTATCTGGTCTTCTAT
Organism: Scyliorhinus canicula; assembly: GCF_902713615.1. Lineage (NCBI taxonomy): Eukaryota > Metazoa > Chordata > Chondrichthyes > Carcharhiniformes > Scyliorhinidae > Scyliorhinus > Scyliorhinus canicula. The sequence goes on from NC_052149.1 coordinate 96,475,166, forward strand.
TGGCCTTTGGAGAAGGAAATCTGTCATCCTCACCTGGACTGGTCTACATGTGTCTCCAGACCTATAGCAATGTGGTTGACTCTTAACTGCCCTCTGAAATGGCCCCGCCACTCAATTCAGCGCGACGATTAAAAATGGCAATAAATGCTGGCCTTGCCAGCAAATCCATATCAATATGAAAGAATAAAAACAACTTTTAAAACTGGAAGCTATGCAAAACTTGTCCAAGGATGGTCAAGGCTCGGATAGAATGCCTCATTTTGGCCACAGCTTTTATGTTGAACATTAACTTTGTAAACTTCAGATTATGGCTCGTATCATCCAGATCATAACTAGTATCATCAGTAATCTTCCAACAAAGGGTGATGATAATTGGACTTGATCTTTTGTGTGGAGAGGGTAGAGACAGAATGACAAATTGGATGTGGATCCTTTGTCGGAGAATGTTTGGCCTGTATTTTCACCTTTTGTGAACGTAAGCCGTATTGCATTCCAGTGCTGCCTATGCAGATCATTCTGCCACCTTCCCCAATCTATGTAGTCCATCATGTTTATGTGCGATAAAATACATTTTGTTTTTCTGCATATCTGCATATTTTGTTAGTGTTTGTTGAGTTAAAGTGTCCTTTCTATTTCGTGCATCTCTACACGGCTTTACCATCAGCAACTGGCTGCCTTTCATTATTGTGAACCACAAGGCTTCCATGAAAGATTTCTGGAGCACAATTGGTTATTTCTTCTCGGATTGAGAACTTTGTTTCACATAAGAACTAGGAGCAGGAGTAGGCCATCTGGCATCTCGGGCCTGCTCCGCCATTCAATGAGATCATGGCTGAGCTTTTGTGGACTTAGCTCCACTTTCCGGCCCAAACACCATAGCCCTTAATCCGTTTATTCTTCAAAAAAGTATCTATCTCAATCTTAAAATTCATTTAATGAAGGAGCCTCAACTGCTTCACTGGGGAAGGAATTCCATAGATTCACAACCCTTAGGGTGAAGAAGTTCCTCCTCAACTCAGTCCTAAATCTACTTCCCCTTATTTTGAGGCTATGCCCCCTAGTTCTGCTTTCACCCGCCAGTGGAAACAACCTGCCCGCATCTATCCTATCTATTCCCTTCAAAATTTTATATGTTTCTATAAGATCCCCCCTCATCCTTCTAAATTTCAACGAGTACAGTCCCATTCTACTCGACCTCTCCTTGTAACCCAACTCCTTCAGCTCTGGGATTAACCTAGTGAATCTCCTCTGCACACCCTCCAGTGCGTCCTTTCTCAGGTAGGGAGACCAAAACTGAACACAATACTCCAGGTGTGGCCTCACTGACACCTTATACAATTGCAGCATAACCTCCCTAGTCTTAAACTCCATCCCTCTAGCAATGAAGGGCAAAATTCCATTTGCCGCCTTGATCACCTGTAAACCAACTTTTTGCGACTCATGCACTAGCACACCCAGGTGTCTCTGCAGAGCAGCATGTTTTAATATTTTAATTAAATAATAATCCCGTTTGCTGTTATTTGCTGTATATCCAAAATGGATAACCTCACATTTGTCAACATTGTATTCCATCTGCCAGACCCCAGCCCATTCACTTAACCTATCCAAATCCCTCTGCAGACTTCCGGTATCCTCTGCACTTTTTGCTTTACCACTCATCTTAGTGTCATCTGCAAACTTGGATCCTCATGATCCTCTGCACTCCACATTCAGTAATTTAATTAATTCAAAAAGTCCATAAGGCATGATCCATTTATCATAAATGTTCAAAATACTGATAAATTATTTGAACCTCTCCTATATCTCTGCTTTCAAATAATATTGGAAACTGAGTATCCAAAGTCAAGTTGCTGGGACGAATTATATATTGCCAGAATCATTATGCCACCAGAGTTCATTGCCTGTTATTGGAATTACAGAAACATGAAGCTGCCTGTCAAATTCAGCTTGCGTACAGAAATTATAATCAGCGAAAGAAATTTCTTAAGCAAAGAATGGCTGCAATGGTTATACAAAGATTTTACAGAACATGGCAACTTGCTAAAACTGAAAACATGAAATACAAAAAAATCAGAGAGGCTACAATTCTCTTGCAATCCAGATGGCGAAGGTGGCTTGTTCGCAAAAAGGTATGTTTTTCGTAGTAAGACATTTGAATGAGTTCTAAATGATCTAAACTTATTTTAAACCTAATTAGTACTCTATGAACCTCCCAAAATGCTTTGGCTCTCCATAGAAACATATCTTGTGGTTTCTACGTCGTGAGCAAAATGATGATTGACGATACATTTTTCTCTTGCTGAAGTTAGAATCATGGAATGGTCTAATTTATGCCATAATTGTTCAGCACATTGAGCCTATGCTGGCTCTCTGAAAGAGTAATTTAGCTAGTCCCACTACTCTGCACTATCTCTGTCACCCTCAAACTGTGTCTTTGTTGCTTATCTAGTTGCCTTTCGAAAATGAGGTTAATTCTGCCTCCGCCACCCTTTTCAGGCAATGCTTTCCTGGTTATAACGACTAATTGTGTAAAAACGTTATACCTTATTTCTGTCTTCAATCATTTTATATCCATTATCCACTCTTCTCTATCCAGCCTGTTCAGACTGCTCAAGATTTTGACCATCTATCAAATCGCTCCTCAATCTTTCCTCAGGTGAACAATGCCAGTTTCTCCAATCTATCCTGTTTCTCCAGTCTATCTTGTAACTGAAGTTTCTCATCCCTGGAACCATTCTTGTGAATCCTTTCTGTGCCCTCTCTAATGCCTTCACTTTCTTCCTGAAGTATCACAGCCAGATTGAATTCAACATTCTAGTTTCGGCCAAACCTGTGTTTTATAAAGGTTCACTGTAACTTCCTTGCTTTTGTACTCTATGCCTTTTATTTGTAAGGCTTAGGATCCCATATGCCTCATTAACCACTCTCTCAACTTGTCCTGTTAGCTTTGATATGTGATCCTGTACCCTCAGATTCCTCTACTCCTGAATTCCCTTTAGAATTGTATTCTTTATTTTACGTTGCCTCGTCTTATTCTTCAAAGTCTCACTTCACACTTCTCTGCCATTAAATTTTATCTGTCATGTATCTATCCACCCATCATCGATTCCACCAGACTCTTGAGGTCCATCATGATTCTCCTCATAATATTTTTGTGTTATTTGCAAATTTTGAAATTTTGCCCTGTTTTCCCTAGTCGAGGTCATTGATTTAGATCTAGATTTATTGTCACGTGTACCGAGGTACATCTGCGTACAATCCAGGCTGATCGCTTCATACATGAAAACATAGAACATAACAATAAATACATGACAATACATAATGAAAATACATAAATGTAGACAGCGGGTGAAGTATACGGTAGATAGTGCTACAACTGTAGAGAAGATTCGTAGAAAGATCAGTTCAGTCCATAAGATCAGTTCAGTCCCTAAGAGGGTCATTCAGGAGTCTGGTAACAGTGGGGAAGAAGCAGTTTTGAATTTATTGGTGCGTGTTCTCAAACCTTCTGCCAGATGAAAGAGAGAATAGCCCGGGTGGGAGGGGTCTTTGACCATGCTGCCTGCTTTCGCAAGGCAACTGGAGGTGTAGAGCGAGTCAATGGATGAGAGCCAGGCTCACATGATGGACTGGGCTGTGTTCATGACCCTGTAGTTTCTTATGGTTTTGAGCCGAGCTGTTGCCATACCAAGCTGTGATGCAGCCAGGATGATCAAATGTATTACTTCAAAAAGGAACAGTAAGGAATTACTTTCACTCCTCGCTGATCCTGATGGCGGTTGTTACACATGAGAACAGCAGCCATAATGATCGTTAGCATGGTTCTGCTTGTCTTCTGTCTCTTCAGATGTGGTGCATATATATATTGACTACACTCATCAGATTTATTTGTTTCAATGTCTTCTAATGAATTATCTTTATAAATTTTTTAAAATTAAAGTTACATATTGGTGTCTATCTTTGAAAACTAGAATAGAACATAAGAACTAGGAGCAGGAGTAGGCCATCTGGCCCCTAGAGCCTTCTCCGCCATTCAATGAGATCATGGCTGATCTTTTGTGGACTCTGCTCCACTTTCCGGCCTGAACACCATAACCCTTAATCCCTTTATTCTTCATAATTGAATCATCACAAAGAGAATATTGTTTTGGTGTGCATACAATGTCAGTTATGTCTGTTGTATGTATCCTGTCCTCCATCACTGACACACAGTAGCAGCAGTGTACACTATCTACATGATGCACTGTTAAGAACTTGCCAACGCTCCTTATACAGCATCTTCCAAATAAATACCCACTATCTAGTGGACAAGAGCAGCAAATACATGGGAATACCACCAGCTGAAAGTTTTTCCCCACCACCAAGCCACTCCCCATCCTGACTTGGAAATTTATTTCTGTTCCCTCAGTGTCACTGGGTCAAAATCCTGGAGCTCCCTCCCTAAGAGCACTGTGGGTCGACCTACACCACATGGACTGCAGCAGTTCAAAAAATGATAAAGCATTTCTTATCTTCTTTACTTTGTCATTCATACCTGGTTAATTACATTTCTCCATAATATTCAAACTGAACAAAAAACCAATGGTCCTTATACCAACCTTTAGGGAACACCACTATATACTGTCCTCCAGTCCGAAAAACAACTCTTCACCACTATTCTATTTCTGATCACTCAACCAACTTTGTATTCATGCTTCCACTGTTATTAAGCCAATTTCAGTTTTGTTGGCGAGCCTAAATTTATGGCACTTCATCAAATACCTTCTGAAAGTTCATATACATCACATCACCCACCTGTTACCTCATCTAAAAACTCAAGGAATTTCATTAAGCACGATTTGCATTCAACAAATCCATGATGACTTTCCTGCATTAATCCATACTTGTCTCAAAATTGATAGAAAAGAATTACACGGCATAAATTGGAGCACAGCAGGGGGAAATGGATAAGTGAATTAGTTCATGGAGGAAATCTGAGCAATGCAGTCATCTTAGTGTGTCAACAGTACGTTTTGATTCTAATTTTCAGTCAAATATTAGAACGATTTTATTAAGGCTAGAATTAGTAGATGGAAGAAGAGGAGATGGAGGCTCCAGTCAAATCTTGAGCTGAAAAAAGGAAAACATTCTACTATATTACCACTGTAATATAGGAAGTTGAGATGAATGTTTTGAACCTAACAGCAAAGGTGCAGCTACAATTGTTTACATTCAGGGCGCTGGGAATGGCGAGAGAGTACCTGTGAAAGTCACTACTGTCCTTAGCCCTTAAACCAATAGGCCCCTTGGGATAGTTGGTGCATAATTTATTTGATTTGCCTGTGTAAGAAGCTGAAATTATGAAGTGAAAAGATGGAATGAATTTCAAGGTTTTGTTTTTAACTTGAATGTAAATGTATATTTTGTTCCACAAGGAACATGGCTGTATCATAGGTGCAAATTGCTTATTCAATATGCAAATTCCTTTTCAATTGCAGCTTGTTGAGCAAACATTAGCACAAAAGAAGCTTCGTTTTACTGCCGCTGTGTATCATCACCTTTGTGCCTTAAAGATTCAAAGAATATACCGACAATACAGGGTTCTTAAACGTGCGAAAGAAGAGATTGATTCTGTCATATGTATCCAGGTAAAATAATAAATGAAAAAGGTGAAGATCAACTCGGGTGATCAGAATTTTGAAACCACATTTCCTAAAAAGCTGAAAGTTTAAAACATGTTGAAGAGGAGGATCTATCCTGATCATTATAAAAGTAATATAAATGTTTACAATATATATACTACCTTGTGTTGACTAGAGTAATTATTCCCATAGTGTTTTATTATTGCTCTGGTTTTTACAAGTCATTTCACCATTCACAAATTGTTGCAATTGCACAAGAATATTTAGTCTCCTGAAAAAATGAATTGTTTTCTACGGAATAATGCCTTCCAATCTCCCAAAGCACTTCATATCCATTGGAATCCTTCATGAGTAAAGTCACTATTGTGTGGTAAATGAGACGGCCTACTGTACACAGCAAAGTTCCAAAATGAATGGACAGCTCAAAGGTCTGTTTTCCAGGTCATGTCTGAGTAATAAATGTTGACCAGGATGTAGAATCCTTTTTATCTTAACTGATTAGACCTGAAGAAGCGAACCTCTTCTGAAATGTGGCACCTCCACCGATGAGGCATCAACTAAGTGTGAGCCTTGATTTTTGAACTCAAACCATAAGTTTTGACTTGAGCCCACAGCCTTCTGACTCGGTTTCTAGCCATCTCAAACCTATTGGTACTGCTCAGTTAAGTTGCTGCTACCAGTTTGTGGTTTGTAAGTAGTGAGCTTGTATACTCCTGTTACAACAATATTTCATTACCATGAATTATTATTTGTCCACCCATTCTGCTGAACCTATTTAGTTAACCCAAAGTTTATTTTACTATTTGTCGAGCTGTTTCCAAATCCATTTTTGGTTGAATGGTAGCAAAGGTTCCCCCTGATTGTTCTGTTGATTTGAGGTGGTTATTTGTTAACTTGTTACATATATTTCATTATAGAGATGGTTCAGAACTTGTCTTCAACGCAGCAGGTACCTTGATGATCATCGGAAGATCATTGTAGTACAGCGAACTGTGAGGGTCTGGCTCATGCGACGTTACAGAGCTGCTGTTGTGATTCAGAAAAACACAAGACGCTTTCTTTATAAAACTCGGAAACAAAGAGTTCATGTTGGAATTATCAAAATACAGGTACTTGAGCTTTAATTGTGGTTGGCTGTTGGTGGCAGTTAAGTCATTTGTTTTACCTGGGCACCTGAACAACGTATGAGACAGAAAATTCACCTTTATTGAATTTAGTTTCCTGGTTATTTTTAGAGATTGTAAAATATTATTTGACTTTAAAGTCTACATAGTGATTTGAAATCAATTGCCTAACAGTGTAATGCTGATTTGCAGTGCTGCACTTGAATTATTGGGCTTTATAAATGTACCACTGTATGATCTTGATCGAATTTCAGTTTATTGGAATTATTAACTTATTTGTCAAATAAAATATCAAAATTATGTTTCTAATTTTGTAGGCTTTGTGGAAGGGATATTGCTTGCGCAAGAAAAACAGCTATCACCAAATAATTACTATCAGGCGCCGCATTGAACGAGCTAATCAGAACAGCACTGAGGAGCAGAAATTGTGTAACAGAACAGCTGTAGCTCTGGATTACATTCTTAAGTTCAAACATTTTCCTCACATTCTTGCAGCTTTACAGCATTTAGGTTTGTATATTTCCATTTTCTTCATTTGTGCAATACAATAAAATTAGTCAACGATGCACTTTATTTATTAACATTGGTTTTAATTGAGCCTATCACTGGAGTGCTGAGAAAGGTTAACTCTATCTATTTTAATTTTAAACTTGGAGAGTGAAATTTGGACATTGGTCCTCCACCTTGAAGAAATCACTGAACAGTTTCCATCTCCAGGTCACCGCCTCCTCTGACCCCTGCAAAGCGAACTTAACCTTCTCCAACCGCAGGAACTCTGCCAGATCACTCGCCCATACCCCTGTCTTTGGTGGCTCCGAGTCCCACCGACACAAGATCCATCTCCGGGCTATCGGGGAGGCAAAGGCCAATATATCGGCCTCTCTCCCCACCTGGACTCCTGGATCTTCCAGCACACTGAATATCGCCACCTCTGGACTTTGGGAAACCCCCAGAATGTCGGACATTATTTCTCACCCGCACACAGTATCTACACCTATCCACCCCTGCAAGTCTCTCAGCGTAGTCTGTGTTGTAGGTCGACTTGAGTGAGTTTGTGATCTGTAGCCCTTTCGGGATCTTGTCTGCTTTCTTGCATCTTTGTAGAAACTTAATATAAGTGTCTATATGCGCAATCTTCCTGGAGACCCACTCCACTTTGAGCCGGCAGTTTACGGTGTTGATGGTAGCCATGATGTGGAGATGCCGGCGTTGGCCAATTTCCAGACGCAATTCTTCAACTCATCCGCTTCATTCTGGATCACAACGCATTCACCTTCGACAACAATTTCTTCATCCAGACCCACGGAACAGCCATGGGGACCAAATTCGCACCTCAATACGCCAACATCTTCATGCACAAGTTTCAACAAGACCTCCTCACCGCACAGGACCTGCAACTGACGTTATACACCAGATACATTGATAACATTTTTTTCTTTGGACCCACGGCGAAGAATCACTGAAACGACTACACGATGACATCAATAAGTTCCATCCCACCATCAGACTCGCCATGGACTACTGTCCAAAATCAGTTGCATTCTTGGACACACTCGTCTCCATCAAGGACGGTCACTTCAGCACTTTGCTTTACCGCAGGCCCACGGATAACCTCACGATGCTGCACTTCTCCAGCTTCCACCCTAAACACATTAAAGAAACCATCCCCTATGGACAAGCCGTCCGTATACACAGGATCTACTCAGACAAGGAGGAGGTAACAGACATGAAAATGAAAAAATGAAAATCGCTTATCGTCAAGAGTAGGCTTCAATGAAGTTACTGTGAAAAGCCCCGAGTCGCCACGTTCCGGTACCTGTTCGGGGAGGCTGTTACGGGAATATCTACAGAGATCTACAGACGTTGAAAGATGCCCTCGTACGAACGGGATATGGCGCTCGACTCATCGATCGACACTTCCAACACGCCAGACAGAAGACAAACACGGGAGACAACCGACAGAGTATCCTTCGTCGTCCAGTACTTTCCCGGAGTGGAGAAACTACGACATCTTCTTCGCAGCCTTCAACACGTCATCGATGAAGATGAACATCTTGCCAAGGTCATCCCCACACCCCCACTACCTGCCTTCAAACAACTGCGCAACCTCAAATAAACCATTGTTTGCAGCAAACTACCCAGCCTTCAGAACCGTGACCACAACACCACACAACCCTGCCATGGCAATCTCTGCAAGACGTGCCAGATCATCGACATGGATACCACCATTACATGTGAGAACACCACCCACCAGGTACGCGGTACATACTCGTGCGACTCGGCCAACGTTGTCTACCTCATACGCTGCAGGAAAGGATGTCCCAAAGCGTGGTACATTGGCGAGACCATGCAGACGCTGCGACAACGAATGAACGGACATCGCGCGACAATCACCAGGCAGGAATGTTCCCTTACAGTCGGGGAATACTTCGGCAGTCAAGGGCATTCAGCCTCTGATCTCCGGGTAAGCGTTCTCCAAGGCGGCCTCCAGGATGTGCGACAACACAGAATCACCGAGCAGAAACTTATACCCAAGTTCCGCACTATGAGTGCGGCCTCAACCGGGACCTGGGATTCATGTCTCATTACATTCAACCCCCACCATCTGGCCTGGGCCTTCGAAATCCTACCAACTGTCCTGGCTTGAGACAGTTCACACCTCTTTAACCTGGGGTTACCTCTCTCTCTCTGGATCTGTAAAGATTTAATCACCTGCTAATGCTTGCATTCTAAGCATTGTCTAGCATTTTTGAATTTGTCAATAAATATCTTTCTGGAACATACCTCTTCATTCACCTGAGGAAGGAGCAGTGCTCCGAAAACTAGTGTTTGAAACAAACATGTTGGACTTTAACCTGGTGTTGTAAGACTTCTTACTGTTCCATAAAAAGGACTGGGGAACAAAGATGGGGGGGATTCTGGAACACTAACAATAACCTGGGCAGCACCGTCATTTTAACCGTCTGCATGCGCCCAGCCAGTGACAGTGGCAACATATCCCACTCCTTGAAATCTGATTTCATTCCCTCCAAGTCGTGCTACGTTCAATTTGTGGAGCTGGGTCCAGCTCCTTGCTACCTGGATCCCTAGATACCGAAAACATGCCCCCCACTACCCAGAACGGCAACTCTCCATACCTCCTCTAGCATTGATCGGGAACACATCGCTCTTCCCCATGTTCAATTTGTACCCTGAAAACCGGCCAAATTCTCTCAAGGCTCCATGATCCATTGCAAAACTCTGTGCTCAGCACCCCTTTGCTGAATCCCTTTCCAACCACTCGAAACCCTGTGTGCCATTGCCAACAGCTCTATTGCTAAGGCAAAAAGCATTGAGGAGAGCAGGCACCTCTGCTTCGTATCCCAGTGTAGCCCGAAGTACCCCAACTCATCTTGTGCGCCTGATTGCTCGTCATTGGCGCCCTGTGCGGCAGCCGGACCGCAAACTCAAACACCTCCCAAAATTACATTCACTCCAACTCATCAAAGGCCTTCTCCGCATTCATTGCCACTACTACTTCTACCTCCTACCCCTATGAGCACACGATAATAGCATTAAGCAGCCTACGTGTATTTACCGACAATTGCCTTCCCTTCACAAATCCTGTCTGGTCTTCCTCTATCACCCGCAGAACACAGTCCTCTATCCACGAGGCTAACATTTTAGTCAACAACTTTGCATCACCATCCAGCAGCAATATCGGGCGGTACAACCCACACTGCTCCGGGTCTTTATTTTTCTTCAAAATCAGGGAGATGGATGCCTGCGACAACATGGGGTGGGGGGCCTCAAATACCCCATTTACCCCTCTGGGTCTGCCAGCATCTTACCCTTCTCATCCCTCACCCTACCAATCTCCCTCGCCACTGCCTGCTTCCTCAGCTGGTGGGCCAGCATCCTACTCGCCTTTTCCCAGACTCATTGCTCCCCCATGATCAGCCTCATAAAGTCCATTTCGTCCCATTTAGGGGCATGAACATTCACCAGGACTACTGGCAAACCAACCCCTCCAATTTCCCACTGGCCATCTCATGGCGCTCCAGATCGGTCACAATGCTCCCCACATCAAACACCACTTTCCTATTAGCCATCAGCGCCATCCCCCTCGGCTTCTTGTCTAACCCCTCGTGGAACACCTGCCCTACAGCCTCTATTGATCCCCCTTCAGGTGCGTCTCCTGCAAAAACGCAACGTCCGCCTTCAAACTCCTCAAATGTGCTAAAACATGCAATCTTTTAACCGGTCCATTAAACCCTTGTATATTCCATGTAATGAGCCGGGAGTCGGGGGGTCTTCTCCCCAACCCCTCCACCCGACACCCACATCATGCACCCCACCAGGCCTGCCCGCAGATATCCACCACCAGCTCTCCCTTTTCACCTGAGCCACACCAACTACACCCATGTCAGCAACCCTCCTTTCTTTCCCTTCCCTCCTTCCAACTCATCCACCCAAACGAAGAACTAACACGTTCCTCCCTCCCCAACACCTTCCTCCTGACGCCACCCCCCCCCCCCCAAACCAAGGCCTTTGACTCACCTTCACGGTCTACCCCCCAACCCTCCCAAAACCAAAGAAAAATGAAAGGCACATGCCCCAATCCACCCACCCAATGTGTCCCACAATTTTCACCGAACTCCTCCAAAGTTCAATGTCTTCACACCCCTCCCAGTCCATAGTCTCTCATAAAGTCTCTCATGGTCTCTCATCGCCTCCTTCCTGCTTTTATCCACAAGCAGGCAGGGTACAACATCTTGAACTTCACCCTCTTTAGCGGGTTTGGACTCGGCCCTCCACTTGGCCTGCTCCGCACCCAGATCTTGGTAAATCCGAAGCTCTTTTCCTCTCTCAGGTGCACTTCTTGGTTTGCCTCGCCCACCTCAAAATCTCTTTATCCAAGAACCAGTGCAGGCTCACCACCATCGATCTCGGTGGCTTCCCCCACTGCAGCCTCTTCCGCACCCTGTGCGCCCAATCCACCTCGAGGGGACGTTCAAAGGCCCCCTTCCCCAACATGCTTGCCACAAACGTGGCGGCCTCCGCACTTTCGATGCCTCTGATCATCCCCATGATCCTCATATTTTGCCTCCTGGAGCAGTTCTGAAGATCCTCCAACTTCTCTCTCCTGGCTGCATACCACCATCCCCATCTGCGCCTCCAGAAAGTTCAGCCGATCCTCATGCTCCACAACCGACTCCCCCACGTTTTGGATCGCCAGGCACTGAGACTTCTGTCTCCGTTCCACCTGCTCAATCACTGCCCTAAGCAGCTCCACGACCATGGCCAAATCCTCTCGGGCCTCCTTCCTCTGCTGTTGGAATTTCCAATTTAGGAACACTAGCAGCTGATCTGTCGATCACTGGGAGGTCAGCGCTGCCCCCTTGCTGTCCGCCATCTTCACCTGTGTTGCACATGAAAACTTTCCTGCTCCAACTGCTCTCTCCTCCTCGTGGCATTCCTTGTCCGATGAGCCATATGCCAACCCCATCAGAGTATTACATTCCCTGGGCATTTGTGCTCATTTTTCCCTCAAAACACCACACAGTTCGGGTGGGGAAGGACTGAATAAATCCACCAAATTTGTAACCATGGCCACCACCAGAAGTCCAAAAGTTGACACTGTATTGGTAGCAGTAATTTATATTTGGTATTGGTGAGGCTCAATACATCGCAGCATTTGAGCAACAATTTACTCCAGTCACTGAGTTTCCTCAGGATGGGTTTTTCACTCTCTCTCTGTTCTACCATTAGTCTTGTATCATATGACCGTATGGAATTTGTGTAACCTGTTCAACAACAGGTTATAGATGAACCAGGATTTCTCAAATTTTGCTAACCTGGAATCTTAACAGAGACTGTCAAATCAAGACCTGATATTAATTACTATGATTCTCTCACTGCACCTTGCTTGCTTTGACTTCTGCCTTTATCCCATTGATTCTAACATACTAATCTACATTTTGATCATCTCTGAACTTCTCTGATGCGATGTATGCCAACTTCCACCTTAACAAAAGATTCTTTGGTTACAACTGAAAAGGTAAGAGTAGAACCAGGTGAGGATTGTCCCATTCAACTGGGCAGCTAAAGAGCGGAAGTGGAGAAATAAGATGAGATCAACTATATCAGGTGACGAGTCAAAGATGAAGAGTGGCAGGTCATCCTGATCATCAAATTTTCAATTCGTGACTGATTAGTATTCTTTCACTGCTAGTGCAGAGATTAAAGCATATATAACATATATATATATATATATATATATATATATATATATATATATATATATATATATATATATATATATATTATATAACAGTACAGCACAGAACAGGCCCTTCGGCCCTCGATGTTGTGCCGAGCCATGATCACCCTACTCAAACCCACGTATCCACCCTATACCCGTAACCCAACAACCCCCCCCCCCTTAACCTTACTTTTTAGGACACTACGGGCAATTTAGCATGGCCAATCCACCTAACCCGCACATCTTTGGACTGTGGGAGGAAACCGGAGCACCCGGAGGAAACCCACGCACACACGGGGAGGATGTGCAGACTCCGCACAGACAGTGACCCAGCCAGGAATCGAACCTGGGACCCTGGAGCTGTGAAGCATTTATGCTAACCACCATGCTACCGTGCTGCACGTTTGAAGATGTTCACACACTTAGATGTTGGAAAGATGAGCACTGCGTTGGGAGGTGACAACACCTTCAAGCACTTGAAAGGGAGGTTGCAGATGAGGCATTAGTTTGTAATGGAACATATGCTCATTGTCTTCTTTGTCGAGTGCTTTCAAGATATTTTTTCATGTTTAACTGCAGTCACATCTTGCTGTCATGCTGTTCAAATGGGCATTGATCTTAGTTACTAATTTCATAAAGTATCTGTTAATCCTAGTTACAAAACATTTCCTAATTTTAACATGATTCATTTGTTAATTTATTTTCAGAGGTTGCAACTAGGTTATCTCCCATTTGCTGTGAAAATCTCGCCCGAAGTGGAGCAACACCTATTATCTTGATTTTGATCAGGAGTTGTAACCGCAGTGTGCCTTCTATGGATGTTATTAAGTGTGCTGTTCAAGTTCTGCTCAATCTTTCAAAGGTAATACCTGTTTTAAATGGCATTAACCCATTATAAAATTATTTTTGTGTTAAAAAGACAAGTGAGGATTTTCATGGAGGTTGGTGTGGTTCGTCTCCTTTTTCATAAAAGATGTAAAGAAAGAAATATATTCAATTTAAATTGGTACTCCGTATGTGAGTGTATAGTTGACTTTCTGCAAGTCAAAATTATATATGCTCTTCAACCCAAATACATTTTTAACTGCCTTGTGTAATTAAACACTATTTAACTGTTCTAATCAGGAGGCTAGCTTAGTTGTATAGATTTTATTTCCGATTGTTATCATTTGGTCTGCAGATGATCTACAATTGAGGCAAGGGAAACGTGAGTAGTGCAAATCTTTAAGAATAATAGGCTGGATTTTGCCTTCCTGACACTGGACAAGCCCACATCAAATGTGCAAAATGAATGTGTGTGGGTGTGTAGGGTCAGGGTGGAGGGACTGAATTGATGTAGGCCTTATTACCTGCCAGACTTTACATCAACTGCGTCCATTCCTTTCTCAGGATTTCTTTCAGAGTTGCAGCCCCAAATTCATGTGGTGAAAATGTGACAGGCATGCCGGGTGACTTAGGAGGTAGTAAGAGTGTAAGTGTAAAATCGCCATAGGCTGCTTTCCCCTTTTGAGGGGGAGAACTGACTGGTGGTGATTTAACCTGAGAATCACCACACCACAGGCAAGTGGCAAGGTTGACCAGGTGGGGTCTTCATGAATATTAGGAGGTGGTAACACATTGGGAATTGGCCTGAACTGGAATTTCCAACTCAAACTTAAAACTCTGCGTACCATCTCCTTACCCTTGTTGTTCCCAAGTACATTTACTACGCATTTACTACTACAGTTACTATGTCTAGTTACTCATACTGTATCCCAAAATGAAAGAAATCCATCTACTTGGTTTAACACTACGGATTCCGACAGGAGGATGGTCCTGCATGGCACGGGTGATTCGCCAGGCAGCTCCACACTCGTACATGGTGCTGACAGATGAAGGTTCAATCCTACGGAGGAATCGTAGAGCGCTTCTCAAAGTGAAGACAACTCCACCTGTATTTCCGAACATAGAGCTTAACACAGATCTAATCAAGGCAACTTCTACAGCACGACAGCGAGATGTCGTGACTGCAGTGAAGACAATGGCATATGTTGAACCACCACGATTGAGAAGGTACACACGTATCAAAAAGAAACCAGACAGGCTCAACTTGGGAACTTTAAAAAAAAAAAAAAGAATTGTTCACAAATGGACAGTAACCATTTAACCATCTATAGAACATACAATGCTCATACCATATATATATGTTTGCATATGTCTCCAAACATCTTCAAAGGAAGGGGGATGTAACAATATGGATATTGTACGGGAGATGAAGTGTTAACAATTTCATGTAAATACATTTAACCACCAGATGGTAATCAAGAGCAGTCACGTAGATCATGTGACTCCCTTGATTCTGGGGGAGATTCTGTTGAGGCGTGAGAGTAGTTGTGTATTCTGTAGTTCTGTAGATAAAGTTATAGCATAGTTTATTGAGGAACCTTTGTAATTGGGAAGATGTTGTATCTAGTTAAAAATAGTGTTAATAAATTACCTTTGTTAATCAACATAGCTTGATATTCCTTGAACACTATACGCCATCCTTACCAAGAGAATAGAGAACATCACATGGTACCAGGGGAACTTCCTAAGGTAGAATAGAAAGGTTTAGAGAGAAGGAAAAAAATTCTGTGCGAAAAAAGAAGAAAAAAACTCCAGCAGGCTGCGATCTCAACAACCTCGTGGAAGGCAGTAACGTCGGAAAAACTGCCCAGTCAAAGAGAAATAGAGGGTTTGCAGACTCCAAAGCAATTCCGGACATTGGATAAAGTTGCCGTTAACTGGAAAAATTCCAAACTACGGTTTGAATTATATATCTCAGCCGTAGACCTCAAAGCGACCACCGGAAAATTGCATTGTTTTTAACAATGGCTGGATCACAAGACCTCGAGATTTTCAACTCATTCCATTTTGAGAATGGCCATGACACAAATATATATAGTAAAGTAATCAAAATGTTCGACAAGCATTGCACGCTTCAGATAAATGAAACTTTTGAAAGATATGCCTTTAGGAAAAGAGTCCAGAAAGCAGGTGAATCGCTTGACTGCTTTATTAAGATCTCAGGCTTAAAGCGCAGACCTGTAGTTTTACCATATTATGAGACTCCCTTCTGCATGATCAGATTGTAGATGGAGTTAAAAGCGGAAAGCTGTGTGAGAGATTACTGAGACAATCAAAGTTAACGTTCAAAGACACCATTAGTATATGTCGGGCAAGGGAACTGGCGAAAAATCAATATTCTGAAATATTGATCTGTGAAAGTGCTGCGAAAAAGAACAACGTGGCCGATGCCGTTGATGCTGTGGTGCACTTGAAAAAGCAGCGCATTCCAGACTGTGGCCATTTTGAGCATGACGTCAGGAACATCATGACATGCCAACATTGTGGCCATGCCCACCAAGTAAAAAAAAAAAAAGGCCCATCGTTCAGTAAAACCTGTGCAAAGTTTCACAGACTTTAATCGCTTTTCTTCTCCGTGTCGAATGGGAACTACATCACAACAATTGAAGACGATAAGTACAGTTACTAAAGGAAGAGCTGTACAGGAAACAAGTTTAAACAAACATGAAATTTAAAGCGAGTAAACCTAGGACTGCGCAAGATTTAGAAGACTCTTTCTCTGTCGAAATAGTTGAAAGTGTAAATGAAGTCA
This sequence comes from Scyliorhinus canicula, assembly GCF_902713615.1. Classification (NCBI taxonomy): domain Eukaryota; kingdom Metazoa; phylum Chordata; class Chondrichthyes; order Carcharhiniformes; family Scyliorhinidae; genus Scyliorhinus; species Scyliorhinus canicula. The sequence continues at coordinate 96,491,792 of NC_052149.1, forward strand.
CACAGGCAATTTCCGATGCAGTCAATTTAAAACCAATCTCAGTTGTTCACGATCATGATGAATGGGCGATCGCATTAAAAATAAATGGAACCAGTATTCAAATTAAATCGGTGCGCTAGCTAATTTGGTAAATCAATCAGACATGGCCAAACTGAAAATAAAATCTCAAATTGACAAAAACGACTGTCAGTTGCGGGACTACAGTGGCAATGTTCTTGCCACGATGGGGACATGCTATCTCACGGTTCAGGTCAAAGACATGAAGATGCCTATCAAATTTGAGATTGTGGGACCAAAACGATGTTCATTGTCAGGTGTACAGGCGTGCGAGCTACTGCAGCTGGTGAAGCACATTCACAGCTCAGATGAGATCTCAGCCAATGGAAAAGACCAAATTGATGCCATTATTAACAAGTTTCCTAATGTTTTTCATGGAATCGGTACGTTATCATTCTACCATAAAATTCCGCTTCTAGGCAATGCCAAGCCAGTCATTAGCCTACCAAGGAAGGTACCAGCTCCCTTGAGGGAGTGCCTGAAACTGGATGCAGCAGCAGGGGATCTTCACCAAAGTGGCAGAACCAACTGACTGGGTTAGTTCGACGATGTGCATCAAGATTTAAATGGCGACCTAAGAATCTGCATCAATCCGAAGGATCTCGACCAAAATATAAAGAGGGAACACTATCCGATTCCCAAACGTGAAGCGATCACGAGGGAAGTGTCAGAATGTTCACAAAACTAGACTGCTGTAGAGGGTTTTGACCACTCGCGTTCGATTTAAGCCAGCAGAAAACTATGGGCGTGATTCTCTGATCACGGGACAGAGTGCCCGCGCCGGTGTGAACGTCGGCGCATTTCACGACGGCGCAAAACGGACGTGGGCAGTAGCCCCTGGTGCGCACTGGGGACGGCGCCAACCTGCGCATGCGCAGCAGCCTTGCTGAAAGCTCCGGCCGCAACGTGGCGCGGGGATTATGGGGCCGGGTGCGCAACAAAGGAGGGGGGAGAGGCCAACCTGCCTATCGGTGGGCCCTGATCGCGGGCCAGACACCATCAGAGGCCTGAGCCCGCGCTCCCCCAAACCTGATGCGCAGAGTTCCTGCCGGCAGCGACCAGGTGTGGACGGCGCAGGCGGGACTCTGCTTTTTACGCTCTGCCCATGCGGGCCGTACAATCGGTGGCCCTGCTGCATACAGCAACCGGCACCACGCCAATTGCGCCGGCGCAAATGGCACCGATTCTCAGCCCCTCGGTTGCGCCGATTCTCCGGCCTGGCGTGGGGCTGGGAGAATCACGCCCTATGTACTTTCAACACTCCATATGGAAGGTACTGCTTTAATCAAATGCCTTTTGGTATCGTATCAGCATCAGAAATATTTCATCGGGCGATGGAACAAATGATAGACGGTATTGCAGGCGTCAGAGTATGTGTTCATAGTATCATCATATGGCCAGCAACTCCAAGAACACAACTCACGACTTCTTTAAGTGATGCAGCGAATAGAGAAGTTTGCTTTAAACCTAAATGTCAATTTGGTATCTCCAAACTCACGTTTTAGGTGACCAGATTTCAGCTCAAGGTGTGCAGCCCAACACTGAAAAGGCTGCAGCTTTCAACAAAATGTCTGGATAAAGTGGTTCTTAGACTGCTAGGTGCAGTAAACTTCCTGGAAAAATTCATTCCGAATTTCTTTTTTTTTCTTCTAAATTTAGAGTACCCAATTATTTTTTCCAATTAAGGGGCAATTTAGCATGGCCAATCCACCTACCCAGCACATCTTTTGGGTTGTGGGGGTGAAACCCACGCAAACACTGGGAGAATGTGCAAACTCCACACAGACAGTGACCCAGGGCCGGGATTTGAACCCGGGTCCTCAGCGCCGTAGGCAGCGATGCTAACCACTGTGCCACCGTGCTGCCTGTTCATTCCGAATTTATTATCACTTACTACGGCTCTGAAACAGCTCATTCGAAAAAAAATTGTATTCGCATGGTTTGAAGAACACGAAAAGGAGTGGTCTGACTTAAAGACCGCACTCGCCACAGCACCAGTTCTATCTTTATTTCTAAGAGTACCAAAAAGATATCCACAGATGTAAGCAAGGACGGCATAGGAGCTGTGCTGCTGCAGCAAACGTCTGCCAGACAATGGTAACCAATTGCAAATGCCCCGAGAGCGATGACACTGACCAAACAGTGCTTTGCGCAAATTGAGAAAAAATGTTTTGGTCTCCTCACTGGAGTGAACAAATCCCATAATTATGTGTATGGGTTATCCATCTTTACACTGGAAACGGATTATCATCCTCTCATATCAATCATCAAGCAAAAACTTGAGACTCCAAGTATGATAATGAAACTTCAAAGGTATGACTTCGAGTTAGTCTACAGACTGGAAAAAGTGCAAACAAAGAGCTTGTCGATCAGTATATTAGCCAGGTATTAATGAAGGTATTGATAACCATGTCTCAGCATGCAAAACTTGTCAACGTAACCAGTCACACCAGCAGAAAGAAATACTCAAGACTCCATGGTCAAAGGTTGGCATCGATCTGTTTTACTTCAATGGAAATGATTATCTATTTAATGTGGAAATAAAAAGCCAGGTACTTTGAGTTTTGCTGAAGGTCCTTCAATTTAAGCACGAATCGTGGCAGGGCTGAGATGGTCAAAAGGCCATGAATACCCTTCAGTGGGCAACTAATCGCACACTAAATTCCCTTCTAGAATTAATCATGGACTACTTCTCGAATTACCTTGAGGTGATCAAATTGCCCAATTCCAGTTCGGCATAAAAGCTACAAAAGAGATTTGTGTAAGGCATGGAATCCTATTTACTGTCATGACTGACAACGGTCCATGTGTTGACAGGTGTGATTGGACAGAATTCTCAACGATGCGATTTTCAGCATGTCACCTCTAGCCCACTAGATCCAAAATCTAATGGGAAAGCTGAAAAAGGTATGCTCAAAAAAGCATTGGATTCCAGAAGTGATCTATTCTTAGCTTTACTCAGCTATAGATCTATGCAATTAGCTACTGGATTTTCACCAGCACACCTGCTGATGAATCGACAGCCAAGTACTACATTACCATATTTGCCTACTGCAGATCCTGATAATGACAATGCTGTACAGAAAATGAAGCGAAACAAGCAAAGTCAGCAGCATTTACGACAGCAGAATGGCGAGGGATCTAGCAACGCTAGAGCCAGGAGATAATGTGCAGGTTCAGAATCCGACAGGAGGATGGTCCTGCATGGCAAGGGTGATTCGGCAGGCAGCTCCACACTCGTACATCGTACTGACAGATGGAGGTTCAATCCTACGAAGGAGGATTCTCCTTCTCAGCGCTTCTCAAAGTGAAGACAACTCGACCTGTATTTCCACACAGCTTGACACAGATCTACTCGAGACAACTTCTACAGCACGACAGTGAGATGTTGTGACTGCAGTGAAGACAATGACATCTGTTGAACCACCACGATTGAGAAGGTCCACACGTATCAAAAAGAAACCAGACAGACTCAACTTGTGAACTTTTTTGTTTTTAAAAAAAAAAGAAAAATTGTTCACAAATGGACAGTAACCATTCAACCATGTATCGAACATACAATGCTTTTTAAAAAAAAAAAAATTTAGAGTACCCAATTATTTTATCCAATTAAGGGGCAATTTAGCGTGGCCAATCCACCTACCCTGCACATCTTTGGGTTGTGGGGGTGAAACACACGCAAACACGGGGAGAATGTGCAAACTCCACACGGACAGTGACCCAGGGCCGGGATTCGAACCCGGGTCCTCATCGCCGTAGGCAGCAATGCTAACCACTGCGCCACCGTGCTGCCCCTACATACAATGTTCATACCATATAAATATGTTTGTACAAGTCTCCAAACATCTTCAAAGAAGGGGATGTAACAAAATTGGTATTGTATGGGAGATGGAGAGTTAACAGTTTCATGTAAATACATCTAACCACTAGATGGTAATTAAAAGCAGTCAGGTAGATCACATGACTCCCTTGATTCTGGGGAGAAGCTGTTTAGGCGTGAGAGTAGTTGTGTATTCTGGAGTTCTGTAGATAAAGTTGTAGCATAATTTATTGAGCAACCTTTGTATTTGCGAAGACGTTCAAATCTAGTTAAAAGTAGTGTTAGTAAATTAGCTTTGTTAATCAACATAGCTTGATGTTCTTTGTTGAACACGATACATCAAAGCAATCCTGACCGAGAACGGATAACATCACACTTGGCATATGAATCAACCAATACTATTTGCTTCCAACACGTCCCTTTGGAACCTGGTCCGTAACATGGTCATTTGCTCACAGAAATAATGTGTCGAATTTTAAATGTGGCATGCCATTCCTGGTCGTGTAACCAGAATTATGGGCCATTTCCTCCCCCTTGCTCTTGTCCATTTCCTACTTGATTCTAATAAAAATCTGTGTAGTCGGTATGCATGGGCAAGGTGTGCGTTTTTGCAGCGGAGGAAGCTTTCCATTGGTGGAACCCACCATCTGCTGACAATTCTGCAGCTACTGACAGGCTACAAAAGAACTTCCCAGAAGAAAAAGTGAGGCTCTGCATCACGGTCAGAACTTTGCTGCCAAGTGCCAGTTTCATTCTTCAACAATGCCTTACCTAGATGGCTGCAACCTGAACTCTGGCGCTCCCTGCTGCTGGCATCACAGCCTTTGTCGTTGACTGGCAAGAGCTCTCCTTTATCACATCCCCATCTCCTGTTCCTGAGGTTGCAGGAATATTGGGTATCTGAGACCTATGGATATTTCAGTTGAACCATGTGAAGAAGGTAGACATTGTTATAATGTGCGTCCATACATTACATTTCTTCCGAGAACTGATGAGTAGTGAGACTTCCCTTCTGTGGTCTTCAACCAAAGTTCCACCCACTGTGCACTGTGCCCTCTCTCACTTTGATCGTCAATCTCTCCCCCCCCCCCCCCCCCCCCCCCCCCCGACATACACACACTTTTGTACTGCAGATTTTAGCAACGAAAACCACTGACCTTAGACACAAAGGTAACTTGCATGCTGCTTTTAAACAAATGTGAACCAGATGCTACAAGATTTTTGGGAATGGTGACTTTCATGGAGGCTTGGCATCAACATGGAAAAGTCATGGTTGCAATGTTCAGAGTGGTTCTGTATTTATCTTTAAGGCAGAATATAATTATAAAAGTTTTTTACACTAATGTATATTCATGGCCTGGCAAATCTATTACAAGTGAGGACCTGCCCTAGGTCAGCATGCGACTCAACATGCCACAACCATGCCACTGGCTTAATCTCTATCTCAATCCACGTCGGGGAAACACCGCTTCATCTCCCACCTAATCCACTTGCACCGCAATTCCTATTCATAAGATATGGGATATAAGAGCAGAATTAAGCCATTTGGCCCATCACGTCTGCTCCATCATTCAATCATGGCTGATCTCCTGCCTTTAGCTCCACTGTCCTGTAAGTTTTCCATTACCAATTAAAAATCTGTCTAACTCCTTAAATTTACTCACTGTCCCTGCATTCACCGCACTCCGGGGTAGCGAATTCCACAGATCCACAACCCTTTGGGAGAAGTAGTTTCTCCTCCGCTCTTATCCTAAGACTGACCTCTCATTCTAGAATACCCCACAAGAGGAAGCATCCGCTCCACGTCTACTTTATCCATACCTTTCATCATCTTGTATATTTAAATTTTATCTCCCCTCATTCTCCTAACCTCCAGAGCGTATAGGCCTAAACTGTTCAATCTCTCTTCATACAACAAACCCCTCATTTCTGGAATCAACCTTGTGAGCTTCCTCTGAACCTTTTAATTTACCCACTTGAAGTGCTGACAATGCCCTCTTTTTGTACCTGAAACAAGGTAAAAGAGCTTCATGCGTTATCCAATGGGCTTCCCTTTCCATAGGAACCTTGTGTGCTATTTGGAATGTCTTTAGCGTCTGCTGTTGACCCCTTGATTTAATTATGACCATTGGCACTAACTTGCAGTATTTAATTTGTGTGCTTAGAAATATGTTGGCCTGATGCATTGGCTTTTATTTTCTGGTTAATGATTCCTTTGAGTATCATGTTCGACTCCAAAAGATCCAAATACAGATCACAGTTAATATTTTCTGCCTTTAAAAAAAAAATCACATTGGGGAAAAAAAGGCTTAATCTGCACTTTTTAGTTAATTTATTTGACACCATGAGGACTTAAATGACAATTGTTCACTCATTCCACTGAAGTAATATTCAGGATTTTACCAAGCTGTATACATTCAAATGGTTTTAATGGTGAACCAGAGTGTGGCACTGCATCACACAATTATTCCACTACATTCCCTCACCTTCCTCATAAAATAATGGATGTTTTTCCTGTTTTGCAGCATATAATTATTTTTATCACTTGTAGAACATAATGTGGATACATGCTTGATCAAGTAATTGTAAACTGGCTGTTCCCTTTTTAGGTTTTCTTTCTGTATTCATAAAAAATTAGTTTAGTTTTAGCTATGAATGAATAAAATTGCATTTTGATTTCATGATCTCCAGTATCAGAAAACATCCGCAGTGGTATATGAAGTGGACAATTCCATTAATATGTTACTCGACCTGTTACACATGTACAGAGGAAAATCTGGTGATAAGACGTCGGACAAGTGTGGCAGCATTTTTACTAAGGTTTGCTGTTTACTGGCCCTTCTATCAAAGGATTCGCAGAGGGCATTGGTGAGTACATGCACCTTAAAGTATATGTTGTAAAACATTTTGACAATGTTGTACCCAGTTTAAAACCAGTTTTCCATTCAATTTGGCTGTTTTGCTTCTTGATGTTAAATACCAACCAATATATTGTAGAACAATTAATCTGAAGAATAGGCTGAAAAAGCATAGTTGTAAAACACACAATTTATGCGATAGGCTTCTATTTAAATTGGGTTTATTCCCATTTTTCTACCTCTGCTCTCAAATGCATTGATGCTTTGCCATGCAGCCAGCTGCTCTCTGGTCATTTACAAATTGGCTAAGCCTCATGTGTGGACTCCAACTTTGAACGAATGGCGGGCTATTTTGTGTAAAAGCATCATTTGAGCTGATGTCACATTATTCTTTTTTTTTTAAATAATTTTTATTGAAAGAGTTTTTCCATACAGACATTTACCCCTACTAATTTTTAAATTATTTACAACACAATCCCTCTAGGCAAATATCCCTCCCGCGCGCACCAGTCCTCTTTCTCCCCCCCCCCCCCCCCCCCCCCAGCAACAACTTAACAAACAAGGCAGCCTACAGTTTCAGACATGAGCAGCGAGCAGACTTGCCCGCGTTACAGTCGTGCCTGTCCCCCCACGACCATTGCTGCCTCCAACTCCCCCCCCCCCCCCCCCCCCGGGTTGCTGCTGCCACGACCCCGAACGCCTATCTCTGATCTAAAAAGTCAAGGAAAGGTTGCCACCGCCTGGAGAATCCCTGTACCGACCCTCTCAGGGCAAATTTGATCCTTTCTAGCTGAATATAGCTAGCCATATCGTTAATCCAAGTTTCAACGCTTGGAGGCCTCGCGTCCTTCCATTGAATTAATATCCTTCGTCGAGCCACTAGGGACGCAAAGGCCAGTATTCCGGCCTCCCTAGCCTCCTGTACCCCCGGTTCTACCCCGACCCCAAAGATCGCAAGCCCCCACCCTGGTTTGACCCTGGACCCCACCACCTTCAACACCGTCCTTACCACCCCCTTCCAGAACCCTTCCAGCACCGGACATGCCCAGAACATATGCACATGGTTCGCTGGGCTTCCCAGACATCTGACACACCTGTCCTCACCCCCAAAGAACCGGCTCATCCTTGTCCCCGTCATGTGAGCTCTATGCAGCACCTTAAATTGAATGAGGCTCAGCCTCGCACACGAGGAGGAAGAATTGACCTTCTCCAGTGCATCCGCCCACGTCCCGTCTTCTATCTGCTCTCCCAGCTCCCCTTCCCACTTGGCTTTCAGCTCCTCCCCTGATGCCTCCTCCGCCTCCTGCATTATCTTGTAGATGTCCGATATCCTCCCCCCTCCGACCCAGACCCCCGAGAGCACCCTATCACTCGCCCCCTTACTGGGGAGCAGGGGGAACCCTTCCACCTGCCGCCTAGCAAATGCCTTCACTTGTAAATATCTGAACATGTTTCCCGGGGGGAGCTCAAACTTCTCCTCCAGCCCTCCCAGGCTCGCAAACCTCCCCTCTATAAACAGGTCCTTCAGCTGCCGTATGCCCACCCTGTACCAGCTCTGAAATCCCCCGGGATGAATCTATGGTTCCCTCTTATTGGCGCCGCCAACAGACCTCCCATTTCCCCCCTGTGTCGCCTCCACTGCCCCCATATCTTGAGGGTGGCCGCCACCACCGGGCTCGTGGTGTACCTCGTGGGGGGGAGCGGCCATGGTGCCGTTACTAGGGCCCCCAGGCTTGTGTTGCCACAGGACGCCCTCTCCATTCATTTCCAAGCTGCCCCCTCCCCTTCCATCATCCACTTGCGCACCATCGACACATTTGCCGCCCAGTAATACCCCGAGAGATTGGGTAGTGCCAGCCCTCCACTGCCCCTACTCCGCTCCAAAAAGACCCTCCTCACCCTTGGGGTGCCGTGCGCCCACACGTAGCTCATGATGCTACTCGTCCCTTTTTGAAGAAGGCCCTAGGGAGGAAGATGGGCAAGCACTGAAATAAAAACAAGAACCTTGGGAGGACCGTCATTTTGATTGACTGCACCCTCCCCGCCAGCGACAGCGGTACCATGTCCCACCTCTTAAATTCCTCCTCCATCTGTTCCACCAGCCTGGAAAAGTTCAACTTGTGGAGGGTCCCCCAGTTCCTTGCCACCTGCACCCCTAAGTACCTAAAGCTCTTTCCTGCTCGCTTGAAGGGGAGTCTCCCAATTCCCTCTCCCTGGTCCCCCGGATGTATCACAAAAACCTCGCTTTTGCCCAAATTTAGTTTGTACCCCGAAAAGTCCCCAAACTCTGCTAATAGTTCCATTATCTCCGGCATTCCCCCTTCTGGGTCTGCCACGTACAGCAGTGGATCATCCGCATACAGCGATACCCGATGTTCCTCCCCTCCCCTAGTCAGTCCTCTCCACCCCCCTGAACCCCTCAGTGCCATCGCCAATGGTTCAATCGCCAGTGCGAAAAGTAAGGGGGATAGGGGACATCCCTGCCTGGTCCCTCGGTGGAGCCCGAAATACTCCGACCTCCTCCCGTTTGTCACTACACTCGCCGTCGGGGCCGAGTAGAGCAACTTCACCCACTTAATAAACCCTTCCCCAAACCCAAACCGTTCCAACGTCTCCCACAGGTACTCCCACTCCACCCTATCGAATGCCTTCTCCGCGTCCAGCGCTACCACTATCTCAGCCTCCCCCTCCACTGCCGGCATCATAATTACATTCAGCAATCTCCGCACGTTCGTGTTGAGCTGCCGCCCCTTCACGAACCCCGTCTGGTCCTCATGGATTACCCCTGGCACACAATCCTCTATTCTAGCTGCCAGGATCTTTGCCAGCAACTTGGCATCCACGTTCAGAAGCGAGATAGGCCTGTAGGACCCGCACTGCACGGGGTCTTTATCCCGCTTCAATATCAGGGAGATCAGAGCCTGCGACATTGTCGGGGGCAGAACCCCCCCCCCCCTCTCGCGCCTCATTAAAGGCTCGTACCAGTACCGGTCCCACCAAGTCCACATTTTTCTTATAGAATTCCACCGGGAACCCATCTGGCCCCGGCGCCTTCCCCGCTTGCATCTGACCTATTCCCTTGACTAGCTCCTCTAGCCCTATTGGCGCCCCCAGCCCTTCTACCAGCCCCTCCTGGACCCTTGGGAACCTCAATTTGTTTAGGAAGTCCTCCATTTCCCCTCTCCTCGTCGGCGGCTCAGACCGATACAACTCCTTGTAAAAATCCCTGAAGACCCCGTTCACTTCTTGCCCCTTCTGCACTACCTTCCCGCCCCTCTCCTTCACTCCCCCAATCTCCCTAGCCGCATCTCGTTTGCGAAGCTGGTGTGCCAGCATCCTGCTCGCCTTTTCCCCATACTCATAGACCGCGCCCTGCGCCCTTCTCCACTGCGTCTCTGCCTTCCTGGTGGTCAGCAGGTCGAACTTGGCCTGCAGGCTGCGCCGTTCTCCCAGCAGCCCCTCCTCTGGTGCCTCCGCATATCTCCTATCCACTTCCAATAGCTCCCCCACCAGCCTCTCCCTCTCCTGCCTCTCCTTTCTTTCTCTGTGTGCCCTTATGGAGATCAGCTCTCCCCTGATCACTGCCTCCAGGGCCTCCCAGACCATCCCCACCTGCACCTCACCCGTGTCATTCAAGTCCAGATAGCTCTCAATGCTCTTCCGGACCCTTTTACACACCTCGTCGTCCGCTAACAGCCCCACATCCAGCCGCCACAGCGGGCGCTGGTCCCGCGCCTCCCCAATTTCCACATCCACCCAATGTGGTGCATGATCAGAGATCGCAATGGCCGAGTACTCAGCTTCCCGTACCCTCGGGATCAGCCCCCTGCTCAACACGAAGAAATCGATTCTGGAGTACACTCTATGGACGTGGGAGAAAAAGGAATACTCCCTCGCCCTCGGCCTACCAAACCTCCATGGGTCTACTCCTCCCATCTGCTCCATGTACCCCCTCAGCACTTCTGCCGCTGCCGGCCTCCTATTGGTCCTTGAGCTCGATCTGTCTAGCCCGGGGTCCAGCACTGTGTTAAAGTCCCCCCCCATGATCAAGCCCCCTGCCTCCAGTCCCGGAATGAGGCCCAATAGGCGCCTCATAAAACCCGCGTCATCCCAGTTCGGGGCATATACGTTGACCATCACCACTTTCTCCCCCTGCAGCTTACCCTTCACCATCACATACCTACCCTCCTTATCCGCCACCACCTCCTCCGCCACGAACGACACCCTCTTTCCCACCAGAATCGCCACCCCCCGGTTCTTTGCGTCCAATCCAGAGTGGAACACCTGTCCCACCCACCCCCTTCTCAGGCGAACCTGGTCCACTACCTTCAAATGGGTCTCCTGTAACATTGCTACATCAGTCTTCAGTCCCTTCAGGTGTGAGAATACCCTTGATCTCTTGACCGGCCCATTCAGCCCCCACACGTTCCAAGTGATCAGCCGGGTCGCGGGACGACCCGCCCCCTTCCCCTGCCGATTAGCCATGTCCTGTTCCCTGCTCGCCCCGGGTCGACCCTCCCCTTCTGACCCGCTCCCCATGGCGATGGCCCCCTCCCCCCACCCCTCCAGTCCTCCACTTCCCGTTCCTGGCCTTTCCAGCAGCAACCCGGTGTCCCTCCCTAACCCCCTCCCCCCCCCCCAGGCTAGGACCCCTCCTAGCCGCGATGTACCCTCCATCGTACTCCCGTAAGTCAGCTGGTTATGTCACATTATTCTTGTTTGATGTCGCAGAGGGCAACTGGATTTAAATGAGTACCATTTTTAAAAAATGTCACTTTCCTCTCAACCAAACTTCCTACTGCATTCTCTTCTAAACCTTAGTCAATTGTAGTACCCTTGCTAGTGACCCAACTGTGATTGATGAAATCATCACATATTAGGGATCTATCTTGGAGATCTCCTAATCTGCACAGCCTCACATTTATTGGCTCTCGTAATTACCTTCACGAGATTGAAGGGGACACCCCGATTGATCGTTCCTTGGGGCTTGTGGAATACAAGCCCCCCCCCCCCCCCACGAGTGGGCAGAGGCCCATCAGCTGGGACTCTTGGAAATCAACCTATAAAAGCCGGACTGGGACTGGCTAAAACTGTAGTCCCGTTTGGGGCCGTGAAGCTGTAAGCTACATTGTGGCCTTTACTTTTGTTAAATTAAGCCTCTTTTGGATTTACCATCTTGGGACGCCTCCGCTTTTAACGCTCTGCTTAAAGAAGTTACGAGAGTTGGCATCTGCAAATATTACAGAAAAGGTGATGGCAGCTACACTAAATATTTACAGTGTTCCAGCCAATTAGGAAAAGCTATATTGCAAGCACTGAAAATATATAACCCACTGCACAAATTCCATCTTCTCTTTCCCTTTGTAATTCTGAGCTTTGTTCCTGTAACAAATTAATTACATCAAGTCTGAAACTGTCATTTAGCTCATTTGACCAAGTTTGACCCACAAAACGTTCTCCATGTGCTGAGAGGTAGATGTTCTTTAGCTTATAAATATTTAATTTGTGAATAACTCATTATGGGGTCAATAAACATTCCCATCATAAGTGACAAGATTCAGATTGACATGCAAATTCCAGTTCGAAGTAATGAAACCTAGGAAAAATTAATTTTAAAATACATAAACGCAAGTGATCAATGGACGTTAGACTCCAAGATTCAGCCACGTTAATACGCAAATAGCAAGATCTATCCCTCCATCTACCTCCTCCCCCCGAACAGGTGCCGGAATGTGGCAACTAGGGGCTTTTCACAGTAACTTCATTTGAAGCCTACTTATGAAAATAAGCGATTTTCATTTTTCATTTGAAATGAAATGAAAATCGCTTATTGTCACGAGTAGGCTTCAATGAAGTTACTGTGAAAAGCCCCTAGTCGCCACATTCCGGCGCCTGTCCGGGGAGGCTGGTACGGGAATCGAACCGTGCTGCTGGCCTGCTTGGTCTGCTTTAAAAGCCAGCGATTTAGCCTGGTGAGCTAAACCAGCCCCAGTGGGGCCCCAGCTCCGTGCATCGGTGACAGAGGATCATCTGAAATTTGGAACACTTTAAATAGATCCCAACCTAATCTTTCAGTGTCTACTGACCGTAAAGCACCTTTAGGTCATGAGAGTTATGGGCATTTGTAATGTTGTCCTTTCTTGAGGGAGCTTTGCGTATCCCTTGAGATCAAAGGTGACAACTTTGAATAAAATCAACCTATCTGTCTTTTGCATTTGAATGTCTCATTGTTGTACATTTAAGGATAATGATTACAAAACATGTAGCAATCAAATTACTGGAAAAATGTTTTTTATTTTCAACAAATACACAGATTATGTGTTTATGACATGCCGGCCTAAGTCTTCAAACTTCCCTGGCTCAATAAAGCATGCAGGAGAATATGCAAGGGGCAACACCAGTCTTGCACGAAAGTGAAGTGTTAACCTGGTTAAGCTAATAGAGGACCACTTTCATGTCAAATAGCATGCAATGGACAGAACAAAGCAAACCAACAAAGTTCTGCCATATCCAGTCGATAATTAAGCAACTCACTGGAAGAGGAGACGCCACAAATATCCCCATTCTCCATGATGGAGGATCGCAGCACATCAGTGCAAATGATGAGGCTGAAGCATTTGCAATAATATTCAGCCAGAGGTGCCGAGTGGATGATCCATCTTGGCATCCTTCGGGGATCCCCAGCATCACATGTGTCAATCTTCAGCCAATTCAATTCATTCCACGTAATATCAAGAAACGGCTGAAGGCACTTGTTAATGTAAGGCTATGGGACATTTGGATTTGTTTATTGTCACGTGTACCGAGGTACAGTGAAAAGTATTTTTCTGTGCAGCAGCTCAACAGATCATTAAGTACATGGGAAGAAAAGGGAATTAAAAAAATATATAATATGGCAACCAAAGGTATACAATGTAACTACATAAGCACTGGCATCGGATGAAGCATACAGGGTGTAGAGTTAATGAGGTCAGTCCATAAGAGGGTCATTTAGGAGTCTGGTGACAGTGGGGAAGAAGCTGTTTTTGAGTCTGTTTGTGCCTGTTCTCAGACTTCTGTATCTCCTGCCCGATGGAAGAAGTTGGAAGAGTGAGTAAGCCGGGTGGGAGGGGTCTTTGATTATGCTGCCTGCTTTCCCCAGGCAGCGGGAGGTGTAGATGGGAGTCAATGGATGGGAGGCAGGTTTGTGTGATGGACTGGGCGGTGTTCACAAATCTCTGAAGTTTCTTGCGGTCCTGGGCCGAGCAGTTGCCATACGAGGCTGTGATGCAGCCAGATGGGATGCTTTCTATGGTGCATCTGTAAAAGTTGGTAAGGGTTAATGTGGACATGACGAATTTCCATAGTTTCCTGAGGAAGTATAGGCGCTGTTGTGCTTTCTTGGTGGTAGCATCGACGTGGATGGACCAGGTCAGATCTTTGGAGATGTACACCCCTAAGAATTTGAAACTGCTAATCATCTCCACCTCGGCTCCGTTGATGCTGACAGGGGTGTGTACAATACTTTGCTTCCTGAAGTCAATGGCCAGCTCTTTAGTTTTGCTGGCATTGAGGGAGAGATTGTTGTCGCTACACCATTCCACTAGGTTCTCTATCACCCTCCTATATTCTGACTCGTCGTTATTTGAGATCCGGCCCACTATGGTCGTATCGTCAGCAAACTTGTAGATGGAGTTGGAACCAAGTTTTGCCACGCAGTCGTGTGTGTACAGGAAGTAGAGTAGGGGGCTAAGTATGCAGCCTTGCGAGGCCCCGGTATTGAGGACTACTGTGGAGGAGGTGGTGTTGTTCATTCTTACTGATTGTGGTCTATTGGTCAGAAAATCGAGGATCCAGTTGCAGAGTGGAGAGCCAAGTCCTAGGTTTTGGAGCTTTGATATGAGCTTGGCTGGGATTATGGTGTTGAAGGCGGAGCTGTAGTCAATAAATAGGAGTCTGATGTAGGAGTCCTTGTTTTTGAGATGCTCTAGGGATGAGTGTAGGGCCAGGGAAATGGTGTCTGATGTGGACCGGTTGCAACGGTATGCAAATTGCTGTGGATTAAGGCATTCTGGGAGTATGGAGGTGATGTGCTTTATGATCAACCTCTCGAAGCACTTCATTACGACTGAAGACAGGGCCACCGGACGGTGGCCATGGCGCACGTTGCCTGGTTCTTCTTTGGTACCGGTATGATTGTGATCTTCTTGAAGCAGGTGGGGACCTCTGAGTGGAGTAGGGAGAGGTTAAAGATGTCTGTGAATACCTCTGCCAGCTGGTCCGCACAGGCTCTGATTGCACGACCAGGGATCCCGTCCGGGCCCGTCGCCTTCCGAGGTTTCACTTTCAGGAAGGCCGATCTGACTTCGGAAGCTGTGATGGTGGGAATGGATGAATAATGGGCTGCTGGGGCACTGACAGCGGATTGTTGGTTACCTGCTCGAACCGAGCATAGAATGCATTGAGTTCATCGGGGAGGGGTGCGCTGCTGCCAGAGATACTGCTTGGCTTTGCTTTGTGGCCCGCTATGTTGATTAGTCCTTGCCACAACCGCTGACAGTCTGTCTGTGACTCTAGCTTGGTTTGATAATACTCCTGACAATACTCCGGCAATAGTACTGAAGACTTGCGCTCAAAAATAGCCACACTTCTCACCAAGCTTTTCCAGTACAGCTACAACACGTGCATCCACTCACCAATGCGGAAAATTGTCCATGTGTATGTTCTCTACACAAAACACCGGACAAATCCAGCCTGGCCAATTACCACCCCATAAGTCTCCTGTCTCTATTATCAACAAAGTGATGGAAGGGGTCATCAACAGTACTATCAAGCGGCACTTACTCAGCAGTAACCTGTTCAGAGAAGCTTAGTTTGTCTTCCTCAGGGCCACTTCACTCCTGACCTCATTACAACCGTGGTCCAAGCATGGGCAAAAGAGCTTAACTCAACAGGTAGGTAGGGTCAGAATAAGTGTCCTTGGCATCAAGGCAGCATTTATTTGATCAAGTGTGACAGTAACTGACCCTAACAAAACAGGAGTCAATGGGAATGAGGGGGGAACTCCCACTAGTCTGAGTCATATCTAGCACAAAGGAAGATCATAGAATTTACAGTGCAGAAGGAGGCGATTCGGCCCATCGAGTCTGCACCAGCCCATATAAAGAGCGGAACCCATTGACCCCGTACTTAACATTTTTTGGAGGGCAATTTATCATGGCCAATCCTCCTAACCCACACATCTTTGGACTGTGGGAGGAAACCGGAGGAAACGCACGCAGACACGGGGAGAACGGGCAGACTCTGCACAGACAGTGACCAGCCGGGAATCGAACCTGGGACCCTGGAGCTGTGAAGCAACTGTGCTAACCACTATGCTACCGTGCTGCCGTGATGTTGTGGTTTTTGGAGGTCAATCATCTCTCTACCAGGACATTGCAGCATGGTGGCCCCAGTATCCCATCTCATCTGCTTCATCAACAACCTTCCCTCCATCATAAAGCCAGTAGTGGGGATGACTGCACAGTCTTTGGCACTATTCATGACTCCTCAGATACTGAGCAGCCTGTATTCACATACACCAATACCTGGGCAACATTCAGGCTTGGGCTAATAAGTGGAAAGTTACATTTATGCCACACATGTACCAGGCAATGATCATCTCCTACAAGACAAAATCCAACCATCTCCCCATGACGTCAAACTGAATACCTCAACATCCTGAGGGTTACCAATGACCAGAAACCAAACTTGACTAGCCACATAAATACGGTGGCAAGGGGCAGCATGGTGGTGCAGTGCTTAACATTGCTACCTCACAGCATCAAGGTCCCAGGTTCGATCCCGGCTCTGGATCACTGTCTGTGTGGAGTTTGCACATTCTCCCCGTGTTTGAATGGGTTTCACCCCCACAACCCAAAGATGTGCAGGGAAGGTGGATTGGTCACGCTCAGTTGTCCCTTAATTGGAAAAAATGAATTGGGTGCACTAAATTTATTTTTTTAAATGGGAAGTCTGAGATTAACTCACATTCTGACTCTCCAAAGCCTGTTCACGTATACGGCATAAGTCCGGCATGTGAAGAAATACTGTCCACTTGCCTGAATCAGTGCAACTCCAATGATATGCTTGAATCTCGACACCGTCTAGGACAAAGCAGCCTGCTTAATTAGCACCCCATCCATCACCAATATCGCTCACCAACACCGCCGCATTGTGACAGTAAGTGGATACCATCTATGAGATGCACTTCAGGGCCCCTTGGACAACAGCTTTCAAGCCCATGCCCATTAACACTAAGAAGGGCAAGGGCAACCGATGCATGGGAACACCACTACATACAAGTTCCCCTACAAACGACACCCCATCCTGACTTAGAACTATATCATTGTTACTTCATTTTTGCCAAGTCAAAATCTTAGAACTCACTTCCTAAAAGCACCGTGTCTACTTACCCTGCAAGAACTGCAGCATTTCAAGAAAGTGGCTTGCCAACATTTTCTCGAGGGTAATTGGGATAGATGATAAATGCTGGCCTAGCCAGCAACACCTACATGAAAGAATTTTAAAAAGTGTTAGCTTCACATAGAAGACTGAGTTATTTATTGGTGTATATGGCAATCGAGATAATTGACTAATTATAATTCCAGTAGTTGTATGTGTTACCTGTGGCTTGTATAAGTTTAAGGATTGGGATCACATCCGATTATATCTATTAAAAGAGCATTGTTTTAAAATACAGGTCACAAGCAGGGGGAGCTCGCCTATCCCCCTCTCCTGGTCCCCTGGGTGAACCACGAACAACTCGCTCTTCCCATGTTGAGCTTGTACCCTGAGAAATCCCCAAACTCCCTGAGGATCCTCATTACCTCCGGCAACCCCCCACCGGGTCTGCCACATATAGCAGCAAGTCGTCCGCATAGAGCGACACCTTATGCTCCTCCCCACCCCGCACCAGCCCCCTCCATTTCCTCGACTCCCTCAATGCCATAGCCAGGGGTTCAATCGCCAATGCAAAGAGCAGGGGGGATAAGGGACACCCCTGCCTCGTCCCTCGATGCAGCCGAAAGTACTCAGACCTCCTCTTGGTTGTGACCACACTCTCCATCGGGGTCTCGTACAACAGCCTAACCCACCTGATGAACCACTCCCCAAACCCGAACCTCTTCAGCACCTCCCACAAGTATCCCCACTCTACCCTATCGAAGGCCTTCTCAGCGTCCATCGCCGCTACTATCTCAGCCTCCCCCTCCCTCGCCGGCATCATAAGCCTCTGCACATTCACGTTCAACTGCCTCCCCTTCACGAACCCCGTCTGGTCCTCATGGATGACTTGTGGCACACAATCCTCCATTCTCATGGCTAAGACCTTCGCCAGCACCTTGGCATCTACATTTAACAGCGAGGTCTGCCTATAAGACTCACATTGCAGGGGACCTTTGTCCCAGTTCAAGATCAAGGAGATCAGTGCCCGAGACATCGTCGGGGGCAAAAACCCCCCACCTTCCTTGCCTCATTGAAGGTCCTAACCAGCAACGGGCCCGACAGGTCCACATATGTTTTGTAAAACTCAACCGGGAAACCGTCCGGCCCCGGCGCCTTCCCCGCCTGCATGCTCCCTATCCATTTGACCAGTTCCTCCAGCACAATTGGGGCCCCTGATCCCACCACCAGTCCCTCCTCCACCTTCGGGAACCTCAGTTGGTCCAGAAAGCGGCCCATCCCTCCCTTCTCCTCCGGAGGCTCGGACCGATACAGTTCCTATACAGGTCACAAGTAGATTTACAAAAAAGACTGTACTGATACTAATGTCAACATTGTGCTTTTTTTTTTGTCTAAAAAAGCAGTTCTGTTGGCTAAATTCAATTTTGCAGAGATAAATTATATTTGCTGAGAATAAATTATTGGGCCATGATCAATTTCTTGCTGATTTTTTTTCCTTTATTCCCACCAAAATAGAGAATAGAAATGGGCATTTTGATGAATCTATTGCACTATCTAATTGTTTTCAGGAGGTCCGAAGCTTGCCCAGAGTAGCGGATCGTATCCGTAACCTTTACGAGCTAACTGTGAGGAAACACAAGATGGATATAGATAGAATAAGTGCGAAGCTGCGGATGTCTGCCCCTTGCAATGGTGTTTCATATATTCCAGCTACACCTGTGCGAACAAGATTAGTTTCGAAGTAAGAAGCCATTTTCTCACATTTGAATTAAGTCATCATCATCATTCTTTTACACTCACTTATTCCATTTTCCTTCTTTTATATTTCATTTTCTTGACCTTTTGTTCTTTCTGTTGCAGACTAAAACCAGACTGGGTATTAAGGAGAGACAATATGAAAGAAATTGTGGATCCCCTGAAAGCCATTCAGTTGGTTGTGGATACGCTTGGAATTTCTACTTAAACTGTCAACAATTGAAAATAATAGTTGATATTTGATCAATGTTCATGAGTAAAACAAATTCTTGAAACTTATCTGAATTGTACTCCTTGTATATATTGTTAATGTTGGTTAAGTTTGCTTTGGTTTCACATGCATCTTTTGTGTGTATATCAAATATCATGATGAAAGGTTATCCTCCATCTCTAATTTGAGAAACAATTATTTCCATGGACTATTTCTTACAACTCTTTTAAGATGAATTAAGTGTATTTGTTCATATTTTTGTACAATCTATAAAGCTTCGTTTTTAGTACAATTTAGAAATAAATCTTTACTGTATGCAATGAGCAATACAGAAATGTTTTATCATATCAATTGTTTTCTCTAGCTGAATTGAATTGAATTTGATTTATTGTCACGTGTACCGAGGTAGAGTCCAGACAGATCGTAAATACATAGGCACAGCACAATATAAATACATGAGCACAGACATTGGGTGAAGCATATGGATGTGTGAAGGTGGTCATTCAGGATGCTGGTAACAGTGGGGAAGAAGCTGCTTTTGAATCTGTTAGTGTGTGTTCTCAGACTTCTGTATTGCTGAATGATGTTGACAAACCAGCCAATTGCAGCCCTATCAGTCTCCTCCCTATCATCAGCAAAGTGATGGAAGAGGTTGTCAACAAGTTCTCAAGCTGTACTTCAACATAACCTCCTTGCTTAAACCACTTGGCTACAGACCTTATTGTAGCCATGATCCAAATATAGAACTGAGCTGAATTCTGGAGATTGAGGTGATAGTGACTGCCATTTACATCAGGAAGCATTTGAACAAGTGTGGCACATTCAAGGCTATTCAACTCCATGTGGCACATGCATGAATTCCTTCTGGCAGTGCCCTAGGCCCAATCACATTAGCTATTACATCAATGACCACTCCATAAGGAAATCTGAAGTGGGGATGTCACAAAATGTATCTCCACTTGTAATTCTTTAGATAATGGAGCAGCCATGCCTGGGCATATAAATAGCGAATAATATTCACATCATGACGGTCAACAAGAGGAGAGACGAACCACTGTATTTTGACATTCAATGCTAGTGTTTAATATGCAGTACAGCAAATTGCCAAAACTTGTTTGGCAGCTTCTCCCAAACCTGCAAATGCCGCCACCTAAAAGTACAAGGGCAGTAACATCATTAGATCCAACTCCCACCTCCCCAGATTGGAAATATATTGAAATTCCTTAATTGTTACTGGGTCAAAATCCTTGAGCTCCTTATCTACAAGTATTGTGGAAACATCTTAACCAAACGAACTGCAGTGGTTCAAGAAGGCATCTCACCAGCATTGTCTCAATAAGTTTGAACAGGAAATAAGTATTGGCCTTAGCAGTAATACTGTATTGATTCTTAATAAAACTTTAGAGTAGATAGGACTAGGCCAGGCATTGTCACACTCGGGCTCGTGGCGCTCCTGATTGCATAAATCCATGTGAAGCAGCTGGCTTTTAATAATGCTGGCTGCAAGCAGGCTTCAAAATGGCCAGGAACAGATTTTTAAAAATTCAGCTGCACTGTGCATGCGTGCCCGATCATCGGTGCGCATGTGCAAAACTATGCGCATGCGCAGTGTGGCTGCTTTTTTTCCCCCAAGTTCAGGGGGCCAAAGGGACCCAAAACCATTTCCTCCATTTTTGTCAGCAACTAACAAGGTAAGAGAAAATGGTGGGCCGCAAAGGGCGGCCGGGTTGGATCCCGAAGGTTGGCCAGTTGGTAAAAATAGGTTCCTGGAAAAAAAGTTTGAAAACATTGGACGAGGTCAATAGGACTTGGTGTGACCTGGATAAGAGACATTGTGATGTTAAAGAAAAAGGTGGGTTGAATTTTCTGTAAAGGTCCTGCTGCTGAGACCGGAAACAGGTATAAGGACCCTGAGCAGCATTTTACGGGTGACAGTCAGCGGGTCAGCTGCACCCCTGTTCAAGGTGGCTACTGTCACCAAGTGTAGGGGTATGCAAAGACATTGGGCTTCCAACCTGCTGTCTTCCTATGACATTCTCCCAGCCCTGGCCTTATCCCCATGCAATGCCTCCTGCTGGTGTTGCGCCTGCAGGCGCCTTTCCCTCTTTTATCAACACCGACTATGATATAAACTGCCATGGATCAAAGCTGTGGAAAAAAAATAATTCTGCCAAAATAATTTGCACATAGAAAATTATAATAGGTGGAAAATCACCTCTGAAAATATCAGTCTAAACTGAAAATGTTCAACTATGAGAAATCAGGAACTTTACTCAGCAAGCATCTATGGTCTTTGATAATTATAATTTTCCATGTTCATATAAAATATTAGCTGGCAAAATTGAATTCACATTGAATATGTCAGACATTTTTATTTGAAATAAAATGTACTTTATGGTGATATGACCAGCAATAGCTTTTCAATAGTTTATTTTAAAGAAACAAAGAAAACATACTCATCAAGTTGGATGATGGCAACTATGCCTTGACAAAGAATGAACATTGTGTTCAGGCAATGCCAAAGTAGGGGTATCCTCATTATCAACCACAGCTGGATGTACACATTTTTGTGACAACAAATATTTTCAAATCATTTTGGTTCCTTAACATTAGAAAAGGTGAAGGACAAGATAAAAGCAGTTTGGCCCATTGAAACGGTCCTACGGGAAGTTTAGCTGAATCAGTGAATGCTCCCACTGCATTCAATTTTCCCAACACCTTTAATTGTCAGGGTTTTTTAAAATCTTGATCAACTTTCAAACATTTTTAAAATCAAAATATGCTCTATATTTATATTTTGTTAAGTTTGTCTTCATTACACTGACCTGACTTGCCTTGAAATAATGTTTAACTTCTTATGAAAGATTAAACTTTATTCCTATACCACTACAGCTAGGTTTGCTCATTACTTTGCTCACACCTCCAATTACAATATCTCATTTAATCATTTTTATATTATTAATATAGATGGTGCCATTTGTCCCTCAACTGGTTAGTTAGTATAACTGATGCTACAAATGAAATATTTATTTGGTCCTAAACAAATCAGATCTCAGCCAATACATAATCGTATTTTCCCTTAGTCCCATTTTTCTAAAGTTTAAAGAAAATGTTTTCATCCTTAACCCCAGATTTCCATTTTTCAGGCCCTGAACATTTTTGTGAATTACTTATTTTGGGTTAATTTAACTTTGTCACCAAAAGAACATGATTTGAGTGGCAAGAACAACACAAGGCTAATAGTCACAGTCAAGTGCATTTTTCTTTAAATGTCATGCTATTCAAAATTCACAATTAAATTTAACCTTAAGTACTTGCTTTCTCGGCCACATAAGCATATCTCAACATATTAAGTTTGTGTTTTAGCTGAAATTTTCATGTTGCATTATCTTAAAAGAACATCATCATACCACCTTGACATTTTCAGTAAATGTAATGACTGAAGGTCATTGATGAAGCAACTGAAGATGGTTGGACATTGGAGACTACCCTGTGTGACTTGTGCATGTCCTGGAACTGAGATGACTGACCTCCAACAACTACAGCCATCTTCCTTTGTGCCAGGTATGACTCCAAACAGTGAAGAATTTTGCCCCTGATTCCAATTGACTCCAGTTTTGCTGGGGCTTCTTGATGCTTGATGTCAAGGGCAGTCACTCGCATCCCACCTCTGGAGTTGTTATTTTAGAATCATAGAATCCCTACAGTGCAGCAAGAGGTCACTCAGCCCATTGAATCTGCACTGACCCTCTGAAAGAACACCCAATCTAGATTCACTCCCATCCCTCCCCCCACCCTATCCCTGTAACCACCAACTTACCTTTGAACACCAAGGGCAATTCAGTATGATCAATCCACCTAAACTGTACAACTTTGGGCAGTGGGAGTAAACTGGAGCACCTGGTTTGAACCAAGGCTGTAATAAGGTCAGGAGCGGAGTGGGCCTGGTGGAACCCAAACTGAGCATCAGTAAGCAGATTATTACTGAGTAAATGCCATTTGATAGTAATGTTGATGACTCCTTCAATCACTTTACTGACGATCGAGAGTAGACTGCTGGAGCGGTAATTGGCCGGGTAGATTTGTTCTGCTTTTTATCCAGTGCCATTAGCTGTTTCTTAATATTACATGGAATTAATCAAATTGGTTGAAGACTGATATGGGTGTTGACATTTAATTCAGGATTGTAGTTCGCTTGCCCTCTGGGTGAGATGGGGGGTGTGGGTTACAGGTCTGTGGGATGGGGTTAGTGCTGCCTACTCACCCTGAGGAGGTCATGCAGTTTTGTACGGCACTGCTGGCCGATCCAGATGGTGTTGCTTGTGGCGCTGACCACATCTGCCATCTGTGCCCAAGCACGGCAAATGGCGGCTAGCAGCCTCCTTCCTGGGCCGGGATACAGAGTCACCCGCCTCTCTACCGCGTCCAGCAGAGTCTCGAGCTCCGCGTCCGTAAATCGTGGAGACGTGTGTCTTGCTTCCATCTTGTTGGCTGGGATGGCGTGTGTGGGGAGTGAAGTGTATCAGCCTCCTGAATCTCAATCACGAATCCAGCAAATCCCAAACCGTTTCTCATTGCAATTGATTGTGTTCCACGTGGTGCCCGTGCTATCCCCTCAAGTGTAGCATAATCGGTCAAGTGCTGTGCCCATTTTGCTGTCGTGGAAGTCCATGAATCCTGCGCTGACTTCAACACTTAGTCTCAGGAACGGAGAATCCCGCCTGTGATCTTTTTAAAGCTACAGCTTTCAAAGTAGCATTTGTTAAACACTGGATAATTGCATTGTAGTCGTCTGTGTACAGTTTACAAAAAAGATCCAGCCATTCATTTTCTGTGTTTGTATGTTTATTTGTTGTGTGTTGCAAAAAAATCAAATGTGTACAAAATTACACATGCAACACTATAATTTGAATCAGGAAAAAGGAACTGCAACATGGTTTCATTTCTATGACTACAGTATTGAAACTAATTTGACTGCTGTGAATGTTATCCTCACTAACATGCTCTTACATGTAATCGCAATTTATCTTTAGATAATCCTCTTCATTACTGGAGGTATGGAGAAATTATCTCACAAAGTACTAATTACTGACTCATAGAAGTAATAATACTGCAGGACACATATAAAGGAAACACGACTAAGAAAGAGGCTTGAACAATTTAAACATTTCCGATAACATTTTCCATATTACATTTATTTTAAAATGAAAGAAATTGTACATATTCTGAAGGTTATTCGAACTATCTTAACTATTTGTTTTTCTATTCCAAAAATACTCTGAAGATCTTGCAGTATAATTTGATTGGATTACCATGTTTACATTAATTCCAAAACCAAGGAAGTAATACTTAATTCATAGAATAACCTATCCTGTGAATGTAATTCATTCAGTAATTGAATCTTGAATTCTTTGCCATCGGTTAGTCGTTATTTCTCAGAATTTGTACCACCACATCTTGTGCCTGTGAGTGAAATAAATGATAAATGTACCACATATATTAATTTGTATTTTTAAAGGAGATGATATAATTAGAAACAAACAATAACATTTACCATAACTACTTCAATTAGTGTGAGCAGCACCATTTCAAATTTAAATTTACATTGAACTGCAAAAAAAAAATCAATATTTGAAATGACTGAAGTAGGGATGATAAGTTTGAGGATATACAAATGCATATCCCACTTGTTTTATGCTTAGCAAAACTTAATGGTTTTGTTACATAGCTAGATCCTCCTCTTGGATAAATTGTGAGGTGGCAGGGCTTCTTCCCACCATCTTGAGAATACCACAACTCCAACTTTTCCTAAGTCAGAGAATCATTTATTATGGGTGACCAGAAGAGGGAACCTAACAGTACATGAGCTGGAGGATGAAGTTGAGTCTCCTTGAAATGGATAGAAGAGTCTTTATATATAGAAACTACCTGGCTTTTGATAAGCTAGCTAAGAGTGTTGATGAGGTTAGTGCAGTTGATTTGATGTATATTGACTTCCGAAGGAATGTGTAAAGTGCCACATCATCGGCTTCTCAGCATGGATATGAAACAGCAGGAAACAGTACAGTGACTGCGTCATTTTCCTACTCGGGGAAAGAATACAGTGGTATTCCCTTGGGGGCCAGAACTAGAACCGCTACTTTCCTTGATCCAACTTGACTCCAACTTGGGTGTACAGGGTGCAATCTCAAAATTTGCAGGTGACACAGAACTTGGAATTATTGTAACAGCAGGAAGGATAGTGAAACAGTTCAATAGGGCATGAACAGTCTGGTGAAATGGGCAAAGGACAGATGAAACTTAAGGCATAGAATTGCAAGAGAAACATTTTGGTAGGAAAACAAAGCGAAGCAATAAAATGTATAATTCAGAATAAGGAGTGGGATGCTCCGACCCCCCGCCGGGTTGGAGAATCGCCGGGGGGGGGGGCTGTGTGAAACCCGCCCCCGCCGGCTGCCGAATTCTCTGGCGCCGGAGATTTGGCGGGGTCGGGAATCACGCCGCGCCAGTTGGCGGCAGCTGGCATCGCCCCCCCGGGCGATTCTACGGCCCACGATGGGCTGAGTGGCCGCCCGTTTTCGGCCAGTCCCACTGGCATATGTTACACCAGATATTTGCCGGCGGGACCTGGCTGTGTGAGCGGCCTCCAGGGTCCTCGGTGTGCCCCCACGGCGGTCTGGCCCACGATCGGGACCCACCGATCCACAGGCGGGCCTGTGCCGTGGGGGCACTCTATTGTTCCGCATCGTCCGCTGTGGTCCTCCGCGATGGCTGGCACGGAGATGAACACTCCCCCCCCCGTGCATGCACTGGGATGACGCCAGCACACACTGGTGCTCCCGCGCATGTGCCAACTCGCACCGGCCAGTGGAGGCCCTTCGGCGGCGGTTGGCATGGTGCCAAGCTCCTTCCCCGCCGGCCGGCGCGGCGCAAACCATTCCGGGGCTGGCCTAGCCCCTGAAGGTGCGGAGGATTCTGCACATTTGGGGCGGCCCGGCACCGGAGTGGTTCACTCCACTCCTCAGTGCTGGGACCCCCCGCCTCGCCCGGTAAGGGAGAATCCCACCCAAGGTGTAGGAGCAAAGAGGCTTGTGCACAAATTGTTGAAGGTGGCAGGACAGGTTCAGTAAACTGTTCAAAAGGCATATGGAATCTTGGGCTTTATAAATAGTACAAATGCAAGGAAGCTATGCTGAACCTTCATGAAACTCACCTTGGCCTCAGCTGGAATATTATGTACAATCTGGACATGGCACTTCAGGAAGTATGGAAGGCCTTAGAGAGGGTGCAGAAAAGATTTTAAAAAGAGTTCCAGACATTAGGTACTCCAGTTACACAAATAGAGACTGAGATTCTCCGAGGCTGCCCGTTAGACCTGGGATTTGCGATTGTCCGTTGAATCATATGTCGGGGTACAAATTGGGATTTGTGGCAGGCGGAAAACCGGTCATGAATTTTCATGCCTGCTGCACCAGCCATAGCGGGTTTCTTGGTGTCTCAGACAGGCTTCCTCATTTGAGATATTTTAAATCAGATTGATGAGCCAGTTAGGATGCTCTTGCCACCCCAATCAAACGTCCTGCTGGTGTGAATTGGTGCAAGTATTGAGGAACGTGGTCCTGGCGGCAGTCTGACGGGTGGCAATGCGATTAAGTACCCTCCCAACAATTGCCTCCAGGGTGATGTAGGGGTCTTTCATGGGAGGTGGGCTTCAGGGGCGCATGTGCTGGGCTGGAGGGGGTCAGATCGAGGGTCTTTTTGGGGTTGGGACTCCTTTGGCTGCTCTCCACATCCACAGCATTTAAACCCATTAAACAGTCAAATCAGTATGTAAAACTTTTCTCATAATAAAGTGGTCTCATCTGTACCCGTATACCATTTAAATAGTAACTCAGTATCTAAGAAATATACATTCCTCATAATAAAGTGAAACTTTTCTCATCCGTACCACTAAACTCTCTAAAACATCTGTTAGTATTTCAAGATTAAAGGTCTGTGAGATGAAGGCAAAAGTTGTCCCTCTAAAGTGGTGGGCTGAACTTCCTCGGAGGCACATAAAAATAAAGAGGCAGATTCAAAAAAAAAAACTGGTTGAGAAAACATCTGCTACTCTGAGTTAAAGTATCCCAGCAGAGTTATAGAAATAAACAATCTGATTCTCCCTTTGAAACTGCGCTGACCGGTAAATCAAAATGTTTTCAGCAGGCATTGGAGTGCAAAATTTAATGTAAACAATCCCAGTTCAAATCTTTCAGCCTTCTAGTCATACACACGGTGAGACTTTTAAACTTTAAAGGGCAATGAATTTGACTGTGTGAAAATCACTTCAAAGGTTTCCACCACTTTGAAAGGATATCTTATTTTCATCTCACAGACCTTTAAACATGGCATACTGACAGACCTTTCAAAAGGCGACGGATGAGAACCCTTTCATTTTATTATGAGGGATGTGTATTTCTGAGATACTGAGTGACTGTTTAAATGGATGGTGTGGGGGTACAGATAAGAACAATTTCATTTTATTGTGAGAAAACTTTATTTTGTACACAGAGTGACTGCTTAAAGAGTTTAATGGCTGCAGATGGAGAGAGCAGTAAAAGGAGTCCCATCCTAAAGAAGACCCCAGACCTGAGCCAATCCAGCCCAGCACAAGCCCTGACCCCCATCTCCCATGAACGAACTCCCCCTGGCACCCTGAAGGCAATTGATGGGAGGGTACTTACCTCTTTGCCACCCGTCGACTGTGAAGTGCCAGGTTGGCACTAGCAAGGGACAGGGCCTGAAAGGGGGCTACTGAGGGGGAGGCGAGGTGTCTTGGGGCACTATAGGGGGTCCTGATGGGGAGGACTTTCCAGTGATTATGATGGGAGGGATGCCCTGCTAGCTATCTGGGGGCATGCGTTCAGAGGTGCCGGACCTGTCAAAGATTAAGTCCCGTCCCTCTCAGTTGCAGCGCGAACCCCAGTGTGCCATGGAATGGCATGGAAAAACTGATTTAGGCGAAAAAAAATTTCCAAGTGCCATAGCATGGCACATCCGGGGCGCTCTTAGCATCAGCAGGAATCACTCTGGTTTTCCCACCAGTGGAAGCACTTAGCCGCAGCTCAGAAGAATCACGGCCAGAATGAAAGAAACTGACATTGTTATTCTTCAAAAATGTCAGCTGTGGAAAGATCATTTACCAGAAGATTTGAATAAACCAAAGGCGACATCAAGAAAAACATTTTTGCTGAAGGGAAAATAATTTCATGGCTACAGGGAAAGAGCAGAATAATGGAACTAGCAGAGAGTTAGCCAAGGCTTAGGTAAGAATAGTCTCCATCTGTATTGGATCCGTTCTATGATTCTGCAGTGAGTGGCGCAACGTTTGTATACCCAAAGACCCTCAACCACCTACAAGTCTGGAGTGTGATGGAATATTCTCCATTTGCCTCAATGTCTACAGCTTCAACTGCATTCAAGAAACCAAACGTTCTTCAGGACATGTGACTAGCACTCTATCCACTGGCTTAAATATCCACTCCCTCCTCCATTAACGCACTGTAGTGGTGATGTGTCTTATTTATAGAATGCACTGCAGCAACTTGCAGCATCATAAATCTTAAGAGTAATTCATACTCTGATCAATACTTGATTATGCTGTCACATTTTCATTCTTTTTATAAAACAATTTGTACATTATTATGTCATCACAATCACTTACCTTTACAGTTTTTCATTTTTATTCCACATTTTGCTTGAGCCTATCAAATCGAATGGTGAAAGTTTTGCTGAATGTGACATTAAAAGTGATCTATAAAGTAGCAAAAATAAATGAATGTATTTGGTACATATGCAAAATGTCCAAACAGGTATAAGGTAAATGAAAAGTATACACAAGCTGTAACAGAAAGCAGGAACTTGCATTTTAATCATGTGAGCACCACAGATGCTGAAAAATTTGAACCAAAAATGGAAAGTGCTGAAAATATTCAGAACATCACAAAGCACCTGTGGTGAGACACACAGTCTGATAGGAGGCCTTCAACCCAAAACAACTTCCCTCTACAGATGCTGCATCATCTGCTGGGTATTAATAATAAAAGTGTTTCTAAGACTGACCGCTAATCCTAACAACTAACCCTACCCATTAAACTGCGCAATATCAATAGTGTAATACAGTTTAGGCGGTAGTGTTGATTATCATTGGGATATCGGTTATTGTATCTTGGCCACGTTGTCAATAGCCACCCTCTTTCTTTTTCAATTTCCAGTATAAAAATGTAATGAATTGTTAATAGCAAGTAGTAAAAAGAGTTCAAAGTCAGAGGTTCAGAGTTTTTTTAGTTGTACAAAGCCACCCCCCCCCCCCCCCCCCCACACCCACCCACCCCACCCCAATCAGATCAATACCTGCTGACTTGCATTGCTTGACCAGGTGCCAATGTCTCAATATTAAAATTCTCTTCCATTTTTTCTACTCCAGCATCATAACCTTCCAAATATCTGTGCTCATCTTATTCTGGTCTCTTGAGCATCCCAGATATTAATTGATCCAGCATTGGTGGCCAAGCACAATTTAGGCCCCAAGATCTGGAATACCCTTGCTAAACATCTATGCTCCCCTCTCTCTCTTTGCTCTTTTAGGATGCTCCTTAAAACCTTTTTCCATAACTAAACTTTTGGCCACCTGGCCTAATAGCGCTTCATGTAGCTTGGTTCATATTTTGTTTCATAATACTTCTCTGTAGCACTTTGGCACATTTTATTATTTTAAAGCACCTTTTCAATGCAGATTGTTGCAGTTGCACACGGATACATATAACTAAATATGTTTAATATATTCCAGCTATATTCAAAATAGTTATTTCTGGCTTTTAATTCAATAACTTTCAACCTTCTCTAAAGTCCTTCTCTTATGTTTAACACTACATTTCACTCTGCTTATGGCAAAAAGGCATTTAGAATTTGACTGATCTGAAGTACATTGCCAAGGAATGGAAATGATCAAGTAATAACATTGTCATCTCTGTAAAACACAGCTTAACTATTTTCTGAACTTTCATGTTATTTTTCAAAGTCTATGATTCCATACAGAGAAATATGAATGATTATACTCACAGAATTATCTTTGGGAAATGTTAAACAATAATCCCCAATTGCAGGATTATTATATTGTATACCTCTTGGCTCTCTGTTGAATGCTACATTCACCACAGCATTGCTGGATTCTTTTATAGAAAACTTTAAATTGTTGCGACTACTTTTATGGGTATGTTGCACTGTAAATATTGCATTCCCACTTCCACTCTTAGCCATTAAGCTCAGTGTGCTGGCATCTAAGGATCAATGCAAAATGTTTACAGATTAATCACAGAATACAGAAGAAATAAGCAGAATTTAAAAAGTACTGCTTTATGTGCAGTGACCCAACAGTCAAAGAAAAACATTTGCATCATGAAGCAAAATCTATGAAATGAGAACTGCTGAACGTTTAGAATTAATAAGATAATTCGGGCAACGTTGGATGGTTGCTGTAAGGAACCCCTATCAAATTGCACTTCCTAAAACCTCATCTCTCACAGTCTTGGTCCACTTTGCAACTTACTCCTGCCGAAACTAAGTTAATTTATCAATAAGTGGAATAGGCATTTTCTGGGGAGTTTGGAAAAATTGAGAGACAATCTCGTTGAAATGTATAAAATTCTTAAGAGAGTTTCATAGGTAGATGCTGAAAGGCGGTTTCAGCTGGAAATAGGAGTTAAAGATTCAAGATAAAGGAGATGAAGAGAAATCACTTCACTCAACACCTTGTGAAGCTTTGGAATTCGGCACCCCAGAGCCATATGGATGCACAGCCAATGAGTATGCAGGACTGAAGAATCGATTTCTGAGCACAAAAATAATCAAGGAATATCAGAATACGGTGGGAATATAGAGTCTGTTTCATGTTCAAAGTTAGCAGTGCTTTCTCATTGTAACTCTTTATTGAACTGTTGTAAAATATCTGCTTTCAGACTGCCTCATGATAGAGTTCATATAACTATGGCAAGCCAGATAGGACATGTAGTGCTGTTGCATTTCAAAACTCAAACACATCCCTCTTTTCATAAGATACAAAAACCTCCCTTTTCCTAATAAACAAAAGACATGCATGATCATTGTGTAACTGTGAGTTCTCAAGTTACCCACAATACACACACTGTTCTCCTGTATTGGCAACTGTTTGTTCTCCTGGTCAGTTTCTGCAACAGGGTTGCATACATTGAGCAGGATTCTCCGTTGCCTGACGCCAAAATCGGGGAACACGATTGGGCGGAGAATAGATTCCAAAATCGTGGCAGGTGCCGATTTATACCAAAATCGCAATTCTCTGTCATCTCAACAGCGGCATCAATATATTCCGGAACATATGTACAGTAAACACCGTTTGCATATCATTACTGGGCCTGACCCAGTATTCCATGGGACCTCCGCGATTCTCCGACTCCGATGGGCTGAGTTCCCGGCGGCGTGGTTCACTTGTGCTTTTAAAAAGCGCAACCAGCGTGAAACCAGCGTCATGGCTGCTCAGGGAGAGAGAGGAGGTACGGAAGTTGTCCAACATTGCCATAGTTTGCCGACAGTTGTGCTGCTGGCCTGAGGGCTTCTGCCAGGGTGGGGTGGCCAGGAGCTGGGCTATGGGGTCGGGGTGGATGGCCATGGAACACCATTGCCGCAGCCGGAAAGGCAGCCTTGTAGCTGCACACGTTGCTGACAGCCCGCTGTGAACTTAGGGTCACGAGTCGTATAGGTTGCCCACCAGGGCACTCCCCTAGGTATTTCTGGCCCCAGCTGACCCATCAGTGGGATGGGCGTGCTCCAGCACAACCAGTGCCACCTTGTTGGTTGGGATGTGTGTGTGTTGTGATTGTAATATGTATATGTGGCTGCAGCTTGTCAGCCTCCTGAGTGTCAATCACGGACCAGGCGAATCCTGCACCGTTTTTCATTGAAATCGATCATGGTCCATGTGGTGCTGGTGTTAGCCCCTCGACAGTCGCTGCATCGGTCCAGTTTCGGTGCCAGTTTTGCTGTTGCGAAAGTCCACAAATCCTGCCCTGGCGTCAGCACTTAGCCTCAGAAGCGGAGAATCCAGCCTATTGTCGTTAAATCATTCAGGTGGTATGCTTGGATGTTGCCATTGGCTGTTCATCTGGATGATGACTCCTCTCTGGGGAGTGTAATTTCCATGGCACTTGTTGGCAGATAACTGTTGTTGTTCCATTTCCGTCGTTGGGGACATGGGGGCCTCTGGGATTTTTGGTAGTTCTGCATGCGGGACAGCTGGTGAGGTCCCTTCTCTCTGATTGCTGTGAAGGAACAGCTTTGCTAGTTGTGTCTATATGCCTGCTGTTGCTGCAGGGTGTTCGGTTGTTTACTTTCACCACATAAACCTCTACTCAAATCCAAAGTTTCCATGTGGGCTGACCACATACTACGGGGTGATAACATCTCATATCCCCAGGTTCCACGTGGGATGACCCTTATTGGAGGTGTTAAAGGTTTGTACCCTACCAGGCTCTCCAATGTTCAGCTCTGGCAATGGGTTGGCACTCTTGTTAAAATGAAATTTGGCTTTCTGCCATTTCACTTTGATATTTTTATTCACACCTGTTACTACTTCTGGCTTCAATAGATTTTTTGCCATAAGAAGACTAGTTTGAATGCAGTTAGTCTTTGTACTGGATTAATTTCCATGCTTTCAGTCTGTGTGTTTCGCCACCCGAAGATTGCCTCGAGTACATCTGTGCTATATTTGCTCACTTTCTTGATGATTCCTTTGGTGATTTTTAATGCCACGTCACCATTTTCATTCAACTGGAGATAATGTATAGACAATCTTGATGTGTTGAATTTCCCAATCCTTTGTGAAGTAGTTGAATTCTTCACTTGTGAACTGAGGGCCACTGTCACTCATCACATGTCTGGAATGCTACAATGACTGAAGAGGGCTCGCCGGCATTCTACTATTTCTCTTGTTATCATTGAATTCAGCTGATCACACTCCCAGTAGTCAGAATAGTAGCTGACAGTGACAAGAAAATCAGTCCCTGCTCGAGAGAAGAGGTTTACTTCCAACTTCATCCATGTTCTGTCTGGGCTGTCATTGATCATTAATAACTTTTAGCTTGTTTAGCTGCTCTGGCTGATGTGTTCTTTAATTCCATTAATCATGTTTGGCCAGTAGAGCACTTCTCTTGTCTTTCTCTGACTCAATAAAATTCCTTGATGGCTTGCATGGAAGCATTTCAGCATCTCTCCTCTCATCTCCTTGGGAATGATGACAAGTTTCCATCTTGGGCTGTCAATGTATCTCAATATGTCTGATATGTTCTTGTGGCCACAGGAGTGTCCTTGATATTTTCAGGCCATCCTTCATGACTTCTTGTAGCACCCAGAGAATTATATATTGTTGGATAGTTTGCTTGATTTGAATAAGGCTCTTGTCTATAAGATTCAATATCTCTGCTGAGTTGATGATTTCTAGGTCATGTTGAGCTGTTCCTTCATGTTGAATCTGAAAGATTTCACATTCTGTTGCAGCTTCCTCGACTTTCTTTAGGGGGAGCGCTGCTCTCAACCACACGTCTGCAAGATGCATCATTTTCTCTTGAATGTATGTCACATTCAGATGATATCTCTGTAAAGAAATTACATTAATTACAGACAATCTGGAGCAGATAGTAACAGCTTCAGAAAATGCTTTGAAGTATCCTACGGTCAGACTCCACTGTTGCTTTGTTTCTCCAAAGCAGATATTGATGAAAATACTCGCAAGAAAAAACAATAGCCAGACACTCTTTCTGAAGCCGAGCATAGCAATGTTCCTCTTACGTTAGTGCCTTGGATGCAAATACGATGAGTTGTCCATCAGATTTGCTGCATAACCTTGCTGATATCAGACTGCAAGATGACTTCTTCATTGACGATATAGTACTTCAGCACTGGGGTTGTCATCACTAGTTATTTGATTTTAGTGAACACTGCTTCTTTTCTGTTCCTCAATATTACTGCACATTCTAGACAGTGGGAACTTGCATAGACAGTGGCAACTCAAGATGTGTAATTAGATAAAAATGTTGCTAAATACTTCATGAATCTAACAAAATCATTGTACTGCTTTCACGTCCGCTGGTTGCTGCATCACTTCTACAGCTCTCACCTTGTAACGATCCGGGCAAAGACCTTTTTCTTTCAATATATGACCTGTGTTCTTGACTTCGGGCATCTTCAGTTGCAATTTTCTCTTATTCTGTCTCAGGTTCATCTGTTGAGCTCTCCCTAGCAGTCATATTAAATTCTGATCATGCCCCAAGGCATTTTTTAGGAAAATTAATGTGGCGATCACGAGTTTTATATGGGCCGGAAAGCCCCAAGGGTGAATAAGGTTCTTCTTGAGCGGGGGGGGGGGGGGGGGGGGGGGGGGGGCTGGAGGCTTGGCCCTTCCGACATTTGTTAATTACTGCTGGGCAGCTAATATTTCGATGGTTAGGAAGTGGTTAGTGGGGGAGGGGTCGGTGTGGGAGTAGAGGCAGTATCATGTGAGGGCACGAGTCTGGAGGCTCTGTCGTTCTTGCCAGCTCAGTACTCCACAAGCCCAGTGGTAGTGGCAGCCCTGTGGGGGCACTGGAGGCAGCTTATGAGACTGGAGGGGGCATCGGTGTGGTCACCGATCTGTGACAATCACCGATTTGCTCCGGTGGGGGGGGGGGGGGGGGGGGGGTAGCTGGATGGGGGCTTTAGGAGGTGGCAGCGGGCAGGGATTGAGAGATTTGTGGATCTTTTCATTGATGAGGGTTTCCCGAGCCTGGAGGAGCTGGAGGAGGAGTTTGAGTTACCAGGTGGGAACAGATTTTGGTACCTGCAGGCACAGGACTTTGTCTGGAGGCAGGTTCCAAGCTTCCCTCCCTCCCTCTAAAGGGACTACAGGATAAGGTGGTCAAAAACAGGGGTTGGGAAGGGGAGGGTCTCGGAAAAATATAAGGAATTGATGGAGTGGAAAGGGGTCCTAATCGGGGAGGTGAAGAGGCAGCGGGAAGACGAGTTGGGGGGGGAGTTGAAAGTTGGCTGAAGTTTGGGAGAAGGCCCTGAAAAGAATCAATGCATCCTCGTTGTGTGCCAGACTTAGCCTGACCCAGTACAAAGTGGTCCACAGGGCTCATATGATCATGGCCCGGATGAGTCGTTTCCTTGAGGAGGTGGAGGACAGGTAAGGGAGGTGCGGAGGAAGTTTGGCAAATGGTGTACATATGTTTTGGGTGTGTCTGAAACTGAGGGGATTTTGGCAGGGATCCGCAGATGTCATGTCAGAGGTGTCCTGGAAGGGAGGGTGATGATCAGATGATCAGAGGATTAGATAGGATGGACAGTGAGAGCCTTTTTCCTCAGATGGTGATGTCTAGCATGAGGGGACATAGCTTTAAATTGAGGGGAGATAGATATAAGACAGATGTCAGAGGTAGGTTCTTTACTCAGAGAGTAGTAAGGGCGTGGAACGCCCTGCCTGCAACAGTAGTGGATTCACCAATACTAAATGCATTCAAATGGTCATTGGATAGGCATATGGACAATAAGGGAATAGTGTAGATGGGCTTTAGAGGAGTTTCACAGGTCGGCGCAACATTGAGGGTCGAAGGGCCTGTACTCCGCTGTAATGTTCTATGTTCCGAGTCCAGAGGTGGCAATATTTGGAGTGTTGGAAGATCCGAGAGCCCAGGGGGGATAAAGGCTGACGCCTTGGCCTTTGCCTCCCTGGTGGCCCGGAGACGGATTTTTCTGGATTGGAGGGATTCGGAGCCTCCAAAGTCAGGGGTGTGGATCAGTGACATGGCAGGATTTCTCAGGCTAGAGAAGATTAAGTTCACCTTAGGTTCATTACAGGGGTTTGCTTGGAGGTGGCAACCGTTCATTGACTTCTTTAAGGAAAACTGACCGTCAGCAGGAGTGAGGGGGGGGGGGGGGGGATGAGGGGGGGGGTGGGGGGGGGGGGGGGGGGGAGGGGAGGCATGGAAGTGGAGAATAAGGGCAGGGAATCAAACATATATAAGAGTTAAGGTGGGGGGGAAGTTGGGTATGTTACTGAGTTTTTTGCGTGTGTCAGACCGTTCTTTTATTTAGAATATTAAGAAAATTATAAATGCGTCAATAAAACAAATTCTGATCATGGTCAGCAATGGCTTCATCCATTGTGTCTCCATATCCAGTCATCTACTATGGCTAAAAGCAAATTACTGTGGATGCTGGAATCTGAAACCAAAAAGAAAATGCTGGAAAATCTCAGCAGGTCTGGCAGCATCTGTAGGGAGAGAAAAGAGCTACTATTTTGAGTCCAGATAACCCTTTGTCAAAGCTACCAAGGCTTCCACTCCAGGAAGATCTTTTCTGGAGCCGTGAAAATGGCAAACAGCACATGCAACCATCTGTATTTCTTGAACAGCATTTAGAATGTCAATAGAAAACTGCTCTTTCATTCAGCCTAACTTCCAGTAACCATCCCTCACACCTGGGTAGTAAAGCTCTTCGCCTTGGCAAGTTGCAGGAAAAGTACTTTCATGATTTGCATATGGTAGTGAGATCTCTTTAGCAGTTTATTTATATCCTTTGTGTCTAAGCATACTCGCAACTCTACAGATCCTTTCACTGACACCATGCTGCTAATACAGTCTGTAGGAGTTGTCACTTTCTTGATTCCTTCCTTCTGTTCCAGCTCTTCTATCTTGTCTTTTAGGCATGAGGGCAGCTGGAATTCCTCTAGGCAGATCTCTCATCTTCTTCGAGACGGCATCTCTGACAAAGTCGGCATCTCTGACTTTGTCTATATAAATGTTTCTGGATCATACCTCTCCATTCACCTGAGGAAGGAGCTGCGCTCCGAAAGCTCGTGTTTGAAACAAACCTGTTGGACTTTAACCTGGTGTTGTAAGACTTCTTACATATGATGAGAACTTAGGTTGGACTGAGGATGAGTGGCATTGCCAGGTTGTCTGCAGCTGGATGAGCCCAGACTCAACTAGATGCCAGAGTTCTGTCATAGCATGAATCATGTATTTGTGTTGTACATCTTAATTATCCACAGGATCGCTTTCCAGGGAATACAGTGAGAATGATCTTACCTGATGGTAAAATTTCTACTTTTTTAATATGATATTGAACACATATTTCACTTCGTGTACATGCTGAGCATTCGGAATATTGCAATCCAGTGCATGTTTTGGACTCCTCTGCAGAAGAAAAGAGAAAACAAACAACTTTACAGATGCTATGTGAAAGAGTCTTGCACATACAACAAAAGTGATGCTAATTACTGCTGCACTCTTAAGATTCTCTCGACCTGATTCTGCTGCGAATTTCTTCCAGGATGTTCTAATCCTGACCATCAAAGGAATACATAGCGTCCCCCAAGAACTATACTAGTGTGGAGTAGCGCCTGGGGAAACAGGATAAACCGCCCCCTCCCTTTTATGGCACAATCTACATATGGTAAGTTTTAAGATGGTGTTTGAATGTTAGTGCATAGGTGAATGATTTATTGGACGAATGGGTGAAGTGGAGCCTGCTCTACCACCTTTCTATTCTTAGACAATAGTCAGTACACCTTAAAAGCACAATAAATTTCTTCTAATCTATTCCCGTAATCTGTATGCATCCTATGGTAGTGCATCCTCTAAGAGAATCCTGTTTTGAAATGAGGGTGATGTCCTTTTTGGACAGAGATAAGGAGAATATTTCTCCGGAAGGTTGTGCAATTTTGGAACTCTGCCTCAATGTGTGCTGGAGGCACAGAGTCATTGAATATTTTGAAGACAGAGGTAGATAGATTCTTGTTAGGCAAGGGAATCAAAAGTTATCGAGGAGAGATGGGGACGTGGAATTGAAAACACAAACAGATCAGCCATGATCTTATTGGATGGCTGAGCAGGCTCAGGGGCTGAATGGCCAACTTCTGTTTCTATTTTGTATGTTCTTAAATATCCTTTTTGCGGGTTAGTGAATGGGTGATTAGGTAAATGAGTCAGTAGGTGGTATGAGGGGTGAGTGGGCAAGGTGCCAGACAGGCATCTCCTGTGTAGTCAGGGGTAATTAGGTCGGGGGCATAGTCAGATCATGTTGGAGGGGGGGCGGGGGCGGTTGCAGTCTAGTTAGATTTGAATTGTGTCAAGATGGTAGTCAATTCCTGTGGGGTTGATTTGGTAGTGGTGAGGTGTGGGGAGGGGGGCAGTGTTGTGTAATTACCCAATCTGTCTAATACTACAATAAGTCCCACAGAACTGTGTAATCTCTGACTCTAGTCTGGATTTGGAAACATTCATGGAGGGTCCCAGTGAAATTGCCCATCAGAATTCTATCTTTTAGAATTAGTCCATGGGTAAGTGTCACGTTTGTCCATTGTCAGAGTTATTGGAACATGCATTGAATTTCCATAACAATTGAAAGGCTCTTGCTTCCCCGAATGGTTGGGTGTGGAGCAGATATTAAGTTTTGCCAAAACGTTTCGGTTTGTCTGTTGGCACTTGGGAATACTTTCTAATTACCAGGCCCAAATTCCATAGAAATCACAGCTCTAAATTGTAGGATTAGAAGGAGATGTTACCTATATACATAAAATTTTATCTTTTTTTTATAAATAAAGGAATCTTCTATAATTTCCTTCA
This sequence comes from Scyliorhinus canicula, assembly GCF_902713615.1. Classification (NCBI taxonomy): domain Eukaryota; kingdom Metazoa; phylum Chordata; class Chondrichthyes; order Carcharhiniformes; family Scyliorhinidae; genus Scyliorhinus; species Scyliorhinus canicula. The sequence goes on from NC_052149.1 coordinate 96,530,588, forward strand.
CTTTGGCAAATAGTATGAATTGAGTTCTTCTGATAAGATAGTTATGTATTTATGCATGTCCTATGTTTTTTCATGTATGGAATGATCTATCTGGACTGTACGCAGAACAATACTTTTCACTGTACCTTGGTACACATGACAAATCAAATAAATCAAATCAAATATTGCTAATAGTAGTAACAGGTCGAACAGTAACTCAGATCAATCATGATACTGGATCATTCATCAGTTTTACTTACCACTGAGACATTTGGGAAATTCCATGTGTCCATTGTTGCAAAATCGTTCTGCAGGAGGCTCAAGATAAAAGCCATCAGGACAGCTAAATATTAAACGCTCTCCATGTTTCATGTTTATTGGTTTTTGGAATGACCAAAGTAAGATGATTTCATTCTTTCTAAAATCTTCCTCTGAGATGAGACACGGTGCTAAATCAGGGAAACATATAATTCAATTAGCGATGCTTGGGGCTGGCATATTTAATTAATCAATAGACCAGAACAAATAAAGTTAAATTGGTTGTGTTCAGACAATTTCCACCTCGCCTTGCCCTGCAGTTGAGAATAGGGGTCGGATTGGATTCTCTGATTCTGCAGCTATGTCCAGAGAATGCGTCTGGTCTTATGACCAAAATGTCGGCGCCACCCCCTCACCGATGCTCTGCCCGATGGGGGCTAGTAGCCGTGCCATGTAAAGCCCCCGGCTTTACCTGCCGATACAGAATGGCCGGGTCCTTGGCCGGCACAGTGGCGGCCTGCAGCAGCCGCGCTGTACAACATGGCACCGGCTGCGCATGGGACCCAGCCTGCCAAAAATTGCCCCCCGTAACCCCCCCTTATCACCCCCAGACCACCCCCACCATTCCCCCTGCCAGCGGAATGCCTCCCCCCCCCCTTGACTGTGACGGTGCTGGACACAGTCCGCAGCCACCACGTCAGGTTTATGAAAGTTGAGAGGACATGTGTCCCATGCCGTAGTGAAGTCTATCCATTGGGGCGGAGCATCGGGGGAGGGCCTCAGGTGAGGGGAGGAGCATCCGAAAACACCGCCACCCCTGATTTTGGCATGAAAAGGGATTCTCCGGCCGATCGCTGAATGCGATTTTGGTGTCGGCAATCTGAGAATCCTGCCCAGGGAGTTTAAAGTAGACAGCAAGCTACTGAAAGAGGGAGGAGAAGAACTCTCAACAGATGATGATATCCATTCGGGTTTCAGAGAACAATTCTCTGTCAACCGAGCAAGGGAGAGTGTGAGTGACATTACAGCTTTGCTAATAAGGTGCTCACTGAAATCTATCACAAGTTGCAGGCAGATATGCAGCCTCAGAGTGGGTGAGAATGGCACTGCCGTTGGCTACAAAGATGATTCTGACTGTATTTTTTCATATCAGGCTTCTTGCAGGCTGGAGGAGAGTTCTCCGCTTACTGTTGTACAAAGGAGATGATTGGGGTACTGTCTGCAAGGGGAGTGCAAAGCCCTGCCTTCACTTTTTCCAGAGGGAAGTGAGCAGAGTGTGCGTGCAGGGATTCATCACAATAGAACTTCCCAACTAATTGCAACAAGCGAGCATGAACAAATCCATTGCTGACTGTTGAAGTCCCTGACAATACTACAATTGATGGGATGGAATCTCAAAGAAGGTAAGACTGCCCAGAGATATCCCTGGAGATCATGCTGCGGGCTATGAGACATTTAAGAGAAATTCTGTTCCCTGTGGATGAGAGAAAGAAGTCCGCCTCTGAAACCAATCAGAGGCGGACTGGAAGTGACGGAGAAGATCAGCTGGGGCTTCCAGGCTCCTGCTCGCAGGATACGGTGCTGCCACCAGGGCAGAAAAGACAAGCAACATGCCACAGTCCGCTGCCAACTCCCTCACCAGACCTGCCCAGCCACTCCTCAGACCAATGCACCTTGCAGGTCCTCCATCTCTCCTCACATTCCTATCTGAATAGCCACCACTGATGTATTCTCAACTTTATGCCATCTTACACCTTTCCTCACAGTTAACTTCCACATATGTATACAATTCATCCTCTCAAAACAGACCATTTCTCACACTGATAAGATCTTTACTCTTTCCCTGCAACAGAAAAGAACACTGAACAACAGGGAGGTTCTTCTGTCATATCCACCTTGACCACAGAGGATGGAAAAACACTGAATGTAAGAAGTGTCTCTTATGTGCAGTACATGCATCTCAGTAAGGCATTCAAGACAGGTGGATGGGATGTCACATGCTGAGCTACACCGCACATGTGAGCAGGAACAGATGTTGGAGGCTGACAGCAGGAAAGAGTACCTGTTGGAGGCTACAGGATCCTTTCAGCTCTGAGCATCAATGGTCATTGATGAGGGCTACTACAAAGCAGCAGAGTTGGGTTTTTCTTGGGATGCTGCACGCCACTGAATAAATATTAGAGGAGTCCATCTCCACAGAAGTGCCATAATATTACAGGCGTATGCATGGATATCCCATTCCAAGGAAAGAGTGGCACCTGCATGAAGCATCAGATGTGGCAATTAACTGAGTGCATACTTTCCTTAATTAATGACCTGCATATTCAATGTGTCAAAATGAAGGAAAGCCTCGCCTTGGCCATTCAGTGCCTCAGCTAAGTGCAACAAATCTATCCCTTGGTCAACAGTGAGGCATGGTTGGGCCACAAGAGGGAAAATGGAGACAGGGTCAAGGAAGTATATTCTTCTCATTCCTTCCTCAAACTTCCAAACTCAGTCAAAGCTCCACATGTTGCTTCCTGTCCCTATGTCCAGATTTGCCCCTGCACAGATACAGGTGACGCCATCTTTGACAGGATCCTTAAGAGCTCCAAAGCCCTGGTGGCCAAATTAACAGCTGCACACTGACTCACACTCTTCCTATGCAGAGAGTCCTCCCTGCTGTGCTATTTTGTGCAGACCATGGTAATTCTCCACATTCTCACTGGCACATGGTTAATGGTGACCCCAGATGCATTTTGCTACCTTTGCTTGATGAATACAGTTGGTTGTCTGGAGGAAACTTGCCTTGGAATGGATACACATCTTGGAGATGTTGCTGTTCATCAGAATACTGGTGTAAAGGAACCAGGCAAACCTTTCTTAAATGAGCTTGTCCTTAAATATAAGGACCATTTGTGTGCTGTCTACAGCTCCCTGTTGTGGTGAATGTAATTCACACTGTATTGTATTGTACGGTATTGTGTCCTTGTGGGCTCTGTCTGTGAGCCGTTGCGCGGCTCTGCCAATAGGGGGAGATGAGGAGCTTGTACAGGGCTCCACTCTCGGCTCTGCCCATGGCTCCGCCCATGGCCCCTCCCCTACTGGAAGTATAAAGTGCTGCAGCCATGTGAGCCTGCCCTCAGTTCTTCTGGTCGCAGGCAGGCTCAGTTGTAAGACTATTAAAACCAATTTTACTATTTGCTTCCGTGATCCGAGTGAATTGATGGTCTCATCACCTGTACCTCTAGGAATGGAGCCACTGCAGTACACCTGAGAGAGCTGTCATCCTGATTAATCTCATTAGAAACAAAATATGTATCATTGGCACCTTTGGCAAACACAACATCAGTTACTTACTGGATACACTTGTGGACAATAGGTAGCAATATTTTATAATTGTTACCAGGAGATTCCTGGAAGGAGATAGAGACAAAGAAATTCAGAACTACTATGATTTTGACTGCTTCTGGCAATGCATGCCCCCTTGTCTCCTTAACAGGAGACCTTCTTCCAGGAAGCTGCACAAGTCAATGTCAACCTTTGAAAATTTCCTCCTAAGGCATTGATGCTCAGACATATCTAGGAAGACCATTCTCCCCAGATATGCCCTGTGTTGAGGGTATCGCTTCTTCTGGGTTGGAGCTCTTTCTCACTCCCTCTGTCCTGTGGCATGATATGTAGCTGGAGAAACGATGTTACCCTCTGCTGTGGGTGCGGCACTTCTTGTTCCTCAGAGGTCCAAGGTAGAGATACATTGGTAGCTCCAATGCTTCCGTGAAGGCTCACAGCTTGGAAGATTTTATCTGCACCAACAAATGCCTCGGAGTTAAATGTGAAAGTCAGGGGTTCCTGTTGGGTTTCCCGATACACTGGCATGTTTTTATCCTTCCACACACAGTGAAACCTACCCACCTCAGAGTCTAAAAGACCATCCAGTATCTCTGGATGCTCCTCATAACTAGAATGTTGCCTGGTTTCTATTATTAGATTTTGGGCCTTCTCCATGGCATCAATATCCTCCTAAAGCCAGAAGAGAAAAGAGTTGAAGAGTAATCCTACTGTGCAGTTCACACCTCCTGGATCTGCTGGAAGCTGGGGTTGATACTTCAATGTACCTTGGGAAATGGGGTTGATATTTTTGACATGTGAAAGTACCTTTAGGAAATGGGTGTTTATAAATGGGTGTTTATAAACGGGTGTGTATATAAATATCTGTAGTGAGAGTACATTTAAGAAATTAATGTTTATAACTAATGGGGCCTCACGGTAGCATGGTGGTTAGCATCAATGCTTCACAGCTCCAGGGTCCCAGGTTTGATTCCCGGCTGGGTCACTGTCTGTGTGGAGTCTGCACGTCCTCCCCGTTTGTGCGTGGGTTTCCTCCGGGTGCTCCGGTTTCCTCCCACAGTCCAAAGATGTGCGGGTTAGGTGGATTGGCCATGCTAAATTGCCCGTAGTGTAAGGTTAATGGGGGGGATTGTTGGGTTACGGGTATACGGGTTGCGTGGGTTTGAGTAGGGTGATCATTGCTCGGCACAACATCGAGGGCCGAAGGGCCTGTTCTGTGCTGTACTGTTCTATGTTCTATGTTCTAACTGCAGTGATGTCAGAGAGTGGGTGGAGCTGGGCTGTCTGCCAGCTTTTTACTTTCGCTTTAGGCTTTTTGCTGCAGGGTGGGTTTGGTTTCATTTTAGTTTTGGAGAAGCTGCAATCACAGCAGGATGTGTGTGAATCTCTGCAAGCTTATGAATATCCATTTGCTGATTTCAACGTGATAACTGTTCTCAGGAGTGAAGTTAAACCTGAGGTGCTTCTGTTAAAGGTTATGTTTTTAAGTCTTATGGATGTTAAAAGGAAAGCTTAAAGGATTACTTCATGTTGTAGTCTTTGGGGGTTGTATTTGAATTAATGGTTGCTAAGATGTTCACTGTATGTTTTAAAAAGGTTAACTTGAGTTCATAGAATAAACATTGTTTTGTTTTAAAAAGTATTTTTCCATTTCAGCTGTACCACACCTGTAGAGTGGGCCGTGTGCTCCCCATACCACAATCTATTAAAAGTTGTGGGTCAGGTGAACTCCATGATACACTTAGGGATTCTCTCAACCCTGGCCCATAACACTTTAATGTATCCACATTATAAAAGGGCATATCTGGCTCCTGTGGCACAAGTCAAGATTGCCAACATTTGTTTTGCAATATTTTTGTTAAGTTTTTAACATTTTATATATAAAAAGAAAGCACACCCCACCCGAAGCAGAACTAGTACATAAGGAAACACCCACATCATCCCCTCAACCCCCCTCCCTAACAGCTGATGGTGACCAACTTTTGAAATACAGAATTAACAGATGTCATCTCCATAAGAACCCCTCGATTTTAAAGTGAACTTCACTTTGTCAATGTGTAGGAATTCCATTACATCCCACAGTCATATTGAGGCACAGGGCGGAGAAGCTGACCTCCACCCCAACAGTACCCATCTGCAAGCAATTAGTGAGGCAAAGGCTAAATCATCCATCCCCCCGTCTGCATCTTCAGCAGGTCCGACACCAAAATGGGGCCACTAGGGGATTGGGCTCCAAATCCATTTGCAAGATTGCTGACATGGTGCTGAAGAATGAGCCCCAAAACCTCCCCAGCTCACGGCAAGACCAAAACATATGAACATGATTGTCTGGGCCGCTCCTACACCGCTCTCACTTGTCCTTCGCTCCCTCAAACAACTGGTTCACCCTCAAACTTATTAAGTGTACCCTATGCACCACCTTTAATTGGATCAACCCTAATCTCGCACACAAAGTCGTGACATTCACCCTGTGCAACACTTCACACCACACCCCCTACTCCAGTGCCATTCCAAGTCCTCCTCCCACTTTGCCTTAAACTCTGCCAGCAGTACCATATCTTCCTCTGGAATCCTCACATAAATCTTTGAGGTATACCCTCCTCCATGCAAGGAGGGAGGGGAATGTCAGAAAGATCTTCCTCCCAAAATCCCTCACATGAATGTACCGGAAAGTTTCAGTCTGTGGGATCCCATATTTCTCCGTCAACTCCTCCAAATTCGCAAATTGCCCCCTAGGAACAAATCCTTAATTCCTACCACCCCCTTATCCTCCCAGCCCCGGTAATTTGCACAAATGAGTGCCATCTTCGACACCGCCCCCAAATTAAAATGCTGCTGAAATTGCATGCAAATCTTCAGAGTCGCTACCATCATTGGATTTCCCGAGTATTTCCCCGGGGAGAACGGGAGTGGCACCATCATCAGCACCCACAACCCTAACCCCTTGCACGAACCTGCGTCCATCTTAACCCAAATTTTCCCTTGGTCTCCTTACCATCCCACCATCTCCTTGGCATTTGCTGCTCAATCGCAGTGAATCAAATTCGGCAGAGACTAACCCAGCCCCCCCCCCCCCCCGCCCCCGCCCCCCCCACCCCCACACCCCCATCCCCCCCTACCCCCCCACCCCCTAACCCCACATACCCCCCACCCCCCCACCCCCCCCACCCACCCCCCACCCCCACCCACCCCCCCCCCCATCCCCCTACCCCCACCCCCGCCCCACCCCCCCACTCCCCCACCCACCCCCACCCACCCCCCACTCCCTGCTATCAAAGCCCGAGTGGTGGTTTCTAAATCTGGGGGCAAAGAGTACTCTTTCTTTTCCCCGGTCCACATGTGTATTCTTAGATTGATTTTTTTCATCATGGGTAGGTCTTTGTTGGCAGGGGCAAGGAGGGTGGGGTTTTCAGCAATCATCATTTTTGATCGTGCCCCACACCTGGTGGATGTGGCACTGGAGAGGGGGCCGGCACAGCAGCCAGCATTGAGTTTGGATGTGGAGTTGCTAGCAGACATGGGGCTCTGCGAGAAGATAGCAAGGGTGATACGTGCAATTTAATTTTTTTTAAAATTATTTTTAATGTTTTTTTTATTGTTTTTTTTATCAAATACCTGACCAATGAAGCCTTACCTTGTCTTTCATCTGCAAATGCGTCTCCTGCAGCAGGAGCACGTCGGCTCTCAAGCCCTTTCAAGTGGGCGAAAGCTCTTGCCCGCTTTACCGGCCCTCTCAATCCCCGCACATTTCACATTACTAACCAAACTGGGGGTCTCTCACTGCCCCCCTCCCCACCGCCCCTGTATATCAGCCATGTCCATTGTGAGGGATAGTCCGATCCCCCCAACTGATTCCTAAAACCAGAGCCCACCCTAGATGGCCCCGCCCCACGAATGGGATCAAGAACTACTCCCAATCACCGTCAGCCAGCTACCCCTCCCCCCATCCCAGAAACCCCCCAATCACTTTCTCTCTCGACAGCTCCTCTCCTTCATCCCCCTAACCCCCATTCACACATTCTAGGTAAGCCGAAACTTGCCTATCCAGATCCAGCAGACCACAGCCCCTCCGCCCACCACTCTCCTGTTCACTAGTCAACCCCAGTTTGCTTGAAATGAAATGAAAATCGCTTATTGTCATGATAGGCTTCAATGAAGTTACTGTGAAAAGCCCCTAGTCGCCACATTCCGGCGCCTGTCTGGGGAGGCTGGTACGGCAATCGAACCGTGCTGCTGGCCTGCTTGGTCTGCTTTAAAAACCAGCGATTTAGCGCAGTGAGCTAAACCAGCCCAGAGCCCCCACCTCCCCCATATTCATAACAAATGAACTAAAAACAAACACCTAACACCCAAATCACATACTGCACACACCAAAACTCCCCCACCCCTAACTCATCCCGAAACTGCCACTCTCTTCCCCTCCCCCTACCTGCGTGCCCTCTCCTGTGCCCAACAACCCATAAAGAGGAGAAAGGCATTCCACACCACCTAAAAACTCCAGACAACATTAAACTTTACTGGTAACTCACGTACAAAGAAATTAACGGGCCCCAACAACAAAACATGTCCACCTCATCCAAACCACAACACCAAAGTCCCAGTATCCATCTCAATTCAGTTCCAATCCTTCCACCTACACGAACGCCTCCACCACCTCAAAATAATGTCCCTGCAGTTGTGCATGACCCTCAGCCTTGCCGGGCACACCACCTTGAAGTGCAGTCCACTATTGAAAAGCGCTGTTCTCCTGTTAAAGGTTGCTCGCCTTCTCGCCAGCTCTACTGTGACATCCTGATCTATACAAATACCGCTGCCTTCCCACTTCATCTCTCAATTCTGCTCAGCCCACCTCAATACCTGTTCCTTCAACTGGTACCTATGAAAGCAGAGAATCAGCCCTCTTGGCAACTCATTTGCCCATGGCTTCAGTCGGAGTAACTGGTTGGCCCTATCCAGCTCCAAGGAGGGGGTATCCTCCTCCACCTCCAACAGCTTCGCAAAATACTCCATCGACCTTGGTCCCTCCACACTTTCAGGCAGCCGCACCACGATCTTGAGGTTCCGCCATTCTGACCTGTTCTCAATGTCCTCAACATTGGCCCTCAGGCCCTTATTTCTGTCCTCCAGCTTCAGAAACTCCTCTTCCAGCTAGGCGAGCTGGTCACTGTGTCAAGACAGTGCTCCCTCCACTCCCTTCAGCACCTCATAATGTTCCCACACCATATCTGACGTTTTCAAGACCTTCCTTTATTGGGGCCAACGACTCTTTCACCGATTTCTTAAGAGTGTCCATCATCTCCCTCAAAATTTTGCAAAATTGTCGCTCAAACTCCACCACCATCACCTCGGCCAATGTATCCACTTTAATGAGCGCAGACCCACCTGGCGAGCTTGCTCCCGCCATCTTTCCTCCAACTGCACTCCACACCATCATCGACTCTGCCGGCGGACTAGCATTCGCTCCCTTTCTCTCAGTATTATTCCGTTGGGATTTTGACATCCTCTAGTGCCCAGAACTCTATTTGGATAAGTTTATACACAAATACCCCCAAAATCTGGGTGAAAAGGTCAAAAAGCTGAGGACTCTATTGGAGCCATCTAATGTGCCACCTCCACCTACATGTCGCCACCGGAAATCCTTCACTACCAGCCAAAAATAACCTTGTTAAGGAAATGGTTTCTAGTTTATCCTGAAATTGCAAGTGTGCAAATAATTTACAAATCACTGAAAAATCCCATTACTGATGGAGTCTTAAAACAAATATAAAGAAGATGTTTACCAAGACAACGTGGAACTGTCGACCATTTCCCACGAAAACAAGTGACTTCAGCTTTTCCTTCCATAACACAGGAATCGTGACATTTATATATTACTCTGTGGTTATGCGCATACTCGAAACGAGTGAGAGAAGTTGTGCCTCCGTTGTCTATAACAGGTGGACGGTCACAGTACAAATTTGGACCTAATGAACAACAAGAAACAAAAACATACATTTAAATTTTATAAATACCTTAACCAGTGTTACAAATAAACAGAATAGTATTTTTTTCCCCAAAAGCATTTACCATTCACGGTTCTATTTAATAGCCACATGAGTGGTATTTCTCCAAATTGAATATAGTCAACATGAGGACCATTATGGGTTAGTTTAGAGCACTTGCTCCAAGTACATGAGAGGAAAGTGACCAGAAGACAGTAACTTTAGTTCGGGGTAGAACAACTCCCTGTTGTCAATTACAAAAAGATTGGAAAAGCAGAAAGGATGTTTAACGTCAGAGGGCTGGAAAAAGTGTCGACCAATGAAGAATTAAAATGAATGAATGACAGGAGAAAAAATATTAACCCAGCAGAGGAATGTAAAAATTTGAATCTAGAACTGAATAAAACAGGAGAAGACCAGTCTAGGTTGCAGGTATGAGTTAACATTGATGAGAATAATTTTAATGTCTGTATTCTCATAATAACTCCAAGCTTGGGAGAGCAAGGAGATAGGAATAACCCTAACCCTAACCCTAATCCTATTCCATTGAATCTAGCAGCTACGTACAAAGAGGGGTTCACAGGAGAGCATCATAGCCACCTGCAAGGCACAATTATTTCCCAAAGCTCTGATAGGAATCTATTTGATATTAAAAAAAAACATGCTTCAAGTCTTTTGCTACTGACCTTCTAATACAATGCAAATTGGAGACACTCAAGTTAGAGATACTCAGTGGCTGTGCTTTATGGGGAATTACACATTCCAATGGGGATAAAGTAAAATTCTTTGTTTAATACTCACAGGCAGTATTTATCTATTGTTAGTAGTTTTGTAATCTTGTTTTAGCTGCCTTCCTTCTAAAAAATGCAAATTGTTATCATAGAATTTACAGTACAGAAGGAGGCCATTCGGCCCATCGAGTCTGCACTGACTCTTTGAAAGAGCACCCTACCTAAGCCCACACCTCCACCCTATCCCCACGACCCAGCAACCCCACCCAACACTAAGGGCAATTTAGCATGCCCAATGCACCTAACCTGCACATCTTTGGACTGTGGGAGGAAACCGGAGCACTCGAAGGAAACCCACACACACACGGAGAGGATGTGCAGACTCCGCACAGACAGTGACCCAAGCTGGAATCGAACCTGGGACTGTGAAGCAATTATGCTACCCACTATGCTACCGTGCTGTTGTTGGGGTATAAACACATAGGGCCTGCAATTTGCTCAAGTCATGAGTTATCAGGGGAAATTTTAATTTACTCGGTTTGGTGACAATCCAACCAGATTGGACGAGTCATCTGCTTTACAGCCTGTGGGATTTTAACAAAAGAAAAATTGGGCAGGCTGTGTAACAGAAAGCTGACCTCATGTAGTGGTTTCCCCAGCAGGCAGATTAGGTTAAGAAGAACCATATTTCATGCATGACTCTACAAGGAGAGTTTTGACAATGGGGGAGCATCATCACCAACTCTGGTGCAGTCTGCCCCAACATACCCAAGTGTCAAAAAATTAACTTCTGAGCCGATGCCCCTAAATTCACAATGTTAAGAATCCAGCATCACACATTAACTTCTGTAAGTTTCTTTCCCATAGAATATATCACCAGTTCTCTTCATAGAACCTATAAAATAGGAATAAAACCTGCCGGGACTCTCCAAGCCCGTGCCAGGTCGGATAATCACCAGGGGCGTGGAAAATTCCCGCCACGCCGCTCCGACGCCGGTTTGCCAATTCTCCGGTGACCGGAGAACCAGCGACAATCAGCCCGCGCGGTCGCCGCGGCACTGGTTGGGTACCGCTGAAATAGGTCCCTGCGTGAATTCTCCGCATGACTGGCCGAACTCCCACCGACGTGGTTTACATCTGGCACCACCGGGTGGGTGCTTGGACCCACGGCCATGGTGGCAGTCCTGGTGGAAGTGGGGGAGGGGGGGGGAGTCTGACTCCGGAGAAGGCCTCAGTGTTGGTCAAGCCTGCGATCGGAGGCCACTGATTAGCGGGCCATTGCGATCTGGGAAGGGCCTCCCTTTCTCCACGCGGGCCCGGTGTGTGGCTCTGTCATGTCGCCCGCGCCGAGGTGGGCCGCCGTGCGCATGAGCAGATCCGCTTGCAGCTGTTGTGCACATGCCCGGCCACATGGTCTGGACAGCAGGGCCCCGCTTGTAGCCAGAGCTGGGGGACACACTCTGGGCCCTGCTAGTGCCCTGGAAAACAGAATCACCCCGGACTTTCGAGGAAAAAGTCTGGAGTGATTCTTGTCATTTTCGGCAGGCGTAGGGACTTAGTCCCCAAAAGGGAAAATCCCAGCCTACAGAGCCCTCAAAAGACAGAAACAAAGGATGCTAATCTTAAAAGATTGGTCAAAGAGATGAATTTTAAGGACAGTTTTAAAAAGAAACAACAGAAAGGGAAGGAATTCCAAAGCTTAAAGGCAAGGCTATCAAAGGTGGTATGAAGGGAAGGGAGGATGTGTAAGAGGCATCTCCAAATCAGGTCAATAGCTTGGCTTCAATTCCACAACCTTGATTTTTAGATGACAGTCTTTTTGTGCAGAACCTTATCAAATGCCTTCTGGAAGTCCATATAAACTACTTCCCCGTCTCCTAATTTATTGCCTCAAAAATGTAATTATGTTAATTATACATAAATTTCCAAAATCATGTTGGCTTACATGTTAGCTTAAATTTTTCTTGCTGTTCTTTATAATAGGTGCCAGTGTAACAGATCTGGAAGTTCCTGGTTTCTCTCTCCCACCATGCTTAAACAGGGGGTTGCATTAGCAATTTTCCAATATAAAGAAAATTCCTCCAGCACGGTAGCATTGTGGATAGCACAATTGCTTCACAGCTCCAGGGTCCCAGGTTCGATTCCAGCTTGGGTCACTGTCTGTGCGGAGTCTGCACATCCTCTCCGTGTGTGTGTGGGTTTCCTTCGAGTGCTCCGGTTTCCTCCCACTGACCAAAGATGTGCAGGTTAAGTGGATTGGCCATGATAAATTGCCCTTAGTGTCCAAAATTGCCCTTATTGTTGGGTGGGGATACTGGGTTATGGGGATAGGGTGGAGGTGTTGGCCTTGGGTAGGGTGCTCTTTCCAGGAGCCGGTGCAGACTCGATGGGCTGAATGGTCTCCTTCTGCACTGTAAATTCTATGATAATCTGCAATTTCCTCACCTATATCTTTTATAGCCCTGTAAACCATTAGGTCATTGGGATGTCAGTCTTTGGTAAGTTTATTTTTTTCAATATATATTGGGCTGGATTCTCCCCTTCAGTGGCTAAGTGCCGACACCAGGGTGGACCTGTGGTGCTTCACGACTGGCAAATCGGTGCGTACCCCTCATCGCTACCGGTACCGGTGAGGGACTAGCACAGGCGCCGGGTGATACACCTGGGGATCGCATTGAGATGGCCGGGTCGCGGGCTGCGTTTGTGCATGGCTGACGACCTGCACTGTCCACGCCGTACAACATGGCGCCAGCCATGCGTGACCCCCATCAGTCCCCACAGCCCTTGCAGAAGCCGACCCCCCCTGGCTAGCAGCAAGGATCCAGACAAGGTGTGGCGGCGCTGGACACTGTCCGCAGCATTCACGCCGGGTTCCCGTTTGACTGATACCACACGCGTCCTGCACCATAGGGAACTCGGCCCATCGGGGATGGGCGGGCTGATGATGTGCCAACGCCTTTGAAGTGGCGGCGTCATGATGACACCAGTTTGTAGGGGGCGGAACTTGGGGGACCGCAATAAAACCATTGCCGGCTCCGATCTTGGCGCGAAAATATTTTCTCTGTCTGATCGCTGAACATGATTTTGGCATTGGACTATGGAGAATACAGCCCATTAACTTTAGCAAGCTCTAGTCCTTAATTCATTAATTTTGGTGGAATGTCAGATGTATTGGGTTGGATTCTTCGCGCCCAATGCCAAAATCATGTGTGGCGCAGGGGTGGAGAATCCACTTTTGTGCATGGAATCGGGACCGGCGCCAGTTCCTCGATTCTCCGGCCCCCGAAAAGCGGTGTACCTGGGAAGTTCGCGCCACCGCTTATCCCCTACCTGTGCCCATTGCTGGAGACCCGTCCCACCATTCTCCACCTGCGACCGGCCGAAGTCCCGATGGCGTAGGCAACTCATGGTCCTGTCGTTCGGGATACTCGCATGGCAGCTGCGGACTCAGTCCACGGCCGCCATGGTCGGAGGCAGGCCGATTGGATGGCAGGGATGCCTCATACAGGTCCGGGCTATTTTTGGGCCGGCAGTCGGGTTGGGCATGCAGCCGACCGGGGGCACTATTTGGGAGTTTGAACTCCGCGGTCTGAGTCCACCATGGAGTACGGCGCGGATGCTGGAGACCGCCATCATGTGCATGCGCGGCCTCTGACCCGGAAGTGCGGGGGGGTCCGTATCTGCAGCTAAAGCTGCTAGATTTATGATGGGTTCCTGTTAGCCCCTGCAGGGCTTTGAATATGGGGCCTTTTGATGCCAGTTTTTCTGGCGTGAATGGCCACAGTGTTTACTACGGCGTGAGGTCATAGTCCCATAAACAGAGAATCCAGCCCATTGTTCTTTTACTCGGCTCTGGGGCGAAATTCTCCGACCCCCAGCAGGGTCGGAGAATCGCCCGGGGCCGCCGGAAAACCTGCCACCCTGGAATTGGCGGGGGCGGGAAACGCACTGCACTGAGCGGCGAGCCCCCTGTGGCAATTCTCCAGCCCGCGATGGGCCGAAGTCCCGCCGCTGGGAGGCCTCTCCCGCTGCCGAGGTTTGAACCACCTCTGGTGGCGGCGGGATCGGCGGCGCGAGCAGGCCCCCAGGGTCCTGGGGGGTGCCCCCACGGTGGCCAGGCCCATGATCGGGGCCCACCGATTGGTGGGCGAGTCAGTGCCGTGGGGGCACTCTTTCCCTTCCGCCGCCGCCACGGTCTCCACCATGGCGGACATGGAAGAGAATCCCCCAGCGCGCATGTGCCGGTGGTGACGTCAGCGGCGAAGGCCTTTCGGCCATCCCCAGCGCCGGGCGATGGGCATCAAAGGCCGCTGGTGCCGGTTTTGGCGCCAGTCGGCGTTGTGCCAAACGCTCCGGTGTGGGCCTTGCCCCTCAATGTGAGGCCTTGGCCCCCAAAGGTGCGGAGAATTCCGCACCTTTTGGGAGGCCCGACGCCGGAGTGGTTGGTGCCACTCCGCTAGGCCGGGACCCCCCGTCCCGCCGGGTAGGGGAGAATCCCGCCCCATAATGCTGAGAAGGTAATTATGCAACAGCTCCGTTATTCCTAAATCTGTAGGGTCCACATTACCCTGGACTACTCTTTGTCTTTAAATATAATTGTAAAAGCTTGCATTAATCTTGATACACCTCATAAATTTATTTTTGCATTTATTTTTTCATCTTGCTTTGCCATCCTTCACCCAGACCTTTGGAGCTTTCAGTATCTTTTGCCACTTTTTATGCTTTTTACTTTAGTTTTATCTTATTTCTCACCTCTTCTGTCAACTATTATTGTTTTATTTGGTACATAGAACTCTTTGGCTGCTGTATTAAGCTCAATTTGTTTTTGAATATCTCCCACTGTTGCATAGAATATATGGCACAGAAACAACCCATTTGGTCTGATATTCCACATGAACCTCCTTTCATTCCATTCTGGCAGTGGACCGGCAGTATTCGACTACCCCAGAGGAGGACTTGTTGAAGGAAAGGAAGAAGCTCCAGGTGGAATTCAAACTGACGTTGATGGGAAAAGCGGTTGGCCATTTGTGTCGGGTACAAGGGGTATTTTCTGAGCATGGGGGGTGGGGGTGGGGGGTGGGGGGGGGGGGGGGGGCAGGGGTTGGGGGGGGGCGTGGTTTGTGACCCAGGTTTTTACTGGGGAGGACTTGAACATAAAACAGTTCCTGGATGGTTTTGATTTCCCGGGGGTGGAGGATGAGAAAGTGCAGGGGCTGGAGGGTTTGAGGCTGGACGGATTCCCAGTTGAATTTTATTACACATTCGTGATGGAGCTGGGGCCTCATCGAAAGGAAATGTTCAATAACTTGTTAGCGCAAGGGGAACTGCCACCCGCAATGGCATAGGCTTTGATCTCTCTCTAACCTTGAAAACGGATAAGGATCCAGAGGAATGCGGGTCTCAATGGTCTATATCACTATTAAACGTCGATGCAAAGTTACTCGCTTAAGAGTTGTCAAAGCGCTGGGAGGATTGTTTGCTGAGTTATAGCTGAGG
Source organism: Scyliorhinus canicula (assembly GCF_902713615.1). Taxonomy (NCBI): domain Eukaryota; kingdom Metazoa; phylum Chordata; class Chondrichthyes; order Carcharhiniformes; family Scyliorhinidae; genus Scyliorhinus; species Scyliorhinus canicula. Next base: position 96,546,363 of record NC_052149.1, read on the forward strand.
ATCAGACTAGGTTTGTGAATGAATCACGCCCTCGCCGGCTGCCGAATTCTCTAGCGCCGGGGATTTGACGGGGAGGGGGAATCGCGCCGGTCGGCGGCTGCTGGCAGCGGCACCCCCGGCGATTCTCCTGCCCGTGATGGGCCGAGTGGCCGCCATTTTAGGCCGGTCCCACCAGCGTAAATTACAACAGGTACTTACCGGCGGGACCTGGCTGCGCGGGCCGCCTCCGGGGTCCACGGGAGGTGTGGGGGATCTGGCCCCGGGAGGTGCCCCCACGGTGGCCTGGCCCGCGATGGGGTCCCATCGATCCGCGGGCGGGCCTGTGCCGTGGGGGCACTGTATTCCTCTGCGTGGCTGCTGTGGACCTCCGCGATGGCCGATGCGGAGATGAACCCCCATGCATGTGCTGGGATGACTCCAGCACACGCTGGCGCTCCTGCGCATGCACCAACTCGTGCCAGCCGGCAGAGGCCCTTTGCCGCCGGTTGGCGTGGCGCCAAGCCCCTTCCACGCCGGCCGGCGCAGCGCAAACCACTCCGGCACCAGCCTAGCCCCTGAAGGTGCGGAGGATTCTGCACGTTCCGGGCGGCCTGACGCCGGAGTGGTTCACGCCACTCCTTTGCGCCGGAGTTTCCCGCCCCGCCGATTCCCACAGAATCCCACCCCAAATTTCTGGGAATATGGGTGGCTTAAAGCTGGGATTTGCTGCACATGTTGAATTTGGCCAAGCTGAAGGGGTGAAGTTTGTTTGAAGAGGTGGTATGTTCTCCCACTAGCGGTGACAGGCGGGTTCAAACTGTGAAAATGTCAGTCCTTCCGAAGTTTATATTTATTTTCCAGAATCTCCTAATTTTTTTGACCTAAATCCTTTTTTTGGGTGGGTTAATTTCGGCCTTTGTGTGGGCAAGAAAGATGCTTTGGATTAAGTGAGCCGTTTTTCAGGCAGTCAAGGGGGTTGGCGTGGCCGAATTTGATGAATTATTATTGGGCAGCAAATATTAAGAAGGTTTGGAAATGAGTTGCAGAGGGAGGGTCGGTTTGGGGCAGATGGAGGAAGCTTCCTGTATAGAGTTGAATCTGAGGGCATTGGTGATGGGCTCCGCTTCCGTTCTCACCAGCCAGGTATTCTACGAGTCTGGTAGTTGTAGCCTCGTTAAGAGTTTGGAACCAGTTTTTGCTGGAGTGAATGTCGCTGTGGTGTCAATATGTGGGAACCATAGATTTATTCCAGTAGGGTTGGATTTGACATACAGGGATTGGGAATGGGAAGGGAAGGGATAGAGATGTTTAGGGATTGGTTTGTGGAGGGTAGCTTTGAAGGCCTGGTGGAAAGGTTTCAGCTGCTAGGTGGAAATGGGTTCCTGTACTTACAGGATAGGAACTTTGTGAGGAAGGAACGGATGCCACCCCTTTTGTTGTTGGATGAGGTCATTTCAGAGAATGAGATGGGGAGGGTAAGATCTCCGATATATATGGGCAATTGATGGAGAGCACCTCATTGGAAGAGATACAAAGGAAGTTGGAGGAGAGGTTGGGTGGGGTGTTTGTAGGGGGGTGTGTGTGGAGTGAGCCCTCACATAGGATGAACTCTACATCATTGTGTGCGAGATTGGGCCTTATTCAATTTATAGTGAACAGAGTGCAGATGACAAAGACGCGCATGAATGTTTTTTCTCTCCCGGAAATGGAGGACAGATGTGAGCAGTGTTTAAGCAGGCCGGTGAACCACACACATATGATCTGGTCCTGTCCAAAAATGGCAACATTTTGGAATTCCTTTTCTGGGTCAATGTTGGAGATTTTAGGGGCAAAGGTGGCACCAAACAAATGGGTAGCGATATTTGGGGTATTGGATGGACTGGGAGTGCAAGAGGAGAAAGGCTGATGTGCTGTCAGATTTGCGAAGATGTTCCCGAAATTTCAGTTTCCATTTCAGTTTTCCTGCATCTGCTTTTTTTGTGGTGTTGTCTTTCTTGGTTAAGATTAGCCTTACCAAAATCTCCAGATCCTTATTAATTGTGTTAAGCCGCCCCATTTCAAACCTAGCATTGAATTTAATCCTATTATGACCACTGTTAGATAAATGTCATTTTACTGAGATTATGAACTAAATTGGTCTCCTTACTCATTAAGAATAGTATGCCATTCTGTCTGGTTGGTTCTAGAATATATTGCTCCAGAAAAAAAATCTGAATGCACATAAGAAATTAATGACCTTCTGACTTGAACTAATCTTTTCTCAATTTCTGAAAATCAATATATCCCATTAAAAATACCTTTGTCTTTACAGGCCCTCTAATCTCTGAAATAACACATTTGCCACTTCATTATTGTTGTCAGGAGGCCTATATGTAACACCCATTGTAAACAGTTGTAAAACTGTAATAAAATCTCAGCTAATAGCTTTCCCATAGCTGCATCCTCTCTTATTGATTCTGTAATCACACCTGTAATAAACAAATTAACCCCTTCTCCTCTAACAGCTTTCCAACCATGACCAGCTTGCAGCCATGTCTCATTAGTGATTACCTTATAATAATAACCTTTATTGTCACAAGTAGGCTTACATTAATACTGCAATGAAGTTTCTGTGAAAAGACCCTGGTCGCCACATTCCGGCACCTGTTCGGGAATTCAGAATGTCCTAACAGCATGTCTTTTGGGACTTGTGGGAGGAAACCGGAGCACTGGGAGGAAATCCACGCAGACACAAGGAGAACGTGCAGACTCCGCACAGACAGTGACTCAAGCCGGGAATCGAACCTGGGACTCTGGTGCTATGAAGCAACAGTGCGAACCACTGTGTAACCGTGCCGCCCATTGTAAGCTGTTACCTTTTATGTTGTCAGCTACATTTCAGCTTCTATTTCACTCAATGTATTTCTTATACTCTGGTGCGTCAGCTTATAAAGTTATTTTGGCAGGAGAACCTCCGCATGTCCTTCTTTCCTAATGCTCTCTTTCTCACGTAATTTCTGGGCTCACCACCACTTTCTCAAAGGCAATTGGAGATGGACAAAATCTACTGGTCCTGTCTGTGATATCCACATCCCATTAAAGAATAGAAAAAAATGTCACTCCGGTTGTTACTACTTAGTACTTTATTCACCTGGATGAGGATTGCATTTTGGTGCTTCCGACCACTTCCCATTGATGCATTGTATTTTTTCTGATCCTTCCATAATGTATCCACGGTCACAGTTATAATATGCATGGTCATGGTACGTGTTTTGTGTCCTAATTTTTCCATTGTCTACTTCTGGTAGATGTGGACACCGCAATTGCAGATCTAGAAAACATGACAACATCTTGAAATAGTCCTCCAAGATCATGCATTTATTTGTATTTGCTTTTAAAATAGTAGAGGGAAGTTCTTGAATTTTTTGGGAAATAACTAATCTGAATAGTTGCCTATTTTGATGAGAAATTTGGGTTTGCAAACCCAGTGCGTTAAAATAATATAATTAAATCCAAATCAAAATAAAATAATTCATTTGAACATGGTAGATTATACTTACAAATCTGAATGAAGAAATAGGCACACTGAAGATATACAAGTAAAATATACACAGCTGCACAAATTCAGATGATAAGATATGGGTAAGTAGAATGTGAAAGTAATGGGCGTAAAGGGAGTTTTTACAGTGTATAATTGTCACCTGGCTTGAAAAGAAAATATTAACCAAACAAAAAATAAATTATGATGTCGAACAGGTTTTAAAACCTTTGGCTTTGAAATAGTGTGAGGGCTCTCATTATAACTCTTGTTGAACATAACAAGCATACGAACTAAGCAGGAGTAGGCCACTTAGCCCCTCAAGCCTGATGCACCATTCACTAAGATCATAGCTGATCTGATTGTAACCTCAACTCCACATTCCCATCTATCCCTTTAACTATTTAGCACCTTGCTCAACAAGACTCTATCTACCCCTGCCTTGAAAATATTCAAAGACTCTGCTTCCACTGTCTTTTGAGCAAGACTGTTCCAAAGACTCACGAGTCTCCGAAAATGTCTTAAATGGATGACCCCTTATTTTAAACAGTGACATCTCTTTCCAGATTCTCCCACATCCACCCTGTCAAGACCCCCCAGGAGCTTATATATTTCAATCAAGTTGCCTCTTACTCTTCCAAACTCCAGCAGATACAAGCATAGCCTGTCCAACCCTAAAGGTGGTTGAACCTAGGTGGCTACCTGATGAATCAGAGTTGGTTGACCTCAACAACCACAATCAAGTGGCTTCAGGTATGACTCCAGCCAGTGGTGAGTCCACCACTCCGTTTTCAGTAGGGCACCTTTGTGCCACACTCAGCCAAATGTTCTTTTGAGGGTCACTTCATCTCTGGAATTGAGCTCTTATTTACATGTTGGGACGAAGGCTGTAAAAAATGTCTGGAGCCAAATGGTCTTGAGAGAACCCAAACTGAGCATCAATAAGCAGGTTATTGTTGAATAAGTACTGTCTGAACACCACTGTCGAACACTCCTTTCACCACTTTGCAAATAATTACATGGAGGCTGATGGAGTACTAGTTAATCAAGCTGGATTATTCCTGCTTTTTGTGGACAGGGTCTCATCTGGAAAACTACCACATTGTTAGGTAGATGTCTTCAATGCATTGGAACAGGTTGACTAAAGATGCTGTTTGTTCTGGAGTCTTTGAAGTTTGAAATGTTTTGAGAGCGTGACTGAGTTTAATGAACTTAATGTTTGGTGGATTGAATGGAATTAGCCGAAAAATGATAGTGTGGACTTCCGGATGAGGCAGAGAAGCATTATACACTTGGCACGTCTACCTGAAGATGGTTGCAAATGCTTCAGTCTTGTTTATTGCACTTGACTCTTAGATTCTGCCATTTCATAAATTGATCCTCAACTTCCTGTTGGTTGCACAATTGTCCACAAATGTTTGAGACTAGGTGTGGCAGGATTGAGGTTTGACCTCATCTGTTGGTTATGGACCACAGAGCTATGTCTACAGCATCCTACTATTCAACTAGAAAGGGGGCGTGGTTTTAAAATTAGGAGTCAGAGATGAGAAGAATGTTTTCTCTAGAGGGTTGTATGACTTTGGAACTCTGTCTCAAAACGCAGTGGAGATGGGGGGTCACTGAATATTTTTAGGGCAGCAGCGGATAGATTCTTGCTAGCCAAGGGAATGAAAGATTCTCAGGGGTAGATGTTGATGTAGGACTTGAAACACAAACAGATTAGCCATGATCTTACTGAATGGCAGAGGAGGGTAAAGGGGCCAAATTGCCTACTTCTGCTCCAATTTTGCTTTTGTGTATGCTTCTGTTGTTTAGCATGCATGTGATACTCTATTGTAGCTTCACTAAGTTGGTGGCTTATTTTCAAGTACACATAGGGCTGCTACCATCATGTTTTGCTGCACTTAGAATCCAACCATGGTTGGTTGACCTATTTTAACAATGAAGGAGTGAGGATATGCCAGGCCATGATATTCCAGATTGTAGTGATATACAATTCTGTTGCTGCTAGTGGCTCATATTGCCTCATTGCTAGCTGGTTTGGAGCTGCGAGGTCTGAGTCTGTCCAATTTAGCAAGGTAGCAAAGTCACATGACACAATGAAGGTTATCCTTCTTGTGAAGAGGCCACCTTTGTGGTAGTCACCCTAATTTTGCCAAGAACAGATATATGTACAACAGGTAGATTGATGAGGACACAGTCACGTAGGTCTTTTCCTCATGTTGGTTTTCTCAACACCTGCCAGCGGGTCCAGCCTCGATCAGTAGAGATGGAGATTTAAGCATCCCACTTGGAATACAGTCTATTGCCATGCTATCCTTAGTCCTTACTCCAAGTGGTGCTCAATATGGATGAGTACTGATTCATGAGCTAAGGGTGGAAGGTGGTACTAAGCAGGTGGGTTTCTTCTCAATGTTTGACCAGAAACTTTGGGCTGGATTCTCTGATCCTGCAGTTATACAACATAGAACAGTACAGTACAATGCAGGCCCTTCGGCCCATGATGTTGTGCCGACCATTTATCCTAATCTAAGATCAACCTAACCTACACCCGTTCAATGTACTGCTGTCCATGTGCCTGTCCAAGAGACGCTTAAATGTCCCTAATGACCCTGACACCACCACCTCCGCTGGCAGTGCATTCCACGCACCCACCACTCTCTGTGTAAAGAACCTACCTCCGACATCTCCCCGTTAGCTTCTTCCAATCACCTTAAAATTATGTCCGCTCGTGACAGCCATTTCCGCCCTGGGGAAAAGTCTCTGGCCATCCACTCTATCCATGCCTCTCATCACCTTGTACACCTCTACCAAATCACCTCTCTTCCTTCTTCGCTCCAGTGAGCAAAGCCCTAACTCCCTCAACCTTTCTTCAGAAGATATGCCCTTCAGTCCAGGTAGCATCCTGGTAAATTTCTTCTGCACCCTCTCCAAAGCATCCACATCCTTCCTAATGAGGCGACCAGAACTGGACATAATATTCCAAGTGTGGTCTAACCAGGATTTTATAAAGCTGCAACAAAACCTCACAGCTCTTAAACTCAATCCCCTTGTTAATGAAAGCTGACACATCATACGCTTTCTTAACAACCCTTTCAACCTAGGTGGCAACTTTGCGGGATCTATGTATCTGGATCCCAAGATCCCTCTGTTCCTCCACACTTCCAAGAATCCTACCTTGAACCCAGCACAGCATTCAAATTCAACCTTCCAAAATGAATCACTTCACATTTATCTAGGTTGAACTCCAAATGCCACTTCTCAGCCCAGTTCTGCATCCTGTCAATGTCCTGTTGTAACCTGCAACAGCCCTTGACACTATCTACAACTCCACCAACTTTTGTGTCATCGGCAAACTTACTAACCCACCCTTCCACTTCCTCATTCAAGTTATTTATAAAAACCACAAAAAGCAGACGTCCCAGAACAGATACATGTGGGACACCACTGGTCACCGACCTCCAGGCGGAATACTTTCCATCCACTACCACTTGCTGTCTTCTTTCGGCCAGCCAATTCTGTATCCAGAGAGCTAAATTTCCCTGCCCCCTAACTTTCCGAATGAGCCTACCATGGAGAACCTGATCAAATGCCTTACTGAAATCCATATACACCACATCCACTCCCTGACCTCCATCAATGTGTCTTGTCACATCCTCAAAGAATTCAATGAGGCTTGTGAGGCATGACCTGCCCCTCACAAAGCCACGTTGACTATCTTTAATCAAACTATGCTTTTCGAAATAATCTTAAATCCTATCTCTCAGAATCCTTTCCAATATTTTGCTCACCACAAGCATAAGACTGACTGGTCTGTAATTCCCAGGGATTTCCCTATTCCCTTTCTTGAACAAGGGAACAACATTCGCCTCCCTTCAATCATCCAGTACTACTCCAGTGGAGAGTGAGGACGCAAGGAGCATTGCGAACGGTGCAGCAATCTCCTCCCTCACTTCCCGTAGTAACCTTGGGTACATCCCGTCTGGCCCAGGGGACTTATCTATCCAGATGTTTTTCAAAATTTTCAGCACATCCTCCTTTTTAATATCAACCTGTTCGAACCTATTAACCTGGTTCACGCTGTTCTCACGAGCAACAAGGTCCCTCTCTCTAGTGAATACTGAAGCAAAATATTCATTTAGGGCCTCCCCTATCTCCTCAGACTCTAGACACAAGTTCCCTCCACTATCTCTGACTGCCCCTACTCTCGCTCTGATCATCCTCATATTTCTCACATAAGTGTAGAACGCCTGGGGTTTTCCCTAATCCTTCCCACCAGGGCTTTTTCATGCCCCCTTCTAACTCTCCTAAGTCCATTTTTGAGTTCCTTCCTGGCCACATTGTAATCCTCTAGAGCCATGTCAGATCCTTGCTTCCTCAACCTTACATAAACTTCCATCTTCCTATTGACTAGAAGCTCCACTTCTCTTGTCATCCAAAGCTCCTTCACCTTACCATTCCTTCCTCGTCTCAGTGGGAAAAACCACCAATCACTCGTATAAAGTGCTCCTTAAACATTACTGTTGTGCATTTCCCCAAGAACAACTGTTCCCACTTTATGCTCCTCAGCTCCTGTCTAATAGCAGTATAATTTCCCCTCCACCAATTAAATATCTTCCCATACTGTCTGATCCTATCCCACTCCATGACTATGGTAAAGGTCAGGGGGTTGTGGTCACTGTCACCGGAATGCTCTCCCACATAGACATCTGCCACCTGGCCTGGTTCGTTAATCACCAAATCCAATATGGCCTCCCTTCTATTCACTCTATTTACATATTGAGTCAGGAATCCTTCTTGTACAGACCTGACAAAATCTGCTCCATCCAAACCATTTGCAGTAAGGAGATTCCAGTCAATATTAGGGAAGTTGAAGTCACCCATGACAACAACTCTATTACGTCTGCAGGATCGGTCTAGTCTTACGACCAGAAAGTCGGCGCTGCCCCCCTACCAATCCTCCATCCAGTGGGGGACTAGCAGTTGTGCAGCATAAAGCCCCTGACTTTACCTGCGGATACGGCCGGTGAATGGCCGGATCCGTGGCCGCACACTGCGGTGTCATGCGGCGGCCGCAGTGCAACGTGGTGCCAGCCGTGCATTGACCCGGCCTGCCAAAAACTGCCCCCTGTAACCAGCCTCGTCACCCCAGGACCACCCCCTATCAGTCCCCCCAGCCCCTGCCGAAGCACCCTCTTCCAGCGGAACGGTCCCCCCCCTCCCCCCGACTATGGTGGCGCTGGACTCAGTCCGCAGCCGCCACGCGAGGTCCCCGAATGGTGTGAGCACTCATGTCCCATGCCGCCAGGGAATTGGCCCATCAGGGCAGAGCATCGAGGGAGGGCCTCAAGTGACGTCCCGAGGCCGGACATACGGCGTGCGGCGTACTACCCGAGTACACCGTTTTTGAGGGGGTGGAGCATTTCAAAAATGCTGCCGTCTCAATTCCAGCAGAAATGGGAATACTTCAGGTGATTGCCGAACTCAATTTTGGCCTTGGCAATTGGAGAATCCAGCCCAATGTCTTCATGGGAGTCAGGAGTCAATGTGAGAGATACCTTTTGACGGTAAGTGGTGCAATGATATTGTCTGCTTTCAAGCGGAGGAACAAAGAGTGCGCGGGTTTCGGACCCGCTGCCCGCGATCGGTGCCCACCGATCGCGGGCCCATGCCACCCTTGGCACGGCCGTGGTGTGGCCGTGCCAATCGGTGCCATGGTTCTCCAGAATGGCACTTTGTGGCCGTTTTCACGAACGGTGAGAGCAGGTGTGTTGGCATTCGTGAAAACGGCCGTAAAGGCCTGGGAACTCGGCCCATCGGATAGGGGAGAATCGCTGTTCACCGTAAAAAAAAACGGCGAGCAGCGATTCGTGTCGTGGGGCGGCTGTGGGGGGGGGGGGGAGAATAGCGGGAGGTCGGGAAAAATGTATGGAAGGCCCTCCCGCTATTCTCCGACCCGTCGTGGGGGGCGGAGAATCGCGCCCGAGGTCTTGCGACACAATGGGCTGCGCTCCTGCCTATTGCCAGAAACTCCAAATACAAGTCCTATTTCAGCACCTGTGAATGTGAATTCATAATGTGACCATCCAGTTAATAATAAACTTTACTACTGTCACAAGTAAGCTTACATTAACACTGCAATGAAGTTACCCTAGTCGTCGCACTCTGGCGCCTGTTCGGGTACACAGAGGGAGAATTCAGAATGTACAATTCAGCTAACAAGCATGTCTTTCGGGACTTGTGGGAGAACACCTGGAGGAAACCCACGCAGACACGGGAGAACGTGCAGACTCTGCACAGACGGTGACCAAAGCCGGAATCGAACCCGGGTCCCTGTCGCTGTAAAGCAACAGTGCTAACCACTGGGCTACAGTGCTGCCCGTCAAGTATCTGCTTGTAAATCGTACCAACTTATGCCAATGGCAGTTAGTAAAAGGAGAGATTCCTGGTCAGCTGTGTGATGGAAAGAAATTGGAGGTTGTACCATCACTACCCATTGCTCCAGGCCATAACATGCATGTAAATGTGTATATTGCCACAGCAACTCTGGCTCCATGCCCACAGAACAGGATTTGATATTGGTTTGGGCTGGGGTGGATTTGGTACCTCCTTGCTCTACCCTTGGTAGAGGTTGGGGTGTTGTAGGTCGATCCTGCCTGTGGGCAGAGAACTCATAAAGAAGAGGAGGTGTGCAATCTTTTTGCACCACAATCAGGTGTTAACACATTGAAAATGGTGGCCAAGAAAATAGCATATTAAAGATTGAAGTGTTGGCTAGTGTAGACAGATATGAACAGACACTTCCAACACTGATGAAGGTTCAACTCAATTTTATTAACTACTTCGAACTAACTAACACACGATGACTGTAGGTCTAAATGATGCTAACTTAAACTAGAGACCTAAGCCTTGTCCGAACCAGTTCATTCTCTCAGCACGTGTTGTGAGTCTGTGCTGGGCTGGATGAGTCCTTGTTACACTGAGAGGCAGCACCCAGAATGAGCGGGAACCGTGGTGCCCTCATCCTTTATAGTGTGTGTATTCTAACTGGTGATTGGCTGCAGTGTTTGTACATGTTGATTGGTCCCTGTGTGTGTCCATCAGTGTGTGTCGGCACCATGATATACTGGTGTATATTATGACAAAGGTGTTGAGATACAAGTGTTGCTCGTTCTGGGTGAGTGTGCTTAACACTCGATTTGGCTCTGTTTTGATACTTAGCTCTGGAGTCGCCAGGTATTGGTAAGATACCGTCACAAGTTTCAAGGTCAAGTTCAAAGCAATAAAACCATACACCAATTAGTAAGTTCAAACAAATGAGTTTATTATAATACAATTATAATCTACTCATGCACACGCTAAGATGACTAAACTATTCCTACCACTAAATAAACCAATACTTATCTTAAAGGGAACTGCCGGATCAGGAGACAAGGCCTCTTGCCCTGCACTGGTCCGCAGACTTCAGGTTGGTACAGGTTAAAAAGGGGTCAGGAGTGTCTATCTCTGGTAGCGATCGTTGTGAGACACTTACTTGCTGGCGGCTGCTGTCCCAAACCTCTCCTCTCTCTCGGTCAAGGTCTTCTTCGGTAAAAGGCTGGTCGAGAGGGCTCGTCAAGATAGGAGGGCTGATCAAGAAGAATTAACTAAGTTTGGGACCTGTCTTTTATAGGTCCCAGGGCTTCGCGCCCTTTTGGGCGGCCCCTCTACCTGCTGGGAATCGATTGGGTCACTTCCCAATCGATTTGTTTTGAATCCCCCCAATACGGAGGCTGTCTCTCGGCTACTGGGCGGGCCTTCAGGTGCTTTGTTTTCGAACCCCGCTGGTGCCGGGGTGTCTAGTATCCTATACAACGTTGCAATCACTTCCCTATTTGTGTCCATTGTCCCTGGGATCGTTCCGTTACCATGTTAACTGTCCCAGAGATTGCCTCATTAGTATGTGGAATGTTCGTTTCGGTGCTGTCTGCTCTCTTAGCAGACAGAATACACATTGGCTTGGTGCAACCTGCTTGTGCTGCAAACTTTGTCCATTTTAACCTGCACGCTTCGCGTTCCTCCATTTTGTATTGAGGGAATGGCCAACTTCGGTGGCTACACAAGCATTACTGAAAAGTCAGGATACAGGACTTTCTGTGGAACTATCGGCACTTGTAAGACTTTAATAACAAAACTGTTGGATGATAGCAATTGCAGGATATGATCTTGACATTGGTTGGTTGCTGCAGATTTGTTTATAAATATTCAACTGTATTTGTTGCCCTCTTAATAAATATCCTCAAGCAGACAGGATTTCTCAAAGCAAGGGCATGTGCAATTATTTGAATCCTATATTTTCATAAAATCACAGAATCCCTACAGTGCAGAAGAGGCCATTCGGTCCATCAAGTCAGCACTGACGTTCCGAAAGAGCACTTTACCTAGGTGTACTCCCCCACCGCATAACATAACCGACACAATCCTGCATACTAAGGGGCAATTTAGCATGGCCAATCCATCTAACCGATACATCATAGGACTGTGGGAGGAAACCAGAGCATCTGGAGGAAACAAACTCCATACGCAGTCTGTCAAGGTCAGAATCGAACATGGGTCCCTGGTGCTGTCAGGCAGCAGTGCTAACCACTGTGCCATCGTGCTAGTATTTTGATTAAATGGTTCAAATCTCCAGACACATCTGATAAAAGGGTCTGTTTGAGAGAGGTTGGTATCTAAAGAATTTTTTTAAAACTGTGCTTATCGGGAGGCATGGTGGTGCAGTGGTTAGCACTGCTGCCTCACGGTGTGGAGGACCCGGGTTCGATCCCAGCCCCGGGTCACTATTCGTGTGGAGTTTGCACATTCTCCCCATGTCTGCGTGGGTCTCACCCCCACAACCCAAAGATGTGCAGGGTAGGTGGATTTTCCAAAGTAAATCGCCCCTTAATTGGAATTATAATTTAAACTGTGCTTACCACTGCAAATAGGTGTCCCTGGCCAACTAGGACCACAATACACCGTAGATGATCCATGAAGTTGATAGCCATGATTACATCTGTAAACCAACGGCTGTCTTTGGCTATAAATCTCTTGCTCAGGTTCAAATCTCCCATTTAGTAATTGTGGTGGTTTTCTACATCCCGTTGCTGCAAAGTAAATGTTTGGATCAAGCTTTTCTTTAGTAAATTGGATTAGTTTTACAGAGTACAACTAAAACATATCAGCTGTTTGTGATAAGACCAAACTAATTTATTTAACTCTGCGTCCTTTTATATTTCCCTTCTTAAGTCATGCCCCATTTCTGTCAGGTCATCACCGATCATGCCTGCTCTCGCACACTGCTTTTAGCTGAGAAACTTGCAGGATTCCTTCACTACAACATTTGAAAAGCTTTACAGATAACAGCTCATTAACAGCCTTGAGGAGGTAGCACAGCAGCATTAAAGCAGCTATATACTGATTGTCTCATCAGTTAGGCATATATTATAATAATCTTTAATAATAATAATCTTTATTGTCACAAATAGGCTTACATTAAAACTGCAATGAAGTTACTGTGAAAAGCCCCTAGTCACCACATTCCGGCGCCTGTTCGGGTACATAGTGGGAGAATTCAGAATGTTCAATTCACCTAACAGCACGGGCAATTTTCACGGCCTCCCGCTATTCTCGCCCCCCTCCGGCCGCCCACCGACACGAATTGCTGCTCGCTGTTTTTTACGGCGAACAGCGATTCTCCGCAGGCCGATAGGCCGAATACCGCGGAGTTTATGGCCGTTTTCACGGCCGCGATCACACCTGCTTTCAGCGTTCATGAAAACGGCCGCAAAGTGCCCGTCCTGGACAACCATGGCACCGATTGGCACGGCCGCCCCACGGCCGTGCCAAAGGTGGCATGGGCCTCCGATCGGTGGGCACCGATCGCGGGCAGCGGGTCCGATACCCGCACACTATTTGTTCTTCCGCCGCCCTGCAGGATCAGTCCGCAGGGTGGCTGAGGGGCATGACGGCCCGCGCATGCGCGGGTTTGACGCGTCTGCGTGATGACGTCATCCGCGCATGCGCGGGTTAGAGCCGTCCAACCCGCGCATGCGCGGCTGACGTCATCGTGCGCGTCAGCCAGCGTGACGCTTGGCGCGCGGACTTAGCGACGGTCGCTAAGCCCGCTATGCCGTGCTTCACGGGGCCCCGCTGCTAGCCCCGCCGGGGGGGGGGAGAATCGGGTCCCGGGAGGGGGCGCGGAGGCTGCCGTGAAACACGGGCAGTTTCACGGCAGCCTTTACGACTCGACGCATTTGCGGAGAATCGCGCCCCACGTCTTTTGTGATTTGTGGGAGGAAACCGGAGGAAACCCATGCAGACACAGGGAGAACGTGCAGACTGCACACAGACAGTGACCCAAGCCAGGAATTGAACCTGGGACATTAGTGCTGTGAAGTAACAGTGCTAACTTGTGCTGCCATGCCACCCACAAATGGTTGCTTTGACCAGATATATGAAGGCATGGCTGAGACTCAAATTCAGGATCTTCTGTTTACAAGACAGGTGCTTTACCCAGCTAAGCCACAGTGCCAATTATGGTGGCTCTGATTTGACTTCAGTATTTCATTGGGTGCCAAGTGCTTATTTAGGCATGTCCTGAGATTATAAAAGAAACTTTTATAAATGCAAGTTCTTCTTTTCACAAAAATGGTATTGCTTAAAATAGTCCACTCTTGAAAGTCAAGTGCAAAAATGTAATCTACCTTTAACACATTTTCCATGTGTTGAGGAAATGTTTAGTTTTAGTTTAAGAACAAACCACGAAGGAATTGGCCTAACTTTGCCAACTCTTTATAATTGACATGTGGATATGAACATTATTGGTGAATTAAAAGAAGTACTTGAAGGAACAATCAGATTCTCAGATAGAAACATGGGCTGGAGGTTTTGATGTGGGCAAAACATTCCATGAGAGGACAATAAAGGGATTCTTGCCTGCGAGATGTCGCAGCAGATCGTCCCTGCCCCCCACCATTGAACCTCATCATCACAGCGCCTCGCTGGCATAATAATAATAATCATTATTAGTGTCACAAGTAGGCTTACATTAGCATGGCAATGAAGTTAATGGTAAAATCTCCTACTTGCCACAGAGTATACTGAGGGAGTATTCAGAATGTCCAATTCACCTAACAAGCACGTCTTTCGGGACTTGTGGGAGGAAACTGGAGCACCCGGAAGAAACCCTCGCAGGCACGGGGAGAACGTGCAGACTCCGCACAGACAGTGACCAAGCCGGGAAACTAACCCAGGTCCCTGTGCTGTGAAGCAACAGTGCTAACCACTGTGTTATAATGCTGCCCGCATATATTGGGATTTTCTCCCTCGTCCTCATGACATCACGTCGACGAGGTTTACAACAGGTCTGGAAGAAAGTGAATCAGTTGAAGAGACCATGCTGGAGGCCCACATGCAAGTAAGTACCTGGGTGGAGATAGACGTGACCTCAGCAGTACCCTGGCACTGCCCACATCTGGTGTTCATCTGGGGAGCCCCATATGGGATGGGGTCTTTGTGTCAGTGGGTTGTTTTATTTTAAGACCAGAGATTGGGGCATCCTTTAAAAAGGAAATATGATGTTGCCAGCTCCTTCAAGCCCCATCAGCCAGGGTGATTACATGGGATATGCCCCCGGGAATCTAAGTGCCAGACAATATGGCGAGAAAGGCCAGCTGTGCAGCCAGCCTGCTGCACACCACGTTTCTTACATGGTCCAGTACTTAGAAGAAAAACAGAAAATTCCATCCATGGGTTTGGTTCCAATGCAGCAAGCCAGAATCTGATCTTAATGGTTGCTTTAAGTTAATTGAAACAGTTGGACCATTTTGTGACAGTTACCATGGGCAAATCTGCAAGCATTTGTCAAATGACACATTCTGTTATAATTTACAGTCGATTATAGTAATTATGAAATAACTTACTGATGCAGACTGGAATAGAGTCCGTGATAAACCATTCAGCGTTGATGCATTTTATTTCGCCTTTGCCTTGTAATTTAAAATTATTGTTACATTGATAGGACGCTTTCCAATCACTGGGGAATGCATTTCTTGTATACGGAAAACGACCATTGGCAATACTTGGTGGAGCTGAGCACGGACCTATGGAAACAGTAATTGATTTTATTTCCATCAGACAGATGCATAGGCCATTCACTTCTTTAGCTGGAAATGGTTTAGTATTAATCAGCAAAATACTGGTTCGTAGTTGATTCTATGTTTATATGAACTGGAAGATCATATTTGTCTTCAAAATATACTTAGCTAAAATATACAAAACCTGTTGATTTTTGAAAAGTTTTGGTAACTTAATCACAAATTTTATCTAATATTAGGACCTGAATAAATTTGTGATAATACATTGGCATTATCTCAAGGAACATGATAATGATCAAAAATATATACAACCTGTGGAAATTTACAAAAACTATTTCAAATCCCAAATGGAATTTATCCCAGAATACTGAGGGAAGCAAGGGAGGAAATTGTTGGGGCCTTGACTGACATCTTTATATCCTCATTGGCTACAGGTGAGATCCCAGAGAACTAGAGAAGAGCTAATGTTATACCAATGTTTAAGAGAGGTAGCAAGGATAATCCTGGCAACTATAGGCCTTCATTGGACTGGGCATTGAGTATAAAAACTGGCAAGTCATACTACAGTTATATAGAACCGTGGTAAGGCTGCACTGTGAATATTGCGCACAATTCTGGTCGCCACACTACCAGAAGGATGTAGAAGCTTTGGAGATGGTGCAGAGAAGGTTTACCAGGATGTTGCCTGGTCTGGAGGGTGTTAGCTATGTGAAGAGGCTAACTAGACTCGGACTGTTTTCGCTAGAAAGATGGAGATTGCGAGGTGACCTGATAGAGGTCTACAAGATTATGAGGAGCATGGGTAGAGTGGATGGGCAGGCACTCTTTCCCAGGGTTGAGGGGTCAGTCACCAGGGGGCATAAGTTCAAGGTAGGTGGGACAAATTTTACAGGAGATGTGCGAGGCAGATTTTTTTATGCAGAGGGTGGTGAGTGCCTGGAACGCGTTGCCAGGAGAGGTTGTGGAAGCAGATACATTAACAGCATTCAAAAGACATCTTGACAAACACATGGATAGGATGGATATAGAGAGATATGGCACAAGGAAGTGCTGGGGGTTTTGGCAAAGGTTGGTATCATGAATGGTACAGGCTTGGAGAGCAGAAGAGCCTGTTCCTGTGCTGTATTTTTCTTTGTTTTTTGTGTAGTATATACTGTACTTGGACCAAATGATATCTCCTGTGTTATTCACGGACAATGAACAAAAATAAAAATATAAATGGTGGCTCTGTAGGTCTTGAATATTACTCAAAAAAAGGACAGAATCTGCAAATGCATAAGGTGATCGCAGAATGGAGTGCATCGTATACAGAATGCAAAAATTTGGAATTTAATGCCGAGTTAGGGGCAATGCTTTTTACTCCAATACCTGTAGTGGTTCATGAGAGCTTGAGACAGTAAGTACGGAAAAATATATGTTTAGTGCTTTGGTACTTGGTGTAAGTTAGTGTGCAGTAAAAGGAAAGAAATCTCACAAATTAAAAGTTAGGTATAAATAAAAGCCATATGGGGCGGGATTCTCCGATCCCCCAGCCATGTGTTTCTCGGAGGCACACCTTTCACTGGTGGCGGGATTCTCTCTTCCCACTGCTTGTCATCGAAGCCACCCATGCTGCCGGGAAACCCATAGTGGGGGTGCATTGCCGTCAGGAAAAGAGAATTCCAACTCCGGACAATTCCGGCCAAGATAGAGCAGAATGTGGGTCCAGACTGCAGTTTGTGGATAGTGAGACCATCTGAACTGAACACATTTGCAGTAGATGCCTCTGATTGAATCTCACTGGCTGAGTTATTTGAGCTGGAATTCAAGTAGGAGAGACTGTGACACAGAAGGGAAGGGGAGCAGTATTGAGACAATTTGTGCAGACTTCAATCACGTGTTGCAGAGAGGTGCAGGTCCAAAACAGGTTTAGTATAACTGATAGTTATGATAGAATGGGTAATAGGTAAGATAGAGAACAAGAATCCACAGAAACAAATCCTATTCATTAGGAACAAATGTGCTTGCTAAATATTAAGACTGTTCAGCAGGACTGGCTGACAAAATGGAGATCATGGCATCTTGAATCAGGATGCTGTCCAAAGTGAGGAGTGTTATGTGGTGGTTGTAATGGAGGTATTAATTAGGGGATCATAAAAGGTACTTTATAAATTCAAGTTCCTCTTCTCAGTAAGCAGGATTGAGTGGCCCACATCGCATGTTGCGTACCTGCTGCGTGAGGGCCCACTTGACAAGATTCGGAAAGATATTGGAGGGGGCTGGGGGGAGGGGGGGGGGGGGCAAGGGCAAACGGTCATTATGTCTATGTTGGGAACAATAACTTGGTAAGAGTAGGCAAGAGGTCCTATTTGGAGGCTACTAGGAAATAAGAGCAAAATTAAGAATAGGGGGTGGGATTCTCCCCTACCCGGCAGGGCGGGCGGTCCCGGCGGCATGGAATGGCGTGAACCACTCCGGCGTCGGGCCACCCCAAAGGTGCGAAGGTCTCCGCACCTTTATGATAAAATGAAAATCGCTTACTGTCACGAGTAGGCTTCAATTTAGGGGCCAAGCCCTAACCTTAAGGGGCTAGGCCTGCGCCGGAGTGGTTGGTGCCCCGCCGGCCGGCGAGAATGGCCTTTGGCTCCATGCCAGCTGAGGCCGAAGGGACGTCGCCGGCCGGCGGAAGTCTGCACATGCGCCGGAGCGTCAGCGGCTGCTGACGTCATCCCCTCGCATGCGCAGGGGAGGGGGTCACTTCTGCCTCCGCCATGGTGAAGACTATGGCGAACACGGAAGGAAAAGTGTGCCCCACGGCATAGGCCTGCCCACCGATCGGTGGGCCCCGATTGCAGGCCAGACCACCGTGGGGGCACACCCCAGGGCCAGATCGCCCCGCGACCCCCCCAGGACCCCGGAGCCCGCCCGCGCCGCCTGGTCCCGTCAGTAAGGTAGGTGATTTGATTCACGCCGGCGGGACCGGCATGCCAACGGCGGGACTTTGGCCCATCGCGGGTCGGAGAATCGCCGGGGGGGGTGGCCCTCCGACCAGCGCGGCGCGGTTCCCGCCCCCGCCGAATATCCGGTGCCAGTGAATTCGGGAGACGGCGGAGGCGAGATTCACGGCGGCCCCTGGCTATCCCGCCCAGGATCTCAAAATTTTTAATCCCTGGATTATTTCTCGAGCCCTATGAAAATTGGCACAGGGAAAAAAATTAGAGAGGTCAACATGTGGCTGAAGGACTAGGTGTGGGAAGCTGAGGTTCCAGGTCATGGGCCACTGGTACCAGTATTGGAACAGGAATGGACGTTGCTCTACCTGAACTGGGCTTTGACCATGGCCCCAGCTGAAAAAATAAATAGGAAAGTCACAAGGACATTTAAATTCAGGTGGCTCAGGTGGAACAGGTATTCATAATAGGCAAAAGCAAACAAAAGGAAGAGAGTAGAATCATCATCAGAATTTGTGCTTTAGAGCACGAGAGGAGCCGAAAGATTTAAAAGAGGGCGAGAGGAGCCTCAGATTTAAAACAGTGCGAGAGGAGCTGGAGATTCAAGGAGGGCGAAGCATCGAAGTGGATTCCCAGGCGCAGCTGGGAATTGCGGGAGCAGTGTCCGGCAGGGGTTTAAATTGAGCGCCAGGTGAGCCTTCTGCAGACGTCGGACATGCAAAAGAGAGAGCAGCTCCTGATTGGTTCTTTATAAATCAGATGACTCGTATCCTTAACCTTTTCACTCCTGGACTCACCGGAGTACATTCTGAGGTAAGTGATTTGTTTTTCTTTCCCTCACACTTACTTGAGGATAGCAAGCTGTCATAATATACACCAGTATATCATGGTGCAGACACATACTGATGGACATACACTAGGACCAATCATCATGCACAAACACCGCAGCCAATCACCAGTTAGAACACACACACTACAAAGACAGGGCATCACTTTTCCCGCTCATCCTGGATGCTGCCTCTCAGAAGCACAAGAGCTCATCAAGTACAGTAGAGACACACACCACGTGCTGAGAGATTCAACTGGTTTGGACAGGCACAGGTCTCTAGTTAAACTAGCATTGTGTAAACCCACAGTTATAGTATGTCTAGTATTTTATCAGAGTTAATAAAATAGTGTTAAACCTTGTTCAGTGTTGGTGGCATATGTCTGCTTCACAAGTCCACAGTGCCCACACTTCATGGTACCAGTAGTTGAGGGATGTTAGTACTTCTGAGACCTACCTACCAGTGATCAGCCTTCCACCAGTCTTCAGCCATCCTGCAGTATGGACACTGTTCGGCTGCCGCCGCCCCTCCGCATTACCGGGAACCTGGGCTCCAATTGGAAGATTTATAAAGCGCTTCCAGCTATACCTCGAGGCCATGGACCTGGAAGCTGCCTCAGATGCACTGAAGATTGCTCTCTTCCTCTGCACAGCTGGGGACCATGCCCTCCACATATTTAACTCGCTCACTTTCGCTGACGGGGGGGATAAATCAAAGTTCAAGGCGGTCCTCCTAAACTTCGACAGCCACTGCGAGGTCGAGGTAAACGAGAGCTTCGAGCGATATTTCTGCAGCGCTTACAGGGTAAGGACGAACCTTTCCAGTCCTTTATCACCCACCTCCGTGTCCTTGCGCAGTCCTGCAACTACGGGTCCACCTCTGAATCCATGATACGCGACCAGATAGTTTTTGGTGTGCAGTTGGAGCCCCTTCGCCAGCAGCCTCTTAAAGTCAAACAGCTGACCCTGTCCACTGGCATAGAGACCTGTGTGTTCCATGAGCACGCTTCCATGCTATATTCCCGCATCCAGGCTGCTGAAACCGCGCGGCAAGCTTCCCATGAGGCAGAACGGGTGCAGGTTATCAAGTCGATCCAGGGCCTAAGCCTGGATGAAGGCGGCCATTTCGTGCATTTTCGCGGGCTCCCGCACTGGGACGTAATGAATGTGGTGACGTCGTGGAACGTACTGCGCAGGCGCGCACCATGCTGGATCGTACCGTGCATGCGCGGTGGCATAACGAACGCGCCGACGCAACGGCGTGCGGCAACTGTGGCTCCGTCCACTTAAAGCGGCAATGTCCCGCGAAGACCTGACGCTGTTTGCAGTGTGGCAAACGTGGCCACTATGCTGCTTTATGCAGGTTGACTCAGCCTGCTAGTTTCCGAAGATCCAGCCAGCCTCGCGGGGTTGTCCGGGCTATTCAGCCACAATCAACGAGCCTGTCCCAGACCTGTCCTCTGCCTTTGACAGCGAAGCCCCTTTCCAAGTCGGCATCATAACCAAGCACAGGATATCTCCTAGGCGCAGCACCAAACCCATTCCGATACACAGCATTGATCCGGATGATGAGTGGTATGCCACCCTTACGGTCAACCAGAATTCATCGCCCACCTCAGAGACTGAATTTATGAACTTTGCAAATGTATGGACTCTCTGAGATGTTTCCTTCCTTGTTAAATCATTTTCAATTGGTTTGTACATAGCACCGTTCTTGTTCAATTTGTTGCATACTAATTATCTGCACCAGGCACCTTCCGTTGTATATAGCTTTGTTTTCCTGTATATAGATTTGTACATATGTGTTCGCACCTCACATGTAGTTAGGAACATTCTTCACACACCCACACTATTTATTGCCACACATTCACATAAATTTTTTTTTAAAAGGGGGCGAATGTCATAATATACACCTGTATATCATGGTGCAGACACATACTGATGGACATACACTAGGACCAATCAACATGCACAAACACCGCAGCCAATCACCAGTTAGAACACACACACTATAAAGACAGAGGGCATCACTTTTCCTGCTCATTCTGGATGCTGCCTCTCAGAAGCACAATAGCTCATCAAGTACAGTACAGACTCACACCACATGCTGAGCGATTCAACTGGTTCGGACAGGCACAGGTCTCTAGTTAAACTAGCATCGTGTAAACCCACAGTTATAGTATGTCTAGTATTTTATAAGAGTGAATAAAATAATGTTGAACCTTGTTCAGTGTTGGTGGCATATGTCTGCTTCACAAGTCCACAGGTAGGCAGACATTGCAGGGGTCCCCTTTGGCTGTCCCCTATCTAAAAAGTATGCCGTTTTGGACGCTGATAATCAGGCAACAGCAGCAGAAGTAGATAATGCGAAGGCAGCACAGTTCGTCCTGCCACATAGCAAAGTAATAATGGTAGGGGATTTAATAGTCTGGGACACAGATAGCCACTTCTGTAGCTGCACAAGGGATTCCAGGATTGTTGTTTGCCTCCCTGGTGCCAGGGTCCTGGATGTCTGTGAGTGGGCACAACGCATCTGAAAACGGGAGGGAAATCAGACAGAGGTCATTGTCCACATTGGCACCAATGACATAGGTAGAAAGAGTATTGAGATCCTGCAACGGCAATTTAGGGAGTTAGTTAGAAGATTAAAAAGCAGGACCTCCAGGGTAGTAATCTCAGGATTGCTCCCTGTGCCATGTACTTCTGAGGCTAGCAACAGGGATACAGTGCAGCTGAACGCATGGTAAAGAACTAGTGCAGGTGGGAGGATTTCAGTTTTTTGGATTATTGGGATGTCTTCCAGGGAAGGTGGGGCCTGTAAAGAAGGACAGATTACACCTGAACTGGAAAGGCACCAATATCCTGGCTAGGAGGTTTGTTAGTGTGGTTCAGGTGGGTTTAAACAAATGTGGCAGGGGGGTGGGAATCAGAACAGTAAGCCAGCAAGTGTAGAGATTGGGGATGAGCATGGTACAAGGGCCAGGTTGGCTAAGAGGAAGGGCAGGCTGGGGGCGGTCAAACTCAGTGGGCCTGGAGGTCTGGAGTGTATCTACTTCAATGCACGGAGTGTAACAGGTAAGACAGATGAACATAGAGCCTTGATTCATGCGCGGGACTTGGATGTGGTTGCGGTAATGGAGACTTGGTTTTGGACTGGCAGCTAAATATTCCGGGGTATAGGTGTTTTAGGCAAGACAGAGGGACGATAAAAGAGGAGGGGGAGTTGCAATACTGCTTAGAGAACATATTACTGCTGCACAAAGGGAGGACATCTTGGAAGAATGAAGTAATGAGGCACTATGGGTAGAACTTAGAAACAGGAAGGGGCAGTCACTATGATGGGGGTGTGCTACAGGCCTCCCAATGGGAGGTTGATGAACAGATATTGTGGTCGTCACCACTATTTGTATATATCACATACATGAGATGTAATATGGTAAGGCTCCTGTACTACAGGTACAGGGGTAGATCCCTGCCTGCTGGCTCTGCCCAGTAGGTGGATATAAATGTGTGTGCTCACCGAGCTGCAGCCATTTTGGCAGCAGCTGCAAGAGGCTACACATCTCTGCTTAATAAAGCCTTGATTACTCGCTACCCTTGTCTCATCGTAATTTATAGTGCATCAATTTATTAAGCAGAGATTTTACAACGATGGATCTCCGCATCAAGCCGGATCGCCTGTCGCTGCACCCTCAAGCAGACAACGCCACGTCGGCCTTCACCCACTGGCTAGCTTGCTTTGAAACCTACATCGGACCTGCGACGGAACAACCCACAGAAGCACAGAAACTACAGATCCTGTATACACTGCTGAGCTCTGATATCTTTCCTCTTATCCGGGACGCACCCACCTACGCTGAGGCCATGACGCTTCTGAAGGAGAAATACACCCAGCAGACCAACAAACTCTATGTCAGGCACCTCCAGTCCACGCGGTATCAACTCCCCAGTGAGTCCTTGGAAGATTTATGGCGTCCCCTGCATGCCCTGGCGAGGGACTCCGATTGCTAGGCAGTCTCGGCCGAAACTCCTAATCAGGGACACTTTTGTTATGGTCATAGGGTCGGTGTACATCCGCCAGTGCATCTTAGAAGGGGCTTCCCTCGACCTCGCGGCAACCAAGAAACTCGCGACCTCGCTAACGGTTGCCTCCCGTAAAGTACAAGCATACGCCCTCGACCGCACAACACCCCTCTCCTGGACATCATGGACCCCACCAGCGAACACCACATCGTGGACCCCACCAGCGACCGCCCCCAGCCAACCTCAAGCCTGCACCGGCGGCAGCCAGCCAACCCCGGGGATCCCATGTGCTATTCCTGTGGACAAACAAAGCACCCCTGGCAGCGCTGCCCGGGAAGAAAAGACATTTTGCTGCGGTGTGCCAGGCCCGGTCGATCGCCGCTGTCACCAGGCCCATTGTTCCTGCACCCCCCACGTGCGACACTTGGGCGCTGACATCTTACTCGCCACAGAACACGTGCGGCCGGTGGGTGCTGCCATCTTTCTCGCATCAGAACACATGCGGCCCGTGGGCGTCGCCATCTTCCTCACCTCAGGACATGTGCGGCCCGTGAGCGCTGCCATCTTCCCCCCATCAGGCCTCATGCGGCCCATGGGCACCGTCATCTTTAACGTTGCCCGCCACATGCGCCCTGTGGGCGCCGCCGTCTTCCTCGCCTCAGAACCCCTGCTCGTCGGGCACCTCATTGGGCCGCTCATCGCCCGCAACCACCGCCAACCAGCCCGGGGCCTACCAACAGCAGCAACAGCTCGCCTCCATTGCAATCGACTAGTCCCGGGCGCACAACCTCACAACCGCGTTAATGACGGTAAAGGTCGATGGGCACAAGACATCCTGCCTTCTTGACTCTGGGAGCACAGAAAGCTTCATCCACCTCGATATAGTAAGGCGCTGCTCCCTTGTGGTACACCTCATTACACAATGAATCTTCCTGGCCTCCGGATACCACTCCGTGGAGATCCGGGGGTACTGCACCGCCACCCTTACCATCCAGGGCGTAGAGTTCAGCAACGTCCGGCTCTACGTCCTCCCCAACGTCTGCACTGCCTTGCTATTCGGCCTGGACTTCCAGTGCAACCTCCAAAGTCTATCACTGAAATTTGGTGGGCTCCTACCACCCCTTACTGTATGCGGCCTCACGACCCTTAAGGTCGACCCGCCTTCTCTGTTTGCAAACCTAACCCCGGATTGCAAACCCATCGCCACCAGGAGCAGACGGTACAGTGCCCAGGACAGGACCTTCATTAGGTCTGAGTTCCAGCGGCTACTGCGGGAAGGCATCATCAAGGCCAGCAACAGCCCCTGGAGAGCCCAAGTGGGAGTTGTGAAAACTGGGGAGAAACACAGGATCGTTGTTGACTACAGTCAGACCATCAATCAGTACACGCAGCTCGACGCGTACCCCCTCCCACGCATATCTGATATGGTCAATCAGATTGCACAGTATCGGGCCTTCTCTACAGTGGACCTAAAATCTGCCTACCACCAGCTCACCAACCGCAAGGTGGACTGCCCATACACTGCGTTCGAAGCGGATGGCTGCCTTTACCACTTCCTTAGGGTTCCCTTCGGTGTCACTCATGGGGTCTTAGTCTTCCAACGGAAGATGAACCGAATGGTTGGCCGGTACGGACTGCGGGCCACCTTCCCGTACCTGGATAACGTCACCATCTGCGGCCACGACCAGCAAGGCCACGACGCTAACCTTTCCAAATTCTTCCACACCGCCAAACTCCTGAACCTTACGTGTAACAAGGAGAAGTGCGTGTTCAGCACCAACCACTTAGCCATCCTTGGTTATGTGGTGCAAAATGGAGTTCTGGGGCCCGACCCCGATCGCATGCACCCCCTCATGCAACTCCCCCTCCCCCACTGCCCCAAGGACCTCAAACGATGCCTGGGGGGCTTCTCATACTCCGCCCCGTGGGTCCCGAACCATGTGGATAAGCCCGCCCACTCATTCACTCCACCGTTTTCCCCCTGATGGCCAAGGCTCACCAGGCCTTCAACCGTATCAAGGCCGACGTCACCAAGGCCGTGATGCATGCGGTCGACGAGATGCTCCCCTTCCAAGTCGAGAGCGATGCATCAGACGTCGCTCTGGCCGCCACCCTCAACCAGGCAGGCAGACCCGTGGTATTCTTTTCACGCACCCACCACGCCTCCGAAGTTTGGCACTCCTCCATCGCGAAGGTGGCCCAAGCCATTGTAGAAGCTGTGTGGCATTGGAGGCATTACCTGGCCGGCAGGAGATTCACTCTCCTCACTGGCCAACGGTTGGTTGCCTTCATGTTCAATAACACACAGCGGGGCAAGATCAAAAATGATAAATCTTGAGGTGGAGGATCGAACTCTCCACCTACAATTATGAGATTTTTTATCGCCCCGGTAAGCACAACGAGCCCCCCGATGCCCTATCCCAAGGTACACGTGCCAGTGCACAAGTGGACCAACTCCGGGGCCTCCACAACGCTCTCTGTCATCCAGGGGTCACCCGGTTCTTTCACTTCATAAAGGCTCGCAATCTGCCCTACTCCATTGAGGAGGTCAGGGCTCTCACCAGAAGCTGCCAGGTCTGCGCGGAGGGCAAGCCGCACTTCTACCGGCCGGACCGAGCGCACCTGGTGAAGGCCTCCCGCCCCTTTGAACACCTCAGCGTGCATTTCAAAGTGTCCCTCCCCTCCACCGACCGAAACACATACTTCCTTAACGTGGTCGACGAATACTCTCAATTCCCCTTCGCCGTCCCATGCCCCGATATGATGTCTGCCACAGTCATCAAGGCACTCAACATGATCTTTGCCCTGTTCGGTTTCCTCATGTACATCCACAGCGACCGGGGATCCTCCTTTATGAGTGATGAGCTGAATCAGTACCTGCTCAGCAAGGGCATTGACTCGAGCAGGACGACCAGCTACAACCCCCGGGGAAACGGGCAGGTGGAAAGGCAGAACGGGACGGTCTGGAAGGCCGTCCAGCTGGCCCTGCAGTCTAAAATTCTCCCGGTCTCCCCTGGCAGGAGGCCCTCCCCGACGCTCTGCACTCCATCCGATTGCTACTTTGCATTGCGACGAACGAAACCCCCCATGAAAATCTTCTAGCCTTCCCCAGGAAGTCCACCTCCAGGGTTTCACTCCCAACATGGCTGGCAGCTCCAGGACCCATCCTCCGCCGCAAAGACGTGCGGCTCCACAAGGCGGACCCGTTGGTCGGGAGGGTATAGCTACTCCATGCAAACCCGCAGTGGCGTACCACGATGGCCGCCAAGACACAGTCTCCCTCAGGGATCTGGCACCAGCTGGTTCCCCACCACTCCCCACCCCCATCTGCCCCGGTACCATCCATCCTCCCCCCAGTGCACCTCACCACAGCTCCCACTCCTTGGTTCCCACCCGGGGATGAAGATGAGGTCTACACGCTCCCGGAGTCACCGGCGACTGAGGAGGCGCCTGCATCACCATCGGGACTGCGATGCTCACAACGGAGGATCAAGGCACCCGACCGGCTAAATTTGTGAACTTTCCCCAAAAATGTACACTTTAAAATGCTCACATACATGTAACTAGTTTTTTTTCCACCACCCCCGCTGGACTCTTTTTTTTAACAGGGGGTAAATGTGGTAGTCACCACTGTTTGTAAATATCACATACATGAGAGGTAATACGGTAAGGCTCCTGTACTACAGGTACGGGGGTAGATCCCTGCCTGCTGGTTCCACCCAGTAGGCGGAGTATAAATGTGTGTGCTCACTGAGCTGCAACCATTTCGGCAGAAGCTGCAGGAGGCAACACATCTCTGCTTAATAAAGCCTCGATTACTCTCTACTCTCGTCTCGTCGTAATTGATAGTGCATCAGATATGCAAGCAGATTCTGGATCGATGTAGAAATAATAGGGATGTTCCAAAGAACAAAGAACAATACAGCATAGGAACAGGCCCTTCGGCCCTCCAAGTCTGCGCCGACCAAGGTACCTGCCAAACTAAAACCGTATGCACTTACGGAATCCATATCCTGTCATTCCCAACCTATTCATATATTTGTCTAGATGCCCCTTAAATGCCGTTATTGTACCTGCTCCCACCACCTCCCCAGGCAATGCGTTCCATACATTTACCACCCTCTGTGTGAACAAACTTGCCTCGCACATCTGTTCTGAACTTTTCCCAATGCACTTTAAACCTATGTCCCCTAGTACTTGACTCTCCTACCCTAGGAAAGGGAATCTGACTATCCACTCTGTCCATGCCACTCATAATCCTGTCGACCTCTATCAGGTCACCTCTCAACCTCCGTTGTTCCAGTGAGAACAGACCAAGTTTATCTAACCTGTTGTAGTGGGAGACTTTAATTTTCCTCATATTGACTGAAATCCGTTCGGGCCAGCAGTCCAGATATGTCCAGGAAGGTTTTTTGGAACAATATGTGGATAGTCTGACTAGAGAAGGAGCTATACTGGACCTAGGACTAGGGAACCTAGTACTAGGGAACGAGCCCAACCTGGTCATCAAAGTTGCAGTGGGGGAAACATGTGGTAAACAGTAACCACAATTGCGTAAGCTTTCGATACTCATGGAGAAGGACGAGTGTTGTCCTGAGATCCTCAATTGTGGGATGGTTAATAATGACCAGATTACGCTGGATTTGGAGGCTGTTATTTGGGAGAGGCTGTTTGAGGGTAAATCCACATTTGGCATGTGGGAGTCTTTTAAGGAGCAGTTGATGGGAGTGCAGGAAAGGCATGTGTGAATGAAAAGGAAAGACAGGACAGGCAGGATTCAGGAACTGTGGATGACCAGGGAAATTGTGAATCCAGTCAAAAAGAAAAAGGATGCATACGTGAAGTTTAGGCAACTAAAAACACATGAAGCACTTGAAGAATGCAAGGAAAGCAGAAAGAGCTCAAGCAGGGAGTTAGGAGGGCAAAAAAGAGTCATGAAATATCCTTGGCAGACAGGATTAAGGCGAATCCCAAGGTATTTTACACGTATATTAGGAACAAGAGGATAGCTGGAGATAAAGTTGGTCTACTCAAGGACAAAGGAGGGAAATTATGTGTAGAACCCAAGGAAGCAGATGAG
The DNA here is from genome assembly GCF_902713615.1 of Scyliorhinus canicula. Classification (NCBI taxonomy): domain Eukaryota; kingdom Metazoa; phylum Chordata; class Chondrichthyes; order Carcharhiniformes; family Scyliorhinidae; genus Scyliorhinus; species Scyliorhinus canicula. The sequence continues at coordinate 96,574,834 of NC_052149.1, forward strand.
ATCCTAAATTAGTATTTTGCATCGGTATTCACAAAGGAGAGGGACATGTTGATTGGTGGTGTCTCAGAGGGATGTGTAAACACTTTAGAAGAGGTCATTATTGCGTGGGAGGAAGTGTTAGGTGTGTTAAAAAGCATTAAGGTAAACAAATCCCCAGGGCCAGATGGCATCTATCCCAGATTATTGAGAGGGACAAGAGGTGAAATCGCTGGGCCTCCAGCAAAAATGGTTTTGTACGAGGGAGGTCATGTCTCACAAATTTAATTGAGTTTTTTGAGGAGGTGACAAAAATGATTGATGAGGGAAGGGCTGTGGATGTTGTCTACATGGACTTTAGTAAAGCATTTGACAAGGTCCCTCATGGCAGGCTGGTGCCAAATATTAAATCACATGGGGTCAGGGGTGAACTAACTAGATTGATTCAAAACTGACTTGGCCATAGAAGACAGAGGGTAGCAGTGGAAGGGTGCTTTTCCGAATGGAGCTCTGTAACTAGTGGTGTTCCGCAGGGATCAGTACTGTTTGTAATATGTATAAATGACTTGGAAGAAAATGTAGCTGATCGGATTAGCAAGTTTGTGGATGATTGCAGGAGTTTCAAGTCATGATGAAGATTGTCAGAGAATACAGCAGGATATAGATAGGCTGCAGAATTGGGCGGAGAAACGGTAGATGGGGTTTAATCTGGACAAATGTGAGGTGATGCATTTTGGTAGATCCAATTCAGGTGGGAGCTATGAAATAAATGGCAGAATCATCAGGAGCATAGACACACAGAGAGATCTGGGAGTGCAGATCCACAGATCCTTAAAAGTGGAAGCACAGGTGGAAATGGTGGGAAAGAAAGCACATGCATGCTTGCCTTCATAGGATGAAGTATAGAGCATAAAAGCTCGCAAATTATGTTACAGTTATATAGAACATTGGTTAGGCCACATTTGGAATACTGTGTCCAATTCTGGTCACCACACTATCACTGCTACTCAAAAGTCAAGGGCGCCTACCGTTCCAACCCCGACCGCACTTTGGGAAATCAGACCATAAGATGGTGCTCCTTCTCCGGCATACAAGAAGAAACTCAAGCGGGAGAATCCAGCTAAGAAGGTCGTGCAGTGCTGGTCTGAGGACTCAGAAGAGCTCTTAGGTGACTGCTTAGAGACAGTGGACTGGTCCATATTTAAGAACTCAGCGATCAACTAAAATGAGTATGCCAGCACCATCACAGATTTCATCAGCAAATGTGTGGACAACTGCGTGCCAAAGAAACCAGTATGTACGTTCCCAACCGGAACCCATGGCTTAATTGCGAGATTCACTCCCAACTGAAGGATAGGTTGGAGGCGTTCAAGTCAGACGACCCTGACCTACAAAAGACATCCAGGTACTAACTCCGCAAAGCCATCCGAGATGCCAACAGAGATTATCAAACCAAGCTAGAGTCACCGACGGACTCTCGGCGGTTGTGGCAAGGACTAAACAACATAACTGGCTACAAAGTGAAACTGAGCAATATCTCCGGCAGCAGCGTACTCCTCCCCGATGAACTCGATGCATTCTATGCTCGGTTTGAGCAGGATACCAACAATCCGCTGTCGAGTGCCCCAGCAGCCCATAACTCACCCATACCCACCATCACAGCTTCCAAAATCAGATCGGCCTTCCTGAAAGTGAACCCTCGGGAGGCGACGGGCCCGGACGGGATCCCTGGTCGTGCACTCAGAGCCTGTGCGGACCAGCTGGCAGAGGTGTTCGCAAACATCTTTAACCTGTCCCTACACCACGTCGTGGTCCCCACCTGCTTCAAGAAGACCACCATTATACCAGTGCCAAAGAAGAACCAGGCAATGTGCCTCCATGACTACCGTCCGGTGACCCTGACTTCAGTCGTAATGAAGTGCTTCGAGAGGTTGGTCATGAAGCGCATCACGTCAATACTTCCAGAACGTCTTGATCCACTGCAATTCGCATACCGCCGCAACCGGTCCACAGCAGACGCCATTTCCCTGGCCCTACACTCATCTCTAGAGCATCTCGAGAAGAAGGACTCCTACATCAGACTCCTATTTATTGACTACAGCTCCACCTTAAACACCACAATCCCAGCCAAGCTCATATCAAAGCTCCAAAACCTAGAACTTTGCTCCCCACTCTGCAACTTTCTAACCCACAGACCACAATCAGTAAGAATGAACAACAACACCTCCTCCACCATAGTCCTCAATACCGGGCCCTGGCTGCGTACTTAGCCCCCTACTCTACTCCCTGTACAGACATGATTGCGTGGCAAAATTTGGTTCCAATCCTTCTCCAGGTTTGCTGACGATACTGGGCCGGATCTCGAATAACGACGAGTCAGAATACAGGAGGGTGATAGAGAACCTGATGGAGTGGTGCAGCGACAACAATCTCCCCCTCAATGCCAGTAAAACTAAAGAGCTGGTCATTGACTTCAAGAAGCAAAGTACTGTACACACCCCTGTCAGCATCAATGGGGCCGAGGTGGAGATGGTGAGCAGTTTCAAATTCCTTGGGGTGCACATCACCAAAAATCTATCCTGGTCCACTCACGCGACGCTATCACCAAGAAAGCACAACAGCACCTATACTTCCTCAGGAAACTAAGGAAATTCGGCATGTCCACATTAACTCTTACCAACTTTTACAGATGCACTATAGAAAGCATCTTATCGGGCTGCATCACAGCTTGGTATGGCACTGCTCGGCCCAGAACTGCAAGAAACTTTAGAGAGTTGTGAACACAGTCCAGTCCATCACACCACCTGCCTCCCATCCATTGACTCCATCTACACCTCCCGCTGCCTGGGGAAAGTGGGCAGCGTAATCAAAGACCCCTCCCACCCGGCTTATTCACTCTTCCAACTTGTTCCATTGGGCAGGAAATACAGAAGTCTGAGAATACGCACAAACAGACTCAAAACAACTTCTTCCCCACTGTTACCAGACTCCTAAGTGACCCTCTTATGGACTGACCTCATTAACACTACACCCGGTGCTTATGTAGTTACATTGTATACCTTGTGTTGCCTGTTACGCATTTTCTTTTATTCCCTTTTCTTTCCATGTACTTAATGATCTGTTGAGCTGCTCGCAGAAAAATACTTTTCACTGTACCTCAGTACACGTGACAATAAACAAATCCAATCCAATCCTGAATGATGTGGAGGCTTTGGAGAGAGTACAGAAAAGGTTTACCAGGATGTTGCCTGGTATGGAGGGTATTAGATATGAGGAGAGATTGAATAAACTAGGATTGTTCTTGTTTTGTAATGCTCTTGGCGTAGCTTAAGCTGCTTCCTTGATGTACGCTCTTACAAAGTAAGGTTCAGACGTGGAGATAACTTCAACACGTTTATTAAACTATTTACAATTCTCCTACCCAGATTCGCCACTACGTTTAATCCTTTTATAGCTACTCAGACTGACGAACCAGTCTGCTACAACCCAGGTGGTGGGTATGATGTTGAATCAACCCTGTGTCTGTACTCACTGAGTGTCTCCACTGGAAAGAGGAAGATCATGTGTGCTGTGTCCTTTATATATAGGTTGGTGCAATGTCCCCCTGTGGTAGTGCCACCTCTGTGTGTATCGTGAATGCCCATTGGTCATGTCCTATCTTACTGACCTATTGGTTGAGTGTCTGTGTGTCATGTCTCTGGTGCTCCCTCTAGTGTCTAGCTAGTCTACGTGTACTTACATTATCCCCTTGTGTATCTACAGTGATGCATATCACCACAGTTCTCCCGAGAAAGACGGAGGCTGATAGATGTTTATAAAATTATGAGGGGTATAGAAAGGGTGAACAGTTGGAGGCTTTTTCCCACGGCAGAAATGACAATTACAATGAGAGGAGATAGGTTCAGTGGAGATGTGCGGGGAAAGTTTTTACACAGAGGGTGGTGGTGGCCTGGAATGCACTGCCAACTGAGGTGGTTGAGGCAGATACATTAGCGACCTTTAAGACTTATCTGGATAGACACATGAACAGACGGGGTATAGAAGGACACAGGCATTTGGTCTAGATAGGCACGTGATCAGCACAGGTTCAGAGGGCCGTAGGGCCTGTACCTGTGCTGTATTGTTCTTTGCCCAGGTACAAGGAAAATGAAATGATGTAAAGTGGATAAACCACAAGAGAAAAATGATCAAATTGTGAGTAAAACATTAAAACCGATAAACGCATTGGGGTGTGTGATCCAAATAAGCATTCTTTATACAAACACATGGGGTATTTGAAACAAATTGAATGAAAATTTTCTGTGTCCTTGTTTGTCTTCAGTTTTTTTTTCTCCCTTTCTGTCAGGCTGGACTTCATTTTCATCTTCCTAATTCTGTCCCATTTTCTCCAACCATTCTGTAACTTTTCCATTTCCTTTCCTCTCTCTCTTCTGCACATTTCCTACTGTGGCTGCTTTCCATTATATGTTGATTTACTTCTCAAAGACTTGAATATCTGCCTGGTGAGACATGTTGAACCATTGCCCCAACAGTAGATTACAGCCCCAAATTACTTGGGGCATCATGAATTTTTCAGGAAGATGTGTGTTTTTAAAAGAATTACAAGCAAAGACACTGAGCAAAGATGGCTGAGAATGTAAAATGACTACCTTCTGGGAAAATTCCCATGTGAACTTTACCCAATTGACTAATCCCAAGAGAACATGGAATGTCGCACCTGAAAGGTGTCATGGACTTCTTCAAACAAAGATTTGAAAGGGAGATAGGAAAGATTGAAAAGACTGAATATTAATCTACTATGCTTGCGGAGACAAAAGCTTTATTGCACATCTCGGCAGACATCTAAACCCTGTTGATCTATGCCTTAGAATGTATAAATGGTCTGAGGTGAAAAGAACATGGACTCTGGTTGTGAGTCAACAGGGAAATGGGGTTTAAGACAAAACTAACTGCAGACCCAATCTGTCTATACTGGTGTGTATGAGTGACACAAAAACAAGAAACAGCACCCCTACAAGCACAAGCAAGCAAAGGATCTCTCTCGCTGCTGGGTGCATTATGCATTAGGCTTTAGGCTGTTTAAATATTCAGAGCTATGGCCATAGGTGGCACAGTGGGTGACGTATCTACCCTATCCCCTTAACCGAGTAACCCCGACTTAACAAGGGAAATTTAGCATGGCAAATCCACCTAACCTGCACGTCTTTGGACTGTGGGAGGAAACCGGAGCACCCGAAGGAAACACACGCAGACACGGAGAGAACGTGCAGACTCTGCACAGACAGTGAGCCAAGCCGGGAATCGAACCTGGGACCCTGAAGCTGTGAAGCAACTGTGCTAACCGCTATACTATTGTGCTGCCCTGTCATGTTGGTCTGAAGTAACATTTGTGTATTTTATCTCTGTTACTTTTTTTAAATTGTTCAGTTTAAATTTCTGTCAGTATAACTGATTACAGTTAAAACTGGAACAGGATGGCAGGTATTTGCGAGGAACTGGTGTTCATGGATTTTATGACTTTAAAGGCGTCTTAGGAACTTGGTTGAACCAGTTATATGATGTCTTAATGAAGAGCCTCTTTGTCAGCTTTGAAAGGTAGCTTGAAGTGAGGATGACGGCTTGGGTGCGATTCAGCAGACTGATATTAAATTTCGCTGAATGGCAAGTTTAGCAGGGTTTGTCTTGGCGGCTGCAGGGCTGAGAAACATTCCCATATTCAACGGCACTTTGCCGGTTTGTTTTGGCATTGGGGAGTTTCTCCCCGCTGAGGCTGCACTTGGAGGAATTTCCTGCTGGTAAGCTGAACCTTGCTTGCAGGAAAGGCTTCTTGCAGAGCCGGGTTGCTATTTTGTCCGCAACCCCGATCTCTTTTCCCCACACCCTTTCAGGCCCAACCCCTGGTAGTGCCTCCCTGGGCACCCAGGTAGCACTGCCATGGTACTAAGGTACCTGGGGAGTGCTAGAGTGCCACGTTCCCCTGTTCTTTACCACCAGGTGTCTCCAAACGGCACCCCCAGGTGTCATTACTCCTGGATTACATTTGTGTAGACCAGTACTAAACTGTGCCCTGGCAAGGTCTCTCGGGTGCAGCCATTGAGTACTGGGCGGTGGGTGAATCAGATGTCCAGGTATTTAAACGAGGCATTAGGCTTGTTTAAATATTCAGATCTATGGCCATAGGTAGCACAGTGGTTAGCACTGCTGCCTATGGCGATGAGGATCCAGGACCAATCCCGGCCCCGGGTCACTGTCAGTGTGGAGGTTAGACATTCTCCTCGTGTCTGCGTGGGTTTTGCCCCCACAACCCAAAGATGTGCAGGTTAGATGGATTGGCCACACTAAATTGCCCCTTAATTGGAAAAAAATAATTGGGTTCTTTCAATTTTAAAATGTATATTTTGTTATGGGCCATGGTTTAACAACCCCGAAGTATATTATGGAGTCCACCTGACCTACAACCTTTGTGTTGAATTTGGCTAAGATGAGCACAAGAACCTGCCCTTCAGGTTTTATTCAACAGAGTTCTTAGGCACTGTTAATAAAAAAAAACAAGCTTTATTTTAAGAATTTAGTTAATGTTTGTCTGAACACACACAGCAAGACATTTTATCAGCTGCAAACATAACAACTCCACACAGCTACAGTAATCTATGTATAACCCAGCAGTCCGGAAACAGCTTTTAAAATGAAGATAGACAGACACTTCTTTCAACCTGTGCAGTTCAAACCAGTCCAAACTCAAAACGAAAGGAAAAACGCACAGAGCCACTACCCAGCTTCACCCACACTTCACTCCTACACTCATCCCTAGAGCATCTCGAAAACAAGGACTCCTACATCAGACTCCTATTTATTGACTACAGCTCCGCCTTCAACACCATAACCCCAGCCAAGCTCATATCAAAGCTCCAAAACCTAGGACTTGGCTCTCCACTCTGCAACTGGATCCTTGACTTTCTGACCAACAGACCACAGTCAGTAAGAATGAACACCAACACCTCCTCTACAATAGTCCTCAACACCGGTGCCCCACAAGGCTGCGTACTTAGCCCCCTACTCTACTCCCTGTACACACACGACTGCATGGCAAAACTTGGTTCCAACTCCATCTACAAGTTTGCTGACGATACGACCATAGTGGGCCGGATCTCGAATAACGACGAGTCCGAATACAGGAGGGAGATAGAGAACCTAGTGGAGTGGTGCAGCGACAACAATCTCTCTCTTAATGCCAGCAAAACTAAAGAGCTGGTCATCGACTTCAGGAAGCAAAGTACTGTACACACCCCTGTCAGCATCAACGGAGCCGAGGTAGAGATGGTGAGCAGTTTCAAATTCCTAGGGGTGCACATCACCAAAAATCTATCCTGGTCCACTCATGTCGACGCTATCACCAAGAAAGCACAACAGCGCCTTTACTTCCTCAGGAAACTAAGGAAATTCGGCATGTCCACATTAACCCTTACCAACTTTTACAGATTCACTATAGAGAGCATCCTCTCGGGCTGCATCACAGCCTGGTATGGCAACTGCTCGGCCTAGGACCGCAAGGAACTTCAGAGAGTCGTGAATACCGCCCAGTCCATCACACGAACCTGCCTCCCATCCATTGATTCCATCTACACCTCCCGCTGCCGGGGGAAAGCAGGCAGCATAATCAAGGATCCCTCCCACCCGGCTTACTCACTTTTCCAACTTCTTCCATCGGGCAGGAGATTCAGAAGTCTGAGAACACGGACGAACAGACTCAAAAACAGCTTCTTCCCCACTGTCACCAGACTCCTAAATGACCCTCTTATGGACTGACCTCATTAACACTACACCCATGTCTGCTTCATCCGATGCCAATGCTTATGTAGTACATTGTATATATTGTGTTGCCCTATTATGTATTCTCATGTATTTTCTTGAATTCTGTTCAATTCCCTTTTCTTCCCATGTACTGAATGATCTGTTGAGCTGCTTGCAGAAAAATACTTTTCACTGTACCTCGGTACACGTGACAATAAACAAATCCAATCCAATCCAATCCAATCCACAATGACATCACTGAAGCCATGTGATTAGACAAAAACATTTCTGAAAGTGACACTCCCATGACACCTCCGCCAAGAAACAAAAATAAACCATCAATTTCAAAGATGATTTCATTTTTCACCTTTTCACTTGTCCATTAATAACAATTGACAATAAACATACATTGTTGAAACAAAAACAAAACAGATAAACATTGATAATAATACGGTCCATTTTAGTTCTTCTTCCACCACTATGGGCGAGCTCCATAGGCTGAAACCCACTTCAATTATGCCATTTTTAAGCATACTTTCAATTTCTTTTTGTACCTGTGCCAATTTTAGAGGGTTAAGTCTCTGTGGATGTTGTTTATTGGAACATCACAGAGAACCATTTTAGTACTTCACAATATATTTCCACAAATTTGCGCATATGATATTAATAACTCTTTCAGGTCAGTTTGTTTTTTTCTCTAGAAGGTAACTCAATAATTTATCACAATTTGTAAGAACATCCTCGTTATCTAATTTCATTTGATGAATGTCAAATTCAGAGTCATCTGGATTTGATTCTTCACTTTGAGTTAGAATCACTAAAATCTCCTCCTTTTGCTCGGCTTCTCTTTCAAAATACCTTTTAAGCATATTCACATGACACAGTCGGTGAGTTTTCCTTCTATCTGGCGTTCTTACCAAATAATTCACTTCACTCAATTTCCTTTCAATCTGATAAGGTCCACAAAACTTTACTTTTAAAAGTTAACCTACCACTGGTAACAATACTAAAACTTTATCTCCACTGGCAAAATTACGAACGTTTGCTTTCTTGTCCGCTATCTATTTCATCACATGCTGTGCAACTTTGAAATATTGTCTAGCCAATTCACATGCTCCAATTAATCATTCCCTAAAATTTGACACGTAATCCAATAATGTAATTTCAAATTGCTCACTCACCACATTCTTTTTTTTTAGAAAATACTTTATTGAGGCATTTCTAGTTTTCACATTTTAACATTCTAAACAGAGATCCAACACATGCAACAACCCCACAATAGCAACTCCCCCCAGCCCTAAAATCTAACTACCCATATATTAAATTCCCTGCCCTTATTTGTCACTTCTATGCCTCACCTTTCCCCCCTTCCCCCCTCCCACTGCTGACGGTCAATTTTCCTTGAAGAATTCGATGAACGGCTGCCACCTCCGAGGAACCCCTGCATTGAACCCCTTAAGGCAAACGTAATTTTCTCTAGCCTAAGAAACCCTGCCGTGTCACTGACCCAACCCCCCGACTTTGGAGGCTCCGAGTCCCTCCAGCCCAACAAAATCCGTCTCCAGGCCACCAGGGAGGCAAAGGCCAAAACGTCTGCCTTCCCCCCCCACAGGCTTCCGGATCTTCCGACACTCCAAATATTGCCACCTCTGGACTCAGAGTCACTCTCCCTTCCAGGATCTCTGACATGGAATCTGATAATCCCTGCCAAACTCCCCTCAGCCTCGGACAAGCACAAAACATATGTCCATGATTCGCAGGACTTCTCCCACACCGCCCACACCTGTCCTTCACCTCCTCAAAAAAACCTACTCATCCAGGCCCCAGTCACATGAGTCCTGTGGACTACCTTGAACTGGATCAGGCTAAGCCTGGCACACGATGAGGATGCATTGACTCTCTCTCCTCAGGGCCTTCTCCCATAACCCGACTTCCAACTCCCCTCGCAGCTCTTCCTCCCACTTCCTCTTCACCTCCTCAATTGGAACCCATTCCCACTCCATCAATTCTTTGTACATCTCCGAGGCCCTCCCTACCCCAACTCCTGTTTTAGACAACACCTTATCCGGTAGTCCCCTTAGTTGAAGACGAGGGAAGCTCGGGACCTGCCTCTGAACACAATCCCGTACCTGCACGCACCGGAACCCGTTCCCACCCGGCAACTCAAACTCCCCCTCTAGCTCCTCCAAGCTCGGGAAACTGTCCTAAATTAAGAGATCCTCAAATCTCTCCATCCCTGCCGGCTGCCATCTCCTGAAGCCGGCATCCAGCCCCCCCGGAGTGAACCGGTGATTTTCACAGATCGGTGACCACACCGACGGCCCCTCCAGTCTCATGCGCTGCCTCCATTGTCCCCACACTCTCATGGCTGTGGCTACCACTGGGCTTGTGGAGTACCCAGCCAGCGAGAATGGCAGAAGTGCCATCAACAAAGCCTTCAGACTCGTGCCCTTGCCAGATGCCGCCTCCACTCGCTCTCATACCGACCCCTCCCTCACAACCCATTTCCTAGCCATCTCTATATTAGCCGCCCACTAGTAATTAATAAAATTTGTAATGGCCAAGCCCCCCTCCCCAGGCCCCCATTCAAAAAGGACCTTCTTCACCCTCGGGGCTTTCCCGGCCCAGATAAAACACAAGATCGCCGCATTAATCTCCCTAAAAAGTGCCTTGGGGATGAAGATTGGAAGACACTGAACGACAACAGCAATCTCGGGAGGACTGCCTTTTTCACAGTCTGTATCCTCCTCGCCAGTGACAGCGGGAGCACGTCCCACCTACGGAAGTCCCCTTTCATTTGCTCAATCAACCTGCCCAAATTTAGTTTATGTAGCTGACCACAGTCCCTTGTAACTTGAATCCCCAGGTACCTAAAACTCCCTCCCACCACTTTGAACAGCATCTCCCTCAGTCTCCTCTCCTGCCCCCTTGCCTGGGTTGCAAAAACCTCTCTCTTACCCATATTCAGTTTGTAGCCCGTGAACTGACCAAATTCCTCCAGAATCCCCATAATTCCTGCAATTTCCCCTAACAGGTCTGTTATATAAAGGAGCAATTCGTCCACATAGAGCGAGACCCTATGCTATACCTCTCCTCTCACTATCCCCCACCAAAGTTCGATGCCCTCAGCACCATTGCCAAAGGCTCTAAGGCCAGGGCAAACAGTAGTGGGGAGGGTGGACACCCTTGTCTCATCCTCTGACACAGACTAAAATACGCTGATCAAACTCAGTTTGTCCTCACAGTCGCCATCGGTGCCTGATATGGCAACCGGACCCACTCCACAAATCCCTGCCTAAACCCAAACCGTCTCAGAACATCCCACAAGTACTTCCACCTAATTAAAGGCCTTTTCTGCATCCATGGCCACCACCACCTTGACCTCACGCTCCTCCGCAAGCATCATTATTACATTTAGGAGCCGTCTAATGTTGGACGTCAGGTGTCGTCCCTTCACAAATCCCGCCTTGTCTTCCCCTATTACCCCCGGAACGCAATCCTCTATGCATGGGGCCAAGATCTTTGCCAGCAATTTTGCATCGATATTTAACAGGGAGATTGGCCTATACGAGCCACAGCTCTCCGGATCCTTATCCCGATTCAAAATAAGAGAAATTGATGCCGGCGATAACGTTGGGGGAGCACTCACAGCTCCTTTGACTTGGTAAAAGCCTTTACCAGGAGTGGCCCCAACAGCCCGGATAACATTTTATAAAACTTCACCGGGTATCTGTCTGGTCCTGGGGCTTTACCCGATGACATCGCCCCCAATCCACCTATAACCTCCCCAAGCCCAATTGGGGCTTCCAAACCCTTCATCAACTCCTCATCTATCCTCGGGAACTCCAGACCCCCCAGAAATTGCTTCATACCCTCCTCCCCGGCTGGGGGTTCCGATTTATACAATTTACTATAAAACTCCCGAAACACATCATTTACCTCCTGCCGGATCCAAAACCACCTTCCCTCCTGTATCTCTCATTTTCCCAATCTCCCTCACCATCTCCTGCTTCCTCAGTTGGTGATCCAGGATCCTGCTGGCTTTTCACCAATTTCTCCTTAATCAATTTAAGTGGTCCTCTTACCTCATGACCAAAAATGTAGTTCAAAAGGACTGAATTTGGTTGACGCATTAGGCGCATCCCTAATTGCAAACAGTATGAATGGAATTCCTTTATCCCAATCCTCTGGGTAATCTTGACAATAAGCCCTCAACATTGTCTTTAACATCTGATACCACCGTTCTAACATTCCCTGTGATTCTGGATGGCACGTGGTTGATTTAAGTTGTTTGACTCCGAAGCTATCCATAACCTCCTTGTATAACCTTGAGGTAAAATTTGATCCTTGATCTGATTGTATTTCTGTGGGTAGTCTACATCGAGTAAAAAAACTTAAGTAACTCCTCCACAATCGTTTTAGCTGTAATATTGCGTACTGGAATGGCCTCTGGAAACCTAATAGACACATCCATTACAGTCGAAAGATATTGATTCCCACTTTTTGTTTTCGGAAGCGGTCCTACGCAATCAATTATGACCCTTATAAAAGGTTCCTCAAATGCTGGAATGGGTATTAAGGGCACTAGTTTTATCACTGCTTGAGGTTTCCCTATCACTTGTGTGATGTGATCAACAAAATTTAACTACATCTTTATGTAGTCCAGGCCAATAAAAATGTTTTTGGATTTTAGCTTGAGTTTTCCTTACTCCCAAATGATCTCCCACTGGTACCTCATGTGCTATTCACAACACCTCCTTTCTATACCCTACTGGCAATACCACTTGATGAACTTCTGCCCACTTTTCATTTGCCTGCATATGTAAAAGTCTCCATTTTCTCATTAAGACATCATTTTTAAAGATAATAATATTCTGGTATACACGCAGATTCCTCTTCCGTGTATACTTTCTGATACATCAATTTTATTTCGATATCTTTCTGTTGACATTCTGCCAACTTTCCTGAACTAAAAATATCCGCCTCATCCTCCACCTGTTCTTGTTTTTTTTCCACCCATCTGATCAAAAATCGTTTCTGATAATTGCACTTCAACTTTATCTTCACTCTTTGATTTCTCCTCTTATCTTAACCTGTGACTTTGCGAACTTGTTGCTACATCCCAGGATATTCATCCTTCAACACTTCAGTTGTCTGATTTTCCACTGGCTTATCAACCACTGTAGGCATCACTCCCACCTGTGATCCAGCTATATCATCACCCAAGATAAACTGTATTCCTGTACAATGTAGTTTCTCTATTACTTCTACTACCACTTCACCAGTCTTCACTGGACTTTCCAGTCTCACCTTACATATTGGAACACTACTCTTCTAACACTGAATTCCATATATTACAACCTTTTCTGGCAATATTCCTCCCAAACTACATAACTCCTCATCTCTTGCCATTAAAGATTGACTAGCTCCTGTATCTCTTAAAATTTTGACTTCTTTAGCTACTCCTCCTGATACACATGAGTAAACTTTACCCACACAAGTAAATTCTTTAAAGAGATTTGACACCTTATTTTCAATCACCTCTTGATCAGGCTGTACATTCTTTTGCACCTCCTTCACTTCAATTGAGCTTTCCTTTACCACTTTAACAAACCCCACTGTCTTATCCTGTTTTACCACATCAGCTTTTCTTAAACCCCCAACACTGTGACTTTACATGGCCTAGTTTATTATAGTAAAAACATCTGAAACTTTTGATTTATCTTCCATCCTCCCGGATTTCCCTTTTAATCTGAGGTACACTTTCTTTATTGCCTCCCATCAGATCCTCTTTACCTTTACCATCTGAGTATTTTTCCTTTCCCCAGTTTCTATCCCTCAGGCTGAAACTGATGTCGGAAACTGAATTTTGATTTATGAACTAATTCATAATCATCTGTCAGTTCTGCTGCTAATCTTGCAGTTTTAACCCTCTGCTCTTCCACATCAGTTCTCACTACGTCAGGAATTGAATTTTTAAACTCCTCCAAAATTATAATTTCTCTTAGAGTTTCATGCCTTTGGTCTATTTTCAAAGCCCTTATCCACCTATCAAAATTACTCTGTTTGATCCTTTCAAACTCTATGTATGTTTGACCAGGTTTTTCCTTAAATTTCTAAACCTTTGTCTGGAAGCTTCAGGCACAAGTTCATACGCACCCAAGATGGATTTTTTGACCTGCTCATTTGTCCCAGACACCTCTTCTGATAGTAATGCAAACACTTCACTAGCTCTACCAACAACTTTGTTTGAATCAGTAATACCCACATGTCCTGTGGCTATTTCATTTGTTTAGCTACCTTCTCAAATGAAATGAAAAAAAATGTTTCTACATCCTTCTCATCAAACCTTGGCAACACTTGGACATATTTAAATAGATCCCCACCAAACCTTTGACGATGACGCTCTTGCTCACTATCCTCATCACTATCCTCAGACTGTATGTTTCTCTTTTAATTTTAATTGACTCATGTTTTATGGCCAGTCTCTGAAGTTCAGTCTCTCTCTTTTTGGTTTTCCTCTCTCTCTTTTTCTTTTTCCGCATTCTCCTTTTCTCTTTGTTCTGCTAGGGCTATTCTTTCTTTTGCCCTTTCTTCTCTCTCCATTTCTTTTCCCCTGATCTGTACCTCCCTTCCTCCCGCTTTTTGTTCTGCTAGAGCTATTCTTTCTTCTCCCCTCATTTCGTATTCTTTTTCATGTTCAAGCTGCTTGATATGTAATTGAATTCTTTCCATTTCCAATAATTCTGATTGTGTCTCAGGCACTTTTAAATGCTCAGCTACCTCCTCAATTACCTCTTCTTTTCGTATTTTGTCAGGCAATGTAATGTTTTTGCCAAACCTAAAAGCCTTTTTCTAGTCTCTGTTTGTAAGGTCCTGCGTGTGACCTTCTCCTCCCCAAAAACTTCTGAGTCTCTGCAAGAGCCATTGTCCACAACACACTCCCTATTTAAACTTGAATACAACACCTGAAAAGCAAACACAAATATGCTCACCCCTCACTGTCTTTAAGTTCACTAAGCCAACCCAATCACGAAAGATAGACTTTTATCCCACAAGCCCCCACTTTTGTTATGGGCTTGGGTTTAACAACTCCAAAGTATATTATGGAGTCCACCTGACCTACAACCTTTATGTTGAATTTGGCTAAGATGAGAACAAGAGCCTGCCCTTCAGGTGTTATTCAACAGAGTTCTTAGGCGCTTTTAATAAAAAAAACAAGCTTTATTCTGAGAATTTAATCAACGTTTGTATAAGCACACAGAGCAAGACATTTTATCAACTACAAACATAACAACTCCACACAGCTACAGTAATCTATGTATAACCCTTAATGAATTCCCCCTTAACTGTTCTAATTCAATAAGAAAATCCAAGTAAAACCAGAAACCCCTTTTCAAAGGTATGGCCCAGCGCACGCATTCTTACTGTTATAAGACTTATTATTGATACTCTGTTCCCCTTTTCAAACAGCAGATTTGAATTCCTCCCAATTATCTCTTTTAAGTTATCAAGCAGTCTGGAAACAGCTTTTAAAATGAAGATAGAGAGACACTTCTTTCAACCTGTGCAGTTCAGCCAGTCCAAACACAAAGCGAAAGTGAAAACTCAAAGCCACAGCCCAACTCTACCCACACAATGACATCCCTGAAGTCATGTGATAAGACAAAAACATTTCTTAAAGGGACTCTCCCATGACAATATTCAGATCTGGATCTCGACCAGCGAGGATGAGATCCAGGTCTCTACAAGTGGAGCAAGCTGCGCCCATCACGGAACCTGATTTGAGGCTCACGCCCAGCACTGAGCCCGATTTAGGGCTCTCGTATGATTCACTTGTTGCGCGCAGATCCGCACCAGATGCAATGGGTCGCTTAATCCCCCCCCTCCCACTTGCTTCCCCCCCATCTTTAAACAAAACCATGAATTTAATTGATTAACCATATCTGTAGGGCAGAATATGATAATAGAGGGAAACATTTTTTGACATTATGGTGGAAAGCGTTAATAACAATTTGTTCTTAATGGCTTTAGTACCTGGTGAACTTGGACTAAAATGCTGTGAATTGTTTACAGTAGGTTGTGTTATTGATAGGAGGATGTAACATTGTACAATTTCTCTTGCATCTACAAGGATGTGACATTTGTCCATGGAATGTATCCCTGGGGGCCTAGGGAATTAGGGATGGACATTTGCTTTCAGTGTACATGACATTAGTGGGTGACACCAAATGACCCTCCCCCTAAATCAATGAGAGAGATTAATTTGGATGCTTCCAACTAAGGGTTGAAAGGCAGGGAAATAAATCAAAAAATCCAAGTCTTTGTTGGTACAGTTTTACTATGGTTCTGTGGTATATACCTTATGAGAGACAACTAAATTTATTGTCACTTCAGAAACAGAAGAAAAAGGCATTGCCTGTACTAGAGGCACTCTAGGAATCCTAGGACGTTGAATAATAATAATATTCGGGGCAGCAGGGTAGCATGGTGGTTAGCATAAATGCTTCACAGCTCCAGGGTCCCAGGTTCGATTCTCGGCTGGGTCACTGTCTGTGTGGAGTCTGCACGTCCTCCCCCTGTGTGCGTGGGTTTCCTCCGGGTGCTCCGGTTTCCTCCCACAGTCCAAAGATGTGCGGGTTAGGTGGATTGGCCATGCTAAATTGCCCGTAGTGTCCTAATAAAAGTAAGGTTAAGGGGGGGGGTTGTTCGGTTACGGGTATAGGGTGGATACGTGGGTTTGAGTAGGGTGATCATGGCTCGGCACAACATTGAGGGCCGAAGGGCCTGTTCTGTGCTGTACTGTTCTATGTTCTAATAAGAAGAACCTTCCATGGTGTCTTAACTTTTCTTGTTAAGTATATGTAAAATATTGCTTAATATATTTTACTTGATTCATAAATGCTAGCTATTTGTACCTTGTTGGGTGAGGCAAAACCCAAGGACCCTATAATTAGAAATTAAGAATTTGGTAGAGACTTGAATTTAAAAGGTGTCACATCTCAATCCCTAAACTGTACATTTTTTGCAAACATACCTGTGTAGGAGAAGCGAGAAATCAGGGTCAATGACCTGGTGAGAGGCTAGAGCCTAGAGTGGGATTGGGCATATGGGCAAGGGTGGGGCAACCAAAATGTGATAGGTGAGACCTGAGGTTTGTAGCTGGAGTGGAGAAGAAGCTCAGCTGGTACCGCAGCCAAGCATCAGCTACACAGCAATGCACAGTGTACAAGAACCAAAGCCCCTGGGAAGGGGTCATTTTGTGGAGATCTTTTTCTTTGGACCTGACTCTGAATTTCTAATTCCCACCCTTAGTCCATTTGCCAAACCATTCCCATGTGTACTACATTTGAGATCCCTCTCTTTTCTCCTGTCTTCGAACTTTTTTCCTGCCTTCAGTTGCTTGTTTTTGCGTTTAGTGCCCTGTGCATTTGAAATCTGTGGAGGAGGTTTCCTTTGCATGCTGTGTTTAATATAATCATACCAATGGTTTTTAAAAACAGGTTTATAATTTTGATATGCGTTTTGCAGAGAAAAATCTTTTTCCTCCACTACCCTTAAGAGAGAACAATGACTGTTGTAGCAATAACCAAATACAATGGTCTGAATGAAGATAATGCTGGGATTGTACATTTTATTGTAACTCAACGGTGTACATATTTCCCCATATATGATATCCATTTGAAAACTCTTTATTTTTAAGGCTATTCAATTATGTGGTTGTGCATAATCTTCTTTAAAACGTGTTAATTATCCGCAATACCGGGGGGAAAAAACTACCAAATTATGGTTCTGAATTGTACAAAATGAATTGACAGTTGGTTTAACTTCATGGTGTGCCTCAAACGAATGATTGAAGAGAACTCCTACCTGGACATGTTATTGCAGGAGACCATCCACCTTCTGTACATGTAGATTGCTTCCATATATTAGAAGATCGGCAATAGTAATTTATTTCTTGAGTACCGCTATATAACTGGTGCGATGGATGGATGTCTGTAACGACGTTTGGTCGCATACACCTGATTTCTGAGAAGGGTAAATTGACACTATCAAATAGTGTCAAAGACACTATCAAAGACACTATCAAAGCAACGAGCGAGTCATTGCTATATTATTAAACATGTACCAAGGCTAATAACTGAATAGTTCTTCAAGTATAATTAAGCTCAGATTAATTTCAAACATAAAATAGTAATTTCACTGATTGTACTTCCATTTTTCCATAAATTGGCATAACAACAACTTTAATTTTTAAAGCCCCTTTAACTTTGTAAACCAGCCAGGGCACATTACCAGATAAAGTTTTAAACTAAGCTTCATAAGGAAGTATTAGAGCAAATAATCAAACCTGGGCAAAAAGGCAAGTTTAAGGATCATCTTAAGGGTGAAGCTGAAGTAGAGAGGTGGAGAGGTTTAGGGAGGGAAGACATGGCCACCAATGGTGGAGTGGTTAAAATTGGGGGTGTGCATGGAGCCAGAATTGCAGATTTGCCTCAAAAATAGAAACTATTTCTGATATTTGGTACTAATAATCACAGTCCATCAGCTCAAACCATCTGTGGGCAGAAAACCTTTCCGACTCCCCCCTCTATTGCATTAGTTGAATCAGTTTCCAAAGATCTGTTTCCTTACCTATGCTGTCACTCCACCTGTTGACATGTGCTCAGGAAATGTGTGCAAACCTTTCTTGGAAATTAAAAAAAATTGTGATTGTCAGCCAGTTTTTGAATCTGGCACCTATTTGAGAATCCAGAGCACTTATGTAATCAAATTCTCATGCCAAAAGTGAGGTTTTAACAGATTTACAGGAATTCTAAGTAGCTATATCCGTTTAATTCAAGTTGTTCATGTATAGATGCCACAAAGGATAATTTATATTTGTGATTGCCCAATTAGAATACAATTTAAAATAATATTAGGTTTACTGCCTGGGGTTTATAAAATACACATTTAAGCATGGAATGCATTAAGAGCAGGATGTCAAGGAACCAATTAGAGCACACAATATTTTATGTTTAGCATTATGTAGTGAAAAATAGTCAACTAATAACCTCTTGGGAAGAGGAATAGTATGATGGGATTTTACACTGAGTTTGAGAGTGATTTAGTTATGTTCAAAACTTAGAGTCTCAAATCTGAAAAAGATAATCTATATCGGGCAGAGGGGTCAGTGGGCCAAGGTAGATCGGGAAACTAGAAATGTGCCTCCCCCCCCCCCCCCCCCAGTGTATTTAGCAGGGCTGGAGGGTGGCCTGCTGTTGGTGGGCAGCGGGGTCTCCTGGTTTTGGCCCCGCTGCTGTCAATGGTTTTCCTATTGTTTGCACCCTCCGCCGCTGGGGAACCCATGGCGGGGACCTGCAGCTGATGGGAACAGAAGATCTTGTTGGTGGTAATGGTCTGAAAATCCCGCCAGTGATAGATAAGCAATAGAAACATTCAGAGAATTAATCTATAATTCAAAACAAATATACATTTTCTTAAGGAATAAAATTTCCTGAGACACTGACCCAACCATGGAGAACAAGTGAAATTAAGGGTTTCCCGGCGTCAAGGGGTGCCATCACCGAGAAATCCCATTGACAACGGCGGGGTCAGTAGATCCCGCTGGTGGGTCGCCCCGCCGCCAAAAAACACACGGTTCAGTGGTCGGTAGATCCCACCCATGAGAACTACCAAGAGATATAAAAACAGATTGTAGTTTATATAGACATGTAAAGAAGAAGAGTCAAGGTGAGAGAAATCAGCCTGAGGAAAATGGAAATGACAGTCAGTAAATAAATATTTCATTGTAGAAGACAAATGACATGCTGGAAATAGAGGCAAATCAAAGATCTACTGAGAATGAGAAATAAGAAATTATATTAGTCAAGGAATAATATTGGAGAAATTAATGGGATTAAAAGTTGACAAAGCCCTGAACTTGATTTCCTACACTTTTTTTTAAAAGAGCTGACTACAGAAATATAGCTTGCATTTGTTTTGATCTTCCAAAATTTCCTAGATTCTGGAACAATCCTCATGTGTTGGAAGGTGGAAAATCAACACCTATTCTGCAAGAAAGAAACACTAGAATATCAGAATTAGAGTAGGAGGAGACCATGTGGGAGATTTTCTGCCCCCATTTCCGGTCGATGAGAATTGCGGTGGGGGCAGAGAATCAATGGAGTCCCAAAATGACTTTCCCATCTGTGGGATTTCCCCATGCAATTCTCCCCGCTCCCTGCCAATGAAATAACGGGATTCCTGCCCTGCAATGGTGGGAACCCCATTTGGATACATTTTAATATAATTAGCAGGTCTCCTTGAGGTATCATTCCCCCCACAAAAGGAATTCTCCCCGCCACTGGTATGACATCACATTGACGGGGTTTACAACAGATTTGTAAAACAGGGAACTGGCAAACAGAACCCACCGTGGTACACAGTTACTACAGCCTCCCTCGGTGGGGGTGGGGGGCTGTGGGGGAAGAGGCTCATGCCCGGGCCATACCTGGGCACTGCCCCCGGTACTGCCAGCAGCCACTGCCAGTGTGACTTTTGTAGGGGACATTTAGGTAGGAGGAGAATATCATGGGGAGGGAGTTTTTTTCATCCTTTATGAGTGGGTGGGGAGAGTTTGTGTTTCCGTGTCTGTAGCGAAGGTGGGTGGGGGGTGTGGTGGGGAAGTGGTTGGTTCCTTTTTATTTTTATTTGTTTTTGATCAGTTTTAAGGCTGGGCACTCATTCAGAACCCACCCAACCAGCATGACATCATGGGATACAAATCCCAAAGTGTTGAATAATCTGGCACGAAAACCCAGCAAGGCTGCTGCCGGCTGCCCTCTGCTTTTCCCACCACGGACAATACATTGTGGAAAAAAAAATCAGAATATTCCATCCCATGTGCTCTCGCAAGGCCATGCCACCATTCAATATGATCATGGCTGATGCTTTGCTTCAATTCCACTTTCCCATCTGATTTCCATATCCTTTGATTCCCTGTGATGTCAAATATCTGTCTGTTTGGGCCTTAAATATATTCAACCTCGACCATCCACAATCCTCCTGGGGGTAAAAAATTCCAAAGACTCTCAAAACCTTTGAGCGAAGAACTTTTTCCTCATCTCATTCCTAAATGATCAGTTCCTTATTCCAAAATTGTACCCAGTGTTCTAGATTCATAAAGGGCAGTGTCATAAAGGGAAAGCAGTCCTTTGGTGTCTATCTGTCGAGCCTTTCACAATTTTGTGTGTTTCAATGAGATCCACCTCTCATTCTTTCAAATCAGAGGCCTAGTTTACTTAGGCTCTCATCACAGGATTTGGTTGGTTTAGCTCACTGAGCTAAATCGCTGGCTTTTAAAGCAGACCAAGCAGGCCAGCAGCACGGTTCGATTCCCGTGCCAGCCTCCCCGGACAGGCGCCGGAATGTGGCGACTAGGGGCTTTTCACAGTAACTTTATTGAAGCCTACTCGTGACAATAAGCGATTTTCAATGTTTCAATTTCAGGACAACCCTCTCATACCCAGGACCAGTTTAGTGAACCTTTGCTGGACCACCTTCGATGCAAGTATATTCTCCTTAAATATCGAAACCAAAACTGTACAAAGTATGATCTCACCAAAACTTTGTACAAGCCCTGTGGCAAAATTTCTTTATTTTTGTACTCCAATCTCCTGACAATAAAGGACAACATGCCTATTTTAAAATAAAATTTGAGTACCCAATTCATTTTTTCCAATTAAGGGGCAATTTAGCATGGCCAATCCACCTACCCTGCACACCTTTGGGTTGTGGGGGCGAAACCCACACAAACACGGTGAGAATGTGCAAACTCCACATGGACAGTGACCCAGAGCCGGGATCAAACCTGAGACTTCGGCGCCGTGAGGCAGCAGTGCTAACCATTGCACCATCATGCTGCCTTGCTATTTTCCTTCCTAATTGCATGCTGCACCTGCATACTAACTTTGAGTTCCATATAATAATACACCTAAGTGCCTCTGAACATCAATATTTCCAAGATTCAAGCCTTTCAAAGTACTTTGCTTTCCTATTTTTACAACCAAAGTGACTAATTTCACACTTCCCCATATTATACTTTAATTGCCATCTTTTGCCCATTTGCTTAACCTGTCCATAACTTTTCCAGCTTGTTAGTGTCCTCTTGACAGCTTATATTTCTGCCTAGCTTTGTATTATCACCGGATTTAGATGTGGCACTTTTCTGAGTGCAAGAGAAAACAGGGAATATTTGGTCAGTTAACCTGACGTTTTGTACTTTCATAGGATGTGAAAGTATAGGATCATAGGCAAGGCCAGCATTTGCTGCCCATTTCCAATTAGCCCCGAAAAAGTGCTAGGGAACCACCTTCTCGAACTATTGCAGTCCATCTTGTATTGTTGTTAGGTAGGAAGTTCAAAGATTTTGACCCAGCCACATTGAATGAACACCGATATACTCCAAAGTGGGAATCTTGCAGATGGTGGTATTCCCCTGCATTTGTTGCCCTTATCCTTCTGCTCTTTATGATTCTTATTATCAGGATGGATGTCATAGTGTTCACAAAGACTACAGAAACTGAGTTCAATAACAAAGCTAACATTTATTACACTACTTATTAAAGCTCGACCACTTACTCCTATAGCAAGCAATAATCTAATCTACAATCTACACTCTACTAATATTAGTCTCTACACTCTATCTATAACTGTACTCTGCACACTCTAGACCCCTCCTCTGCACTCTCTCCAGCCCTCTCCCAGAAGCCCAAGAGTCAGTGCTTTATATAGTTCTGCACCTAGGTCCATCTAGTGGTCAATTATAATAATACATTAGCCCATGAGATTCTAGAATTCTATATAATGTCACATAGAGTTCATAGGTTTGGAAGGTGCTATCAAAAGAGCCTTGGTGAGTTGCTGCAGAGTTTTTTATATATGGTAAACACTGCTGCCACTGTGTATACGGGGTGGAGGGATTGAATATTTAAGGTAGATTTGGGATGCAAATCAGAACAGGCTCCTTTGTCCTGGATAGTGTTGAGTTTCTTGGGTGTTGACATTCTGACAGCTATCCGCTGGCTGGGAGGTTTCTGCCTGGATCATGGGGAGTAATGGGGGGTGTCCAGGAGGTGGGCTGTGGGGTCGGGGTGGACGGGCAGGGAACACCATAGCCGTAGCTGGCAAGGCATCCATGCAGTTGTACACATTTTGAGCTTAGTGACATGGGTCGTATAGGTTGCCCCCAAGGCACCCCCTTGGGTGCCCTCTGGCCCCAGCCAGCCCATCAGCTGTATGGGCATACTCCAGAGCAACCAGTGGCACCTTTTTGGCTGGGATGAGTATTGTGAGGATTGTAATGTGTATATGCAGCTGCAGATTGTCAGCTTTCTGAGTGACATTCATGGGCCCGGCGAATCCCGCACCGTTTTCCATTGGAATCAATTGTGTTCCACGTGTCACTTTTGCTCGCCCCGCAACGGTAGTCGAATCGGTCCAGGTGCGGCGCTGGTTTTTCTGTCGTAAAAGTCCACTGATTCTGTGTTGGCATCAACACTAAGTTTGAGAACCGGAGAATCCCGCCCCATATATTTGGGGTGGGATTCTCCGTTGCCCAACACTGATATTGTAATTGTCGATCGGGCGGAGAATCCATTCCGACACCCAAATCGGGGCCGGCGCCGCTTTGACACCAGTCAGCCATGCTTCACCCCTCCAAAATGGCGTAAACACATTGCACGCCGCACGCCTTTGCAACAGCGTTGGCAGGTCATCGGCAAGCCCTACCACGATGCTCCACCCCCAATGGGCCGCGTTCCTGACCACATGGGACACGTGTGGTTTCAGCGGTCGGGATCACAGCATGGCAGTTGTGAACTGTGTCCAGCGCCGCCATATTCGGCCAGGATCCATGCTGCTGGCCGGGAGGAGGGGGCTTTCGCGAGGGCTGGGGGGACTGGTGAGGGGTAGGTGTCCTGTTGGTTCACGGACAGCGGGTCGGGTCCATGCACGACTGGCACCATGTTGTGCAGCTTGACCATTGCAGGCCATCGCCGTGCGCATGTGCGGTCAGGGACCCGGCCATGCTCTACCCGTTTTTGGCGTGGGAAGCGCTGCTAGCCCTTCACCGCAAATTCTTCGTTCCAGCTGGCGCTTAGCCACTGCACCAGAGAACCAGCCCTTGGATTTTCAAAGAGCATTTGATAAAGTGACATGCAAGGGGTTTTTTACACAAAATTAGAGTTCATGAGATTTGGGCTAAAGTATGGATTGAGGATTTATTAATAGGCAGGAAGGAGAGCAGGAATAAACTGGTCATTTCTGCATTACAGTATTCAACAGTTTGCTATCACAAGGATAAATGTGATGTTTGCTATCACAAGGACAAAGGCTTCAGCTATTTGCAATCTTTTTTAGTTATTTTTTATGAGAATACCAATTGTAACCAAGCCAGGTTTGCTTACAGTTGGAAAGTAAGTGTGGGGATGCTGCAGATTAACTGCAAGAACATGGCAGATGGAATATAATGTGAAGAAATGTGATGTTACTTTGTTAGGAAAAGCATAATATATTTTTAAATAATGAGAGATTGGAAAATGTTGCTTTTCAGAAGGATCTGGGTGTCCGCATACATGAATCATAGATTTAGGTACAGGTAAAACAAGCAGGTAGGGCAGCAAATGTCCAATCACATAATAAAGGTTAATGTATCAAAACTAAATAAGTCTTATGGAATTAAATCGGGCCTTAATGAGACAACACCTTGAGTGCTATCTGCAATCTTGATCTCCTTATCTAAGGATGAATGTAGCTGCTACAGAGAGAGAGTAATGAATGTTCGCGAGATTTGATTCCTTGGGTGAAAGGGTTGTCTTGTGAGGGCAGGTAGACAAGAATAGGTCTACATTCCCCGAGTTTAGAAGAATGAGAGGTGATCTAATATGAACTTCTTAAGGGGCTTGAGAGGGTAGATGCTGGGAGGAGGTATCCCCTGACTGGGGAGCTTACGACTGGTGATCACATTTTCATAATAAGTGGTCAGCTATTTGGGACTGAGACAAAGAAAATGTATTCACTCAAAGGTTGTGAATATTTGAAATTCTCTGCCCCAAAGAATTGTATCTGCCAAGTTTTTGGGTATATTCAACAGAGATCAATACATTTTTGTATACTAATAAATTCAAGGGGATGTGGGGATGGTGAAATTGAGGAAGATCAGCCATGATCTTATTGAATGGCAAAGCAGGTTCAAAGCAGGTTCAAATAGCTAAGTCCTACTGTTATTTATTATATTCTTAATATGTGCTCAGCCATGCTACCCAATACGAGGAGTGCAGCATTGTGGTTAAAAAGGGCATCTCCAAGGCAACAGTAAACATTGGTATTGTTGGCGCCTTCTTCAGCATATTGCATTAAACCATATGATTTGAATAATTATATAACATTTTCCATGCAGGAAATCATGGAATGTATTTATGTTTGAAAGATTCAGCCAATGAAGTATACATGTAAAGGACGCAATATTTTTATAATGTAATGTTTCTCATGAACATTAATAGGCAGAAGTATCTGTAATGTTTTCAATGTATTGTGAGCCAATTAGAAAGCAAAAATCAATTACCTACACAGCTTGGATTTGGGAACCATCCAGATGCTTGACACCGGGCTGTACCTTCGTGCTCAGGTTTGTAATTTTTCTGACAAGTATATTTCAGTTCTTCGCCATGGCCATACATCCACTTTCTATTTTGGAAATTACCATGTTCTATTCGTGGAAGATGACATACTATTGCTGAAAAATACAAAGACGGGTTTTGGCACAGTGATTAGTAGTAATAACTCCACAATTGCTGCTCATAGAAATTCTAAAAATTCCAATTATTTTGAAGGATTGAAAGATGAGGATATCTCCATTCCCTCAGTTGATGGAACAAAATGAGTCAGATAATTGCTTTCAATGATCTAATATTTAAATTAAAATTACCATTGTCATAAAATTTGACTTATCAGGAAACTTACAAATAAGAGTGGTATTTTTTGCATTGAATCAAATTAAATTAGAAGTGATGTACTAGGAGTCGAGTTAATTGAGAGAATTCTTACCAAAATTGGAGACTTGGGGTGAGATTTCTCCAATATCAGCGAAGGCCAATGTCAGGCAGTAAAAGTGCCGTTGAGGCAGCTGACAGCAATGGCAGCTTTTTCCGGCATATGGTGCAGGACTTTGAAGAAAAGGCAGGCAGGCAGAGGTATCACGTCCTATTGCTGGCAGGCATCCTCAGATTTGGCCACCCTGCCTTCCACTCAGCACTTTAATTATCTGGGTGCCATTTTTAAAGGCCGTCCCAGTGCTCAGCTAGGAAGTCTTCACCCAGATGCATCCCTATCACCTCCTGGCCTCCTGGCATTACCCTGATACCCCTTGACATAATCCTCTTCCTCGCCTGAGCACTGTGCTCACTTTCAAGCTCCTTTGCAATTACTGCTCACCTTCTGAGACCTGTCGTGCTTCATGCCATTCTGATATTGCGCCATTATGGATGCAATATTTGACGTGGGGGTAAGATTCTGGTGTATGGGCCAGATTAATGAGATGTTAATTTATTACAGTGAGGTACCCGACATTGAATGGTGGGAAACGCAGCCTGTCACTGACAGGGGGAGGGGATGGTTGCTTCCTGCTTTTACGTCAATGGAATGCAGAGTTTGCTTGTTGATGTCCAGTGCTGCTATGATTCAAATGATAAACACCGTCTAACCTGTTATATTATATTGCTACTCCTGGTAGCATGTTGTATTACTTTGTCCTTTAGTTACATGTCTGTCTACATATCATAACACAACCCATAACATTATGGCATTCATCAGGGATAGGGCAAGAAGACTGATCCCAAATTAAACCAGCCAGAATGGGGATCCATCTAGCATCAATTTTATCCACCCAGCCAACCTGCTGTGGCTACACATACATTGTAGTTGGAAGCTATGAAGTAGAGGCATCTCACTGGAAACTCTCTCACACTTACCGCCCACCATTGCCATGTATTGAGAGGATTTTCAGGTTGAAACTCAATCTGTTTGCCCATGTTGCAAACGTCCCTTATTTGGCTATCAAGTCCTGGAGTGGGGCTTGAACCAGGGGCTTCTTTCTCAAAGGTCAGGGTGCTACCCACTGCATGACAAGGCATCCCTGGGAGATGCATTGTATATTCAAATGAGATAGTGTCATGAGATAGGGGAAGGAACCCTAAAGTGTCCCGGGCGCGATTCTCCGCAAATGCGGAGAGTCGTAAAGGCTGTCGTGAAACTGGCCGTGTTTCACGGCAGCCTCCGCGCCCCCTCCCAGGACCCGATTCTCCCCCCCCGGTCAGGGCTAGCAGCGCGGCCCCGTGAAGAACGGCATCGCGGGCTTAGCGACCGTCGCTAAGCCCGCGTGCCAAGCGTCACGGTGGCTGACGCGCACGATTACGTCAGCCGCGCATGCGCGGTTTGGACGGCTCCAACCCGCGCATGCACGGATGATGTCATAACGCATATGCGTCAAACCCGCGCATGCGCGGGCCGTCATGCCCCTCAGCTGCCCCGTGGACTGATCCTGTGGGGCGGCGGAGGAACAAAGAGTGCGCGGGTATCGGACCCGCTGCCCGCGATCGGTGGGCACCGATCGCGGGCCCATGCCACCCTTGGCACGGCCGTGGTGCGGCCGTGCTAATCGGTGCCATGGTTGTCCAGAACGGCACTTTGCGGCCGTTTTCACGTATGATGAGAGCAGGTGTGTTTGCGTTCGTGAAAACGGCCGTAAAGGCCTGGGAACTCGGCCCATCAGCCAGGGGAGAATCGCTGTTCGCCGTAAAAAACGACGAGCAGTGATTCGTGTCGTGGGGCGGCCGTGGGGGGGGGGGGGGGGGGGGAGAATAGCGGGAGGTCGGGAAAAATGTCGGGAAGGCTCTCCCGCTATTCTCCGACCCGTCGTGGGCAGCGGAGAATCGCGCCCGGGTGTTCCAAAACAGTATTTTCCTGCAGTTTTAGTCTTTTGAAGTGACTTTATTACTTGACAAGGCCAACACCAGCAACTGATGGAGGCACAGAGAAATGCCAGCTCTTGAGAAAACATTGGCATTAAATTAATTCACTCCTTTTTTGAATTACATTGCAGAAGTCAAAGTAGAGGTGGGGTGATGGCTACAACCAGGATAACAGGAAGGTAGGTTCAAAGTCACACCTAGGTGTAGTTTAGGAATAAAGGTTTCTGCGGGGGGGTGGGGGGGGGGGGGGGGGGGGTGGGTGCTGGCCTTGCCAAACTTCATGAACTAATACTGGGCAGCAAATACAACCATGGTAAGGAACTGGGTAGTGGGGGAGGGGTCGATGTGGGACAGGATGGACACTAGATTAGGAGCATTGTTGACGGAATCTCTGCCGTACTCGCCGGCCAGGTTCTCCACAGCCCCATGGTGGTGGCGGCCCTGAGGGTGTGGGAACAGTGGCGGCAGCACATGAGGTTGGAGGGTGCCACCATTTGGGCACCGATCTGGAGGCATCATAGATTTGCTCGGGGGAGGGGGGGATGTTGGATGCGAGGTTTCGATGGTGGTGGCAGGTGGAGAGTGAGGGTTAGGGGACCTATTTGTGGGGGGCAGCTTCTCGAGCCTAGAGGAATTGGAAGATTGGAAGAGGAGTATGAACGGCCCAGCGGGAATGAGTTGCCGTACTTTCAGGTATGGGATTTTGTTAAGAAGCAGGTGCCATCCTTTCCCGACATGCCATCTCCGGGACTGCAGGACAAGGTGATGCCAAAAATAGGAGTGGGCAAGGGTAGAGTGTTAGGGATTTATAAGAAATTAATGGACTGGGAGGGATTCCCAATGGGAGAAGTTAAATGGAAGTGGGAGAAGAGCTGGGGAAGGAGGTGGAGGCTGGGATATGGGAGGGGGCTCTGAGGAGAGGGAACGCATCCTCTTCATGTGCTAGGCTTAGCCTTATTCAATTCAAAGTAGTCCATAGGGCGCATATGACGGTGGTCAGAATGAGCAGGTTCTTTGAGGGGGTGGAGGAGAGATGTGGATGGTATGCGGGGGGCCCCTCAAACCATGTCCATATGTTTTGAGATTGTCCAAAGCTGGAGGGATTCTGGCAGGGGTCCGCTGACGTGATGTTTGAGGTATTGAAGGTGAAGGTTGTACCGAGTCCAGAAGTGGCGATTTTCGAAGTGTTTGAAAACTAAGGGAGTCCACGGGGCGCGAAAGGCCAACATCTTGGCCTTTGCCTCCCTGGGAAGCCCGGCGATGGACCTTGTTGGAGTGGAGGGACACAAGGCCGCTGAAACCAGCGGTGTTGGTGAGCGACCTCGTGGAATTCCTTAAGCTGAAAAAAAATCAAGTTTGCCTTGAGAGGGTCTGTGGTTTGCGCAGATGTGGAAGCCATTTATTGACTTCTTCAAAGCTAGTTAAGATGTCAGCAGTGGGGGAGGGTGGGGAGAGGGCAGTTATAGGGGTAACAACGGAGGAGGCAGGATGGGTGGAGGAGAATGGTAGGGAGGGAAGGGTAGTGGGGTATTATTTATTGGTTATGAGACTTTGTGTTTGTTCTCTTTTTCTGTGTTTTGTCTACATATTTATAAATGCCTCAATAAAAATATTTAAAAAAATAAAAAGTGAAAAAATAAAACAGAATAAATGTTTCTTCTAGATCATGGTACAATAAGAGTGCAAATCAGGTCAGAGATAAGTCCCTTTTATGGGAACCATGAATTTGATTCAATCTGAATTCGGAAGCAAGGAAACGAATGAAGGGCTTGCCCTGTCCATTCTGCACATTGGCGTTGTAACTTTGAGACGGGAATAACATTTAAAAAAAAAGTAAAGTCACAGGCAAGATATGATGGACAGTCCAAAAGAATCTCTTGGCTAAAATGAAACAATTAATTATGACATAAATCAATCTGCTTACGTGTGCAAGTTGGTTGTGGAATCCATCCAAATTTATTGCATGCCGTTTGTTGAATGTTTTCAGGTCTATAATTGCGATCGCATTTATATTTTAGTTGTTCAGAATATTTGAAAACCCTTTCGTTGCTCAACACCTGCCCATGGAGTATTGTTGGCGTCGAACATATCAATTCTGAAAGGGAAAATTACTGAAACCATTTGTTCAAGATTTTGAACGAATGAGACATATTTAAAAACTGTTAACTCTAATCTTTGCTATATACCAAAAGCAAATATCAGTCTGTCTCAATTATGAATTTATTAAATTTATCCAATTAGTAATTACTACACTGAAACAGCAATTCTGAGATGATGTCAGCACAAGATATCTAAGACAAGGGGCGCGTTCCAATGGCCATGCTGCCCCAGAAAAGCAGCTTGCCTCGTAGCATAGCCAATGAAAGCCAGGAAACCCTGTCCTGAGATCTAGCAGGCCATTCACGCCTCGTGAGATCCAACGTGATCTTGCGAGAAGTTGTACTGTAAATCCCACCCACAATGAGCAGGATCACTTTTTGGCAAATCTGAATATTAGGGCGACGCAGTAAGTCTTAGAGCCAGCCTGCCAGTTTTCTGGAGATTCAACGACGAATAGGCTGGCTCTGTTGTAAGTGTATTAAAGCCTCTGTTCAGATCCAACTACACGTGTTTGCTGAATTGATGGTTCCATCAAGGAGATTACTAAATATGATAATGATACCCCCGGAGAGACAGGATGTGGAGGTGGCAGTTGCAATGGATGCAGAGAAGGTGTTCGATTGGGTGGAATGGGAGAATGTGTGGGACGTGTTGGGAGGTTTCGGGTTCGGGCAGGGGTTTGTAGACTGGGTACGATTGTTGTATCGGGCGCTGGTCGTGAGCATATGGACGAATCAGGTGAGCTCGGTGTACTTTGGGCTACACCATGGGACAAGGCAGGGGTGTCCACTCTCCTTGTTACTTTTTGCCTTGGCAATAGAGACATTTGCAATGGCGTTTAGAGCATCAAGGAGTTGGAGAGGGATTGTGCTAGGGGAGGTCGAGCACAGGGTCTCACTATATTCAGACAACCTGATGCTTTATTTCTCGGACCCACTGGGAGGCATCATGGGAATTAGGAGTATTTTAGAGAAATTTGGCCAGTTTTCCCAATATAAACTAAACATGGGGAAGAGTGAGGTCGTCCCGATCAAGGCCAGGGAGCAGGGGAGGAGGTAGGGTGAACTGCCGTTTAAGGTGGTGGGGATGAGCTTCAGATATTTGGGCATCCAGATGGTGTAGGGATGGGAACAGCATCACAAATTGAATCTGGCACAGTTGGTGGAACGGATGAGGGGGGAATTCAAGAGGTGGGATGTGTTGCTGCTATCACTGGCGGGGTGGGTGCAGACAGTGAAAATGATGGCACTGGCAAGGCTCTTATTTGTCTTTCAGAAGTTCCTGATCTTCGTCCCAAAATCATTCTTTAGGAAAGTTAATGCTTTGATCTCTGGATTTGTGTGAGCGGGGGAAAAAACAAGGGTAAAGAAGGTGCTGTTGGAGCGGTGGAAGGGGAGGGCGAAGAGGGTGGACTGGCCTTGCCACATACTATGAATTATTGTTGGGCAGCAAATATTGCTGTGGTAAGGAAGTGGGTAGTCGGGGAGGTATCGCGGGGGATGGATGGAGGCGGTCTCTTGCAGGGGTACGAGTCTGGGGGCATTGTTGACGGTGCCTCTGCCATTCCCATCGGCCAAATACTCCACGAGTCCTGTGGTCATGGCAGCCCTGCGGGTGTAGGGACAATGGCAGCAGTATCTAAGGTTAGAAGATGCCTCGGTATGGGCACCCATTTGCAGTAATCATAGATTTGCACCGGGAGGGATTGGATGCAGGGTTTCAGGAGTGGCGATGAACAGTTTGGGGACCTGTTTGTGATGGGCAGATTTTCGAGTTTAGAGGAATTGGAGGAGGAATTTGAACTGCCCACTGGGAACGGGTTCTGATACTTACAGGAACGGGATGATGTGAGGAAGCAGGTGCCGTCCTTTCCCGATCTGCCGCTCCTGGGATTACACGATAAGGTGGTGTCGAAGGAGGGAGTAAGGGGAGGGAAAGGTGTTTGAGATTTACAAAGAGTTAATGGACTGGAAGGGAGCCCTGATAGGAGAAGTCAAGTGGAAATGGGAAGAGGAAGTGGGGGGTAGGGGGAATGGAGGCTGGGTTGTGGGAGATGGGCAGTTCCTGGACTCACCCCGTCGCTCTCGGCCAGCAGCATAAGGAGCTTCTGACGGACCCTGTGCCCTTTATCCAGTGAGTAAAAGTAGGGGGAGCCATGGTCCATGTCCGTGAGAGATGGATACACAACCTTACATAGGCGCCGCTAAGTTGCAGGTCACATAGCGCAGCCGTCTTCTCGCTGCACACAAGCCACGGGGCCAGGTCCGCATCAGTCTAAGTGAGACATTGCTCCAGGTCAAGTACTTCTTTAGCCAATTGATCAATCCTGGATTTCTTCCTCGCTGTCGAATGCCCTCGTGTACCCCTGACATAAGGCATGGACGTGAGTCTTGCCCACATCTCATCATAGCTTCAAGGAAAGGAAGCCTTCTCCAGCTGGCCAAGAGCGACGGGGTGAGTCCAGGAACTGCCCATCCTGCAGGAGCAGGTGGTTAAAATGCCAGTATTCCCATACCAGATGGTGCTTTGAGCATGGCACCTGCTACACAGAAGTTGAAGGAACACTGCAGAGGTATACCTTTGAGACGTAAAGGTGGCCGATTCTGGGCTCTCCAGCCCCAGGGCGCACAACAGTGAACATGCTGAAGGCAGGATGGAGAGTTTGTCAGACGTTCACCAAGGTCGAACGTCCCAACCAGATGCTTCAACTTCATAATTGCCGGAGAGCTGCGCTGGGCACCAATGTGGTCCCTGGCCACGAGGGTACAGGTAAATTTCCCCCCAATGGTGGTGCACTCGCCCACAGTGATGGTGCCCAGAAGAGTGGGCATTATGTCAAAGAAAGTCACCTGCAGCGGGCCAGCTTACGGGGGACATAGACATTC
Source organism: Scyliorhinus canicula (assembly GCF_902713615.1). Classification (NCBI taxonomy): domain Eukaryota; kingdom Metazoa; phylum Chordata; class Chondrichthyes; order Carcharhiniformes; family Scyliorhinidae; genus Scyliorhinus; species Scyliorhinus canicula. Next base: position 96,607,595 of record NC_052149.1, read on the forward strand.
ACAAAGTGAAGCACCATGCCCCCCTCGCAGACCGTCAAGTGCAGAAAATGGCCTGACACTGGCTCCTGGACCTCACGATCTCCAGCTGAACATGTGGGGCCAACAAGGTAGCTAATCCAGTCTAAAGATGTGGTTTGGGGACTCATGGAGACACCCCCATCCCGCCACTCCAGGAGCCACGTGGCTTTGTCTCCCGCGATGATGTGGATCTCTTGCAGGAAGCACACCTGCAGGAAGCACACCACATACATCCTATCCCTGAGACTGAGTAGGTCTGGAATACGGTGTGTGGCCCTGCTGCCGTTGATACTGAGGCTGGCTATGGACACCTCAGGGGTAATTTCTGGCCTTTTTCATGCTGGGGCTGGGTGTTGCATCAAGGAAGATGTATTTGGACAACATCCAGCCTTGACGGGGTTGGTGGAAACTATGTCTCTCTCCCCTCTCTCTTTGAATGGTGCCAGCTGCGGGGGGTGGGGGTCACATGCTGAGGCATTGTCCACCCCCCTTTCTCGACGCCCAGTTTTCAGGGTTGTGACTGGGGCAAGGTGCCCTCCAGCTTGGGTGCGGCGCCTCTTCGCCGCCACCCTCTGGGGTCCGCATAGTGGCGTCACTGGGCCCAGCACCTGATGACGGGACATCGCTGGGCCAAGGAAGTAAGGATGTTGCTGGGTGACAGTGGGGTGAGGTGGCCGAATGACACCGAGCTGGTGTCCAAGAGCACAAGGTCTTGGGGTGGGACCGGGGCGGGCGTCTTCCTGCCTGACCGTGCTGTCTTCTTTTTAGCCTTTTTAGGCGGCCTTTGGTCACCTAGGAGGCTCCCTCCCCTCCACACCAGCAGCCAAGGGGGGGGACCAGGTTTTTGATTAATGGAGGGAGAGGGTGCGGCATTGCTGGCTGGGGCCGTTGTCACCACCAGCAAGGAGGTGCCGAGCTGGAGCTTAACCTCCACTAATAGATGGAGGTGGAAGAATAAGAGCTTCGTAGGGAGGTAGGGCAGGACCTTTGACAGAATGTTCCTTTCGGCAGTGACCTCAAGAGGGTCACTGCCACGTGGGTCCTGCCCACCATGAGGCCCTTCTTGAAGACAAGGCGGACTGCCTGCTCGGCACGGAGGAAGAATAAGGCCTTACATAAGAACATAAGAACTAGGAGCAGGAGTAGGCCATCTGGCCCCTCGAGCCTGCTCCGCCATTCAATGAGATCATGGCTGATCTTTTGTGGACTCAGCTCCACTTTCCGGCCCGAACACCATAACCCTTAATCCCTTTATTCTTCAAAAAACTATCTATCTTTATCTTAAAAACATTTAAGGAGCCTCAACTGCTTCACTGGGCAAGGAATTCCATAGATTCACAACCCTATGGGTGAAGAAGTTCCTCCTAAACTCAGTCCTAAATCTACTTCCCCTTATTTTGAGGCTATGTCCCCTAGTTCTGCTTTCACCTGCCAATGGAAACAACCTGCCCGCATCTATCCTATCTATTCCCTTCATAATTTTAAATGTTTCTATAAGATCCCACCTCATCCTTCTAAATTCCAATGAGTACAGTCCCAGTCTACTCAACCTCTCCTCATAATCCAACCCCTTCAGCTCTGGGATTAACCTAGTGAATCTCCTCTGCACACCCTCCAGAGCCAGTATGTCCTTTCTCAAGTAAGGAGACCAAAACTGAACACAATACTCCAGGTGTTGCCTCACTAACACCTTATACAATTGCAACATAACTTCCCTAGTCTTAAACTCCATCCCTCTAGCAATGAAGGGCAAAATTTCATTTGCCTTCTTAATCACCTGTTGCACCTGTAAACCAACTTTGTGTGACTCATGCACTAGCACACCCACGTCTCTCTGCACAGCAGCATGCTTTAATATTTTATCGTTTAAATAATAATCCCGTTTGCTGTTATTCCTACCAAAATGGATAACCTCACATTTGTCAACATTGTATTCCATCTGCCAGACCCTAGCCCATTCACTTAACCCATCCAAATCCCTCTGCAGACTTCCAGTATACTCTGCACTTTTCTCTTTACCACTCATCTTAGTGTCATCTGCAAACTTGGACACATTGCCCTTGGTCCCCCAACTCCAAATCATCTATGTAAATTGTGAACAATTGTGGGCCCAACACGGATCCCTGAGGGACACCACTAGCTACTGATTGCCAACCAGAGAAACACCCATTAATCCCCACTCTTTGCTTTCTATTAATTAACCAATCCTCTATCCATGCTACTACTTTACCCTTAATTCCATGCATCTTTTTCTAATGCAGCAACCTCTTGTGTGGCATCTTGTCAAAGGCTTTCTGGAAATCCAGATATACCACATCCATTGGCTCCCCGTTATCTACTGCACTGGTGATGTCCTCAAAAAATTCCACTAAATTAGTTAGGCATGACCTGTCCTTTATGAACCCATGCTGTGTCTGCCCAATGGGACAATTTATATCCAGATGCCTCGCTATTTCTTCCTTGCTCTATGTCTTTGAGGCGTCCACAATGGCCGGGAGGCTGAAGACCCTGGTCATTGCCCGTATGCACACTTCGATGGTCACGGTGGAGTGGGCATAGCATTTCACCCCCAACTGCCAGGTGAGCAGTCAAAATAGTGATGGGCCGACGGACTACCGGTGACGTCATGTAGGAGGAAGTCGCACATTGGGTGGCTCCTGCTCGAGGCTTGATTTCTTTTAATTCAATGCCCGGTCCCAGGGACAATTTTTCAAATAGCCAAGCTGACCACTATAAGTGCAGGAAGACATAAGGAAGGAAGGGGGTGTCCATTACCCAAAAGAAAGCTGCTGTGAAGAAGGGGGTGAGTGAAGGTTCCCAGTCGAGCGAAATGGTCAGCTTGGCACTTGAAAGATGCCCAAAGATGTGAGAGACACCCGGTCAGGATAGTTACGTGGAACGTGAGAGGTTTGGGCATTGGCAGCTAGGTTGGAGGGGTGCCTCCCGAAGGTGATAGGGGAGGACCAGACGGGGTTTGTGAAAGAAAGGCAGCTATTTTCAAATATTAGGAAGTTATTAAATGTAATCATGACACTGGCTGAGGTAAAGGAAATGGAGGTGGTGGTTGTGCCAGACGCAGAAAAGGCATTTGATCGATTGAGTAGAATGCGGGTATTTGATGGCGGTTCTTTCGAGGTTTGCAATTTGGCCGAGATTTAGGGACAGGGTACGGCTATTACATAAGGAACTGATGGCGAGTGTCTGCACAAACAACATGAGTTTGGGGCACTTTGTTCTGCACCGGAGGATCAGGCAGGGGTGCCCTATGTCCCCTCTGCTATTTGCATTAGCGATAGAGCCTTTGGCCATTGCTTAAAGGAGCTCTGGACTGTGGAAGGGTGTCTCAAGAAGGTGAAATTTGATCTGAGGGGAATGAAGGAAAGGTTCGACAATTCATGGGGACTGTTTATTATGAACTTTCAAGAATAGGTTGCCATTGAACATTAAGGGGGAAGGGGACTGCTGGGGTTATTGCTGTTTATGATTACATAGTTTACTGATTGACTGTTAATGTTTTACCTGGAATGCACGGGTGGATGTTTTGCTCTGCATATTGAGAGGGCTGCAGTTTTTGTTTGGGGAATTGTTATTGCATTTGTTGTTTGTTTGTTTTTTCTTTTGTTGTTTATTTGATGAAAATGTTGAAAATGAGGAGAATAAAAAGATTTTTAAAGAAATGATCACAGCCACATCCAGCTAGGAAGTGGAATTCTCGGCTTGAAGTTGGTGATTTGAAAACCTCAGAGACAACCTACGTTGAACCGAACATAAAGAAAACTTGTGGGTGGTAACTATTTGCTGGATTTAGCTCAGAGAGCTATTGTGGTAAACCACTGTTGCACCTCTATTAGGTGATGTATGGTAGGACCTGTACTACAGGTATGTTGGTAGACCCTGCCTGCTGGCTCCGCCCAGTAGGCGGAGTTTAAAATGTGTGTCCTCCATGCTGCAGCCATTTTGCTAGCTGCTGTGGGAGGCCACACATCTTAGAGCAATAAAGCCTCAGTTGTATCCAACTCAAGTCTTTGTGCAATTGATCGTGCATCAGCTATACAGTACAGGATGATAGTTTTGGAACAAAGGACATTTCTCAGAGTTCAGGGATGTAAATGGATGTGAATATCTTTAATTCTAGAATAAAGCATATGTGTGCAGCCATTGTTGTCATTAAGTGTACTTGTGTTTTGTATTGTGCTCTTTCTTGTGTGTTTTTCCTGTTAATTAATCTGCTTTTACTTTAGTGGTTAAAAAGAAAATGGTGACGGGCCGCAGGGAGGGTGGAGGCTTTGGTAGCTCCAACCCCCGCATAGGTTGCCTTGGAGGGCCCTGAACCAGCAAAGATAGCATTGCCATTGGGGAACTTGCTTTGCCCACTCTGTTGTGGCTTTGGCCATGTTAATGAAAGGAAAAAGGGGGGGGGGGGGGGGGTGAGATGAGTTGCGTACTTCCTGCTACACCTCCCCCCCCTCCCCGCCAGAAAAGGTAAATGGAGATGTGGGGAAGGGAAGTAGTGAGGGGGGGGGGGAGAATACAGAATGAGGGTGAAGAGGGAGTACAGGAGGATGCAGCATTGCAACTGTTGATGCAATGAATGAGGGCGCTGGCAAGCTGGCAAGGCTACTCCTCCCAGTGCAGTCGATAGGCAAGAGGACAAGGGGTGGGGCAGAATCTTCATCCCGGGAGGGGCCCAGCAACAAAGTCCTGGTCAGCCCTTTCCCGCTTCTGCCTGGAGGTTTTCTTTGGGAGGAAAAGGGTGGGAGAGAGTCTTCAGCCCTGAGAGGGTCCAGCGCAACACAAGTCCGTCGAGTTGCACTTTCACCTTGGGTATTCAGGGGGGATGGGGCAGAGGCTTCGGCCTAGGTGGGGCCCAGAAAGGCTAAATGCCACACAGTTCCACTCCCACCTTGGGTACTGGGTAGGAGGACAGAGGCGAGACAGAGTCTTCAGTCCAAGGGGGCCCAGCGATTGCACAGCCCACGAAGGGTCCACTCCCACTTTGGGGGCTGGGTGGGGGACAGAGGTGAGGCAGAGGCTTCATTCCAGGAGGGCCCAGCCAGCGAAGGCTCCATGCCCACCTTCGTTGTTTGGATGGGAGGACAGGGCAGGGCAGAGCAGAGTCTTCAGCCCAGGAGTGGCCCAGCAAAACACAGGCAGCTCAGTCCCACTCCCACCTCAGTTCCCAAAGAAAACACCGCTTATGTGAACAGGCACCAAGCCCTCCTGTCCCTTTCATGCGGAGAGCGGATCCCCTCCCTCCTTCCTCTCCTCTCTCCTCCCCTCCCTGCCCCCTCCAAGCAGACAGGCAGGCAGGGAGGCTTACTAGCAGCAAAGAAGAAGAAAAGGCTTTACTTCTACCTCTCCCTTGTTCCCCAGGCAGCAAAAGCCTTCTCTCCTTCTCTCCATTCTACCTTCCTCCTTCCTCCGGTCTGGTAGTCAAGCAGGTAGACAGAAAACCAAACCAAGGGTAAAATAGCAGCAAACAGAAACCAGGGGGTTCAGAAAATGCGATTGGGTGGAGAATTGGTTTCGATGCCTAAGTCGTGGCAAGCACCAATTGGACACCAAATCGCTATTCTCCATTACCTCGACACCAGCATCAATGCATTCCGGAGCGCAGGTACAGTAAACACCACTTGTATTTCAATAGCGAGCCCGACCCAGTATTCTCTGCGACCTCCGCGATTCTCTGCCTCTGATGGACCGGGTTCCCAATGCATGATTCACTTGTGCTTTTAAGAATCATGAAACCATCACCGATAAGGGAGAGAGAGGAGGCAGGACACAGAGAGGTGCGACTGTGAGCTGCTGGGCCGGACACTTGCCGGGCTGGCTGGGGTGAGGTGCCCTTCCAAGTCCAGGGGTGGGGGTGAAGCGGGAATGGGCTGAATGGCCGGGGTGACCCAGGGGACTGGGGCGGTGTCCAAGCATGGACCGCGATTGCCGCGGCTTCCAAGACAGCCATCTTGCTGCCCACTGACCACCCATCTTTCCCCCTGGTTCTGCAGAGTGACACTGGCAGTATGGATACTCCCATCCCCCCCCGCACCCCACCCTCCACCATACCCCTCCCCCATCCGGCCGCCACCCACCGGCGAGGCGTCACACGGCCCACTCAAGTGCAATGTCTGCAATAGCCCCTATGTGGTGCCGGACAGGGGCTGTGGAACATACTGCTGGCAACAGCAGTGCCATCCAAAGGTACCCCTGGCATCAGGGATGGGTGGCAGGGCCAGAGTCCCCATGATGCCAGGCAGGGATGGTGGGGGGACATACGTGGCAGAGCCCGCAGTGCCAACCGTGGCCACCATGTAGCCCGCTGGACCTGGTTGGGCACGGGGGTATGCAGCATGCTAACATGTCGGCCTTTCACCCCCTGCAGACAATGGATATTGGAATTCAATTAGCAATGGTGACCTTCCTACGAGTCGCCATAGCCCTGGGGGATGCCCTGCGACTGTACGAGCTGCCGCTGCTTGAGGAGGAGTAGGAAGCCATAGTAGAGGAGCTTGCAGCAGTGGAGCATGCAGCTGCGGAGATTGCCGCAGAAGAACAGGAGGCAGCCGCCTGGATGGAGAGCTGGCTGCCCAACAGGCTGAGGAGGATGAGGTGCAAAGGACACGCCGCATGAGGCCTCGTTTGTACCATCAGCGCCCATTATTTGAGGACCCTTTGGACCGGGAATGCCATTGAAGACTCCGGTTGAGCAGGGAGACAGCGCGACATATCTGCCAGATCATGGCACACTTGGCACCGTGGGGGTATGGGGGCGGCCACCCGCCCCCGGTGGCCGCCAAGATGTCAGTCACCCTGAACTTTTACGCAACGGGGTCCTTCCATGCGCTGAGTGGGGACCTGTCCGAGATCTCACAGACTTCTTTGCACAGGTGTATCCGCGCCATCACGGATGCCCGATATGCCCAGAGGGCTCAATACATCCACTTCAATGTTGACTGAGCCCACCAGGATGCCCGGGCAGCAGGGTTTGGTGCCATCGCCGACATGACCTGGGTCCAGGGGGTGACTAACTGGCACTGCTGGCCGGTCCATAAGGTGTTGCTGGTTGCGCTCAGGCACGATGAAATGCGGCAGCAGGCAGCCTCCTTCGCATGTCGGGGTACAGGGTTAGCTGCCTCTGCTCCACCGTGTCCAGGAGGGTCTCCAGCTCAACGTCGGTGAAGCGTGGAGCTGCTCTCCTTGCTGCCATCTTGTTGGTTGGGACGGTGTGTATGGGAAGTGAAGTATGTATATATGACTGCAGCTTGTGTCCTGACTGTCAATTGCAAAATCGGCGAATGCGGCACCGTTTTTCATTGGAATCGGTTGTGTTCCACATGACGCCAGTGCTAGCCCCTTAACAGGAGCTGAATCAGTCCAGGTGCGGCGCCAGTTTAGTTGTCGTGGAATCCTGTGCCGGCATCAACACTTAGTCTCAGGTACGGAGAATCCCACCATAGATCTTGGCTTTGCCGCAAAAAAGCAGGAGCATACAAAACACAAACCCTGCAGCCACATGGCAGCTGTGAAGTGCTCACATGACTCGAATTGCCAATTCACCATGAGCAATAACCTTCAACTGTGAGACCAGCAGCCGCCACGGTCAGTGGGGGTTAAAGTGACCTTCACCATGTTGCCATGGATGGAGATCTGTCGCACAGGTGTTCGGTGGGACAGACAGGCAGCAGCTCGAGTTGCCCCCGTTAAGGATATAGATTATCTGGGGGGTGACATACTGGGCCCACGGGTGCTGGACCATCCGCCACCCAGCCCAGGGCAACTCCCAATGATGTCGGGCCCACCCAATGATGGCGGGCCCACCCAACCCCACCCCCGCACATTGGAGTAGTGCCCCCAGGCTGACTGCCCGATTTCAAATACGGCTACTCACCTCCTCGGATCCTCACAGCCGCCATTCCGCTAGCTTCACGTTTTTAAACAGGTGTACTCAATGGCACCTGCATGACCGCTCGCTGGGGAGGTGGTTAGATCACAGGTGGCCCATCCATAGGGTGTCCTTCCCCTTAATGGTGTGGAAATTGGGCTTAATTGGTGATTATTGGTTTCTCGCCACAGCGTTTCATGATCCGGACCTCGCTAACGGGAACGGGGTGGTTAGATCAGAAAGCTATTGGTACCCAGTGTGCTCCCCAATTTCAGCCTCTCCAGCTATCTAACCTGCTGTCCCACTTTCATGGCCGGTGCAACACAGTTGGTAGATCGCACCCCCAGACAATAGAGAGGGAAAAATAATCAGGAATCTAGACCTTTAAACTATGCCAATGACTCTTCTGTGTGTAATGTTTTTAAAAAAAAATAAGAATACCCAATTATTTTTTTTCCAATTAAGGGGCAATTTGGCATGGCCAATCCACCTAACCTGCACATCTTTGGGCTGTGGGGGTGAAACCCACGCAAACACAGGGAGAATGTGCAAACTCCACATGGACAGTGACACAGAGCCGGGATCGAACCTGAGTCCTCGGCGCCGTGAGGCAGCAGGGCTAACCCACTGCGCCACCGTGCTGCCCTTTCTGTGTGTAATGTTGACTCAAAACAAGTAGTAATGCACCCTGAGTAAATAGCAAACTAATGTTCCGTATCTAGGATTATGTAAAATTTTACTTGGGTAGTCATGCTCAAGAGGCAGAAAGCCAATGATGCACTGTTGTACACTTATGTTTGATCTAAGTTTCATTCCAGCATGTTTCTAGCTTATGGGGAACAGCATTTGAAAGAAATAATGAAGGTCTTGAACACTTTGAAGATATCAGCCCCACGTCCTGCCTGAAATGTAATTAAAAAATTAAAATGAGAAACGTTTACTAAAACATTATATGCAGGCATGGATATTAAACATTACCTTTGCAACTAGGGACTGGATTACTCCAAGTTCCATTTGCTAAGCAGTATATTTCTTTGACTCCTTCAATTTCCAGTTCTGAAGAACTGCACTCAAATTGCAGGGCAGAACCAAAGGGAAAATCTTGATCAAGATCAAATGTCCCTGACATAATGACCTCTACATTTTCAGGTTCTTTCACGGAGGGACAGGTCTGCACTGCAAAACAAATTGAATATTGCAATAACTGTAATAAATCGATGCTGTACCATTGTTGCCAAGTAATTTAAAACATTTTTAAAACAAATCCTGCTGGCGTCCCCAAAAAATGATGCTTGCAATATCAATAGCTGTTTTTTGATATAAATGTTTGCCATTTTCAACTGCAATGTTCGAATGCCAGCTTATTTCCAATTAATTTCATCCGATTTAATAGTAAAACCACTGGAATAGATGTAGTGGCTGCCATTTACAATTTTGCCACCCGCCCATTATGGAACCTGCAATGAACGTGAGGTGGGTTCGATAATAGGTGGGTGATTTGCTTTGCCACATTGCTACTCATAAAGTAAAAGTAAAAATTACCCCTGGTTGATATTACGTGGCACTTGAGTATGATGATTTATGCAGTAGTGACATGAGTACCGTTGTTCACTAATAGGATAAAAACACTCATTGTCCACTCAAATACTTTCTCCGCTGTACAAACATTTATATTTAAAATGCCATATCAAAGACAGCTAATCCCTTGATAACCTCTGAAAGCTGTCCGTCAAATGTAAACTTACAACACTTTACTGTAATAATGACCATTTGTGGAAACTGTTATGCAGTAATGATATTACAATGATAGCACTTAGCGTTATATCAACAAACAGCATTTGATTCTGCAAGCATAATTTTTTTTCAACTCTGGGACACCAGCAGAATTTTAAGAAAAATAAGGGCAGAGGATTTAAATAACTTGACATTTCCACAGACCTTACCCTCCTTTAATGAGCAATAAGTCAAACACTCCAGCAAACATGGGGTTTGTTTGAACTTTGCACTGAGTTCAAATGGCCCTGCGGGGTTTCAGTATTCCTCATGTGGGAGTCAAGTCTCACCCTACATTCCCCTACCAGCAAAATAGGATCTGTTGGAAATTAGGCATAATTTCTGGTTCTGGTGTTCCGGTCCATTTTGGATAAGCCGTGGAATCTCTACAACTCTGAAAATCTAGGCCCATGTTCCCAATGGTACCAATGGTAAAAGGGATGCATGTAAGGGAGAATGGGGTGGTGATGTGTGCACAGAAGAAACAACCATTTAAGAAAATGAAATGTTGATAATGCAACAAGCAAGTGTAGAAATAAATCAGAGCAATGCGAGGGGTAGATTTTGGAGGAAAAGCAAATGAAAACATGATGGGCTGCAATCACACAGCCATAGTTTCAGTACTGTAACTGCTTACAAATTTCAAACGGAGACGTGAAGTGCATAATTGCAATGCAATGATCATTCAAGACTTTAGAAAAAAAAACAAAGGTGGCAGCTGGGAAGAGTGCAGGCTGCTTCCTGAGGAGATAATGACCACGGTTTTGAACTTTATATGGGACAAAACTGGAGGATTGGGGCTCATTTAGATTTGTTGCTCGCAATTATGGAACTTTTTTTATTCACTTATGGGATGTGGGAATCACTGGTTAGGCCAGATTTATTGTCCGTCCCTAATTGTCCTTCAGAAAGTGGTGCGTTGCCTTCTTGAACCTCTGCAGTCCTTGAGGTGTATGTACACCCACTGTGCTGTTAGGGAGGGAGTTCCAGGATGTTGCCCCAGCGACAGTGAAGGAGCGGCGCTATATTTCCAAGTCAGGGTGGTGAGTGACTTGGAGGGGATCCTCCAGATGATGGGGTTCCCAGGTATCTGCTGCTCTTGTCCTTCTGGATGGTAGTGGTCATGGGTTTGAAAGGTGTTGTACAAGGAACATTGGTGAATTACTGTAGTGCATCTTGTAGATGGTACATGCAGCTGCCACTTTTCGTTGGTGGTGAAGGGTTTGAATGTTTGTGGAAGGGGGAGCAATCAAGTGGGCTGCTTTGTCCTGGATGGTGTTGAGATTCTTGAGTGTTGGAGCTGCACTCACCCAGGCAAGTGGAGAGTATTCCGTTACACGCCTGACTAGTGCCTTGCAGATGGTGGACAGGCTTTGGGGGTCAGGAGGTGAGTTACTCACCGTAGGATTCCGAGCCTTTGACCTGCAAGGTAACCACAATATTAATGTGGCTAGTCCAGTTCAGTTTCTGATCAATGGTAACACCCAGGACGTTGATTGTGGGGGATTCAGCGATGGTAATGAGATTGAACGTCAAGGGGTGATGGATCCCCTCTTGTAGGAGATGGTCATTGCCTGGCATTTGTGTGGCGCGAATGTAACTTGCACATGTCAGCCCAAGCCTGGCTATTGTCCAGGTCTTGCTGCATTTCGACATGGACTATATCTGAGGAGTCGCAAACGGTCCTGAACATTGTGACGTCATCTGCAAACATCCCCACTTCTGACCTTATGATGGGATGGAGGTCATTGATGAAGCAGCTGAAGATGGTTGGGCCCAGGACACTACCCTGAGGAACTAAAGAAGAAGTAAGATTTTGACTAAAATAGCAAGTTTCATGAATGAGGTAAGTTTGATAATGATGCAAGGGTGAATGGGTATGAAACATAATAAATAAGAGGGGGGGGGAGGTGGGGGGGAAGGAAACTGGAAAAGATGAATGTTCAGGCATACAGAAATTTCTTGTTCTCCAGTTTGGATATCAACGCTGAGGAGCCCAGGGGGGCAATAGTTCATCAACTTTTTAATTTATTTTGAAGCAGAGACATTTCAAGCTGACCCTGCTCTCAGTGATGCCAAATGGGATTTGTTTTGTTGTTCATTTTTACGGGATGTGGGATTGGCCATGCTAAATTGCCCCTTCGTGTCCAAAAAAGGTTAGGTTGGGTTTTGGGGATAGGGTGGAGGCATGGATGCGGGCTTGGGTAGGTGCTCTTTCCAAGGGCCGGTGCACATTCAATGGGTCGAATGGCCTCCTTCTGCATAAATTCTATGATTCTAGACCACCATTTGTTGCCCATCCCTAATTGCCCTTGATAAGGTGGTGGTGAGCTGGCTTCTTAAACTGATGCGGTCCATATGACTTAGGTACACCCACTGTGCTATTAGGTAGGGAGTCCTGAGACTTTGATCCAGCGACAGTGAAGGAATGGCGATATATTTCCAAGTCCAGGATGGTGAGTGACTTGGAGGGGAACTTGAAGGTGGTGGTGTCCCCGTATACCTCCTGCCCTTGTCCTTCTAGATGGTAGTGGTTGTGGGTTTGGAAGGTGTTGCCCAAGGAGCCTCGGTGAGATGATGCAGTGCATCTGGTAGATGGTACACACTGCTGCTACTGTGTTGGAGGTAGTGAATGTTTGTGGAAGGGATTAGAGCTGCACTCATCCAAGCAAGTGGAGAGTATTCCATCAAACTCCTGACTTGTGTCTTGTAGGCGGTAAACAGGCTTTGGGGAGTCAGGAGATGAGTTACTCGCTGCAGGATTCCTAGCCTTTGCTCTATTCTTGAAGCCAAGGCATTTGTATAGCTAGTCCAGTTCAGTTTCTGGTCAATGGTAATCCCCAGGATGTTGATAGTGGGGCATTCAGTGATGGTAATCTCATTGAATGTCAAGGGACAATGGTTTGATTCTCTCTTATTGGAGATGGTATTTGCCTGACACTTGTATGATGCGAATGTTACTTGCCACTAGTCAGCCAAGCTTGGATATTGTCCAGGTCTTGCTGTATTAGCATGTGGACTGCTTCAGTGTCTGAGGAGTCGTGAATTGTGCTGAACATTGTGCAATCATCAGCGAACTTCCTTATGAATCTGACCTTATGGTGGAAGGAAGGTCATTGGTGAAGCAGCTGAAGATGGCTGGGCCTTTGACATGACCCTGAGGAACTCTTGCAGTGATGTCCCAGGACTCAGGTGACTGACCTCCAACAACCACAGCAACAATGACTACGCTGGATTAGGGAGCGGCTTTTGCAGCTTGCTTTTTAAAAGTTGATACCTCTGTCTGCATCCCAGCTGAGACCAGACAAAATTAAGGTAAGGCTAACCCATTTCTATCCTTCACCAATGGTTATGAAGAGTACACATTTATGTAGCACATATATAGAAAATAACCAGATAATTATTAAATAAATAGATATTTATGGAGTCTCTAATTACTATGCTACAATTATCTCTAAATAGCATAACACAACTTGTTAAAAATGCTGGGAAGGATTCTCCGTCCCGCCGCACCAGATTTCTGGTGTGGTGCGTCGTCGGGATTCTCTGTCTCGCTGGCTGGCCAATGGGGTTTCCCTTTGTGGGACAGCCCCACGCCGTCGGGAAACCCCTGGGCTGCCGACGGAACGGAGAATCCAATGGCTGAGAATTCAGCCCGTTGTCTTTACCTTCACAGTATGGAACAAGACCACTCCACCCATCGACTTCACAATCACGGTAATTTTTTGTTGCCACCAGCTGATACCTTTAAAAGGAAGCAAGAAAAAATATTTATTTTTTTTTAGAAAAAGAGAAGGATTGATATCTATTTATTTATTATCAATTAGAGAGCCATTTGGAGGCCAAATGGACTCCTTCTGTGCCATAGCAATTCTGTGATAACAGTTTTCACAACCACAGGGACTGTTCACAGTCAATAAAGTGCTTTCTTTAAGATACAGTTAGTGTTCTAATGTAGAAAATTTGGTAGCCAATTTGCAGACATAATAGCCATGTAATCCATTTGCGGGATATTAATTGAGGGATATGTATTGGCCAGGACACTTGATGCAGTGCTCACTCAAGTAACTGAAGAATCATAGAATCCCTACAGTGCAGAAGGAGGCCATTCAGCTCACTGAATCTGCACTGACCCTCCGAAAGAGCATCCTATCTAGGTCTCCTCCCCCACCCTACCCCTGTAACCCCTTTAAGAATTAAGGCCAATTCAGCATGGCCAATCCACCTGACCTGGACATCCTTGGGCTGTGGGAGGAATCCAGGGGAGGGGGTGGCAAAGTGCATTGCAATGGGTTAACTGCCCTAAGGATTGATGTTTGACTCACTATGCAAGGTGGTGATGAATTTATCTGCTGTAGTAGTTATAATTAAATTTAGCTTTCCAAAAACAATTAAATGTACCGCTGTGTAGGTATACAATTTTTCACATTTCCTGTTGTTCTTAGAATGTTGAAAGCAGTTTTCCCTGTTATACATATTATCTTGGTAGAGGCAGGATGAGGTACTTAAGTGATCATTAATAGACCAAAGTTTGGTGAGCCTTTCCCACTCACTGGAGTATGGGAGACAGTTAGGAGCGAGCGGGAGGACAGCAGGCAGGTCACGCATTACATGTTACAAGCTCCACCAATAAAGACACTGGTGATGGGTTGTAAAATTCACCCCACGCAACAGTTAATGTCCTAAGCATCTGGAAAGAATGTCCTGAGAAGTTTAATGACGTCCGAGGAGGGGTCAAAGTCAGTGAGTGCACCCTCAAATGCCGTACCCAACCAAATACATCATTAGCATCAGCCACTGCTCCATTCACTACACATCATCACTCTCTATCAATAATCCGTCTCAATCCAGACTCATACCTAACAGTCATACATTTCAACCTCAAACACATAGCAGGCACTGTTGCAAGTTGTTTAGCCAAATGCTGCAGGGCTTCGCTACAATGGTTCACACAGCAGAATTATTCCTTCAATAGACAAATGGTCTATTCTGTTTCACGGGGAAACATTATATACAGGCCATGTGTGAATGTGTGGGTTGTCAGCTTGAGAAAGTAAAGTCAATGGGCAGGATTCTCCGTTTGCTGACATTGAAACTGGGCGAAGAATAGGTTCCGACACCAAAATCGCGGCAGACGCCGATTTAACGGCAGATCGCGATTCTTCATCACCTCGGCAGCAGCATCAATGAATACCGGAATGCACTTACAGTATACACCATTAGCATATCATTTGCAGGTCTGACCCTGTATTCTCCGGGGCCTCCGCGATTCTCCGCCACCGATGGGCCGAGTTGTTGACGGCACGGTTCTCTTGTGCTTTCAAAAATTGTGAAACCGGCGTGTTGGCTGCTGAGGGAGAAATAGAACATGGAGAGGAGCGACTGTGGGCTGCCGCAGGCCGGCTGGCTGGGGTGGGTGGGGGGCACTGCCATGGCTAGAGCAGGGAGGGGGGAACAGGGTTAACAGGCCAAGTGGCCGGGGTGACGGACCACCAGGCACGGACCGCCATTACCGCGGCCATCTTGCAGCACACCCACTGACCATCCACCTTGGCCCCTGGTTCTGCAGTGACACCATCCATATGGATGCCCCCAACCCTGCACCTAACCCTTTGCCACACACACCCGCCACACCCCCCCGTACCCAGCTGCCACTCACCGGCAACCCACCCAGGGCAACACCCACAATAGCCTCGATGGGGGCCACGGTGCATACCCCTGGCAAGGGCAATGCCAGCCAATGGTACCCCTGGCATCAGGGATGGGCACCAGGGTCAGAGGCCCCCACGGTACTGGCCACTGACGGGGCACGGGGAGCGGGGATGGGAGAGGCAGACAGGGCACATATGGGGGCAAAGTCCGCAGTGTCAACTGGGGCCTCCGTGTGGGTGAGGACACCTGCTCCCATAAGGTGACAGACGCCCTGAACCTTTACGTCACGGGGTCCTTCCAGGCACCAGGTGGGGTCCTGTCCGGGATCGCACAGAGCTCAATGCACAGGTGCATCTGTACAGTCACTGAGGCCCTACATGCCCAGGCGGCTCAGTACATCCACTTCAATGTGGACCGAGCCCACCAACTTGTCCGGGCAGCGTGGTTCGCTACCATCGCCGGGATGCTCTGGGTCCAGGGGGTGATCGACGGGATTCATGTCCCCGTATGAGCACCTGCAGATGACAGGCCACTCTGCACAAACTGAAAGGGGTTCCACTTGATGAATGTGTAGCTGATATGTGACCATCAGCTGCGCATCATACACGCCTGCGTCCGATATCCGGGAAGAGTGCACAACATCTTCATCCTGGCACACTTGACAATTCCTAACATGTTCCAGACAATTCCTAACATCCCCCCCCCGGTGCTGCCCCATTCTGCCCACTACCCACCAAATGGGCCAGGGACAGGAGGGAGGAGGGGTGGGGAGTCCGAGATGCTGCGGTGTTCCGGCACCTCCCTTGCGGGAATCACTGGCATGAGCCCCATCATCTCCTCCTCCTATGGGGTGTCCGATGGCCCTTGGCTCCAATGGGCCGAGGTGCGAGGGGGGCTATTTTCCGAGGCTCCCCCGCCACCTGGCGCTGCCAGTCCTGGAGGCCCACACTGTCTTGACCAAAGATTTCATGCTCGTGGCCATGGAGCACAGGGAGTGGACCATCTCCATCTGGGACAGCGCCACATCACGTTGCGACTGTGCCACCACCTTCAGGGTTTGTGTCACATTAGCCAGTGACTGCGCCATCTCCCTCTGGGACTGAGCCTTCTCCCTCTGCGCCACATCAGCACATCCCCACATGGGGATAAAAGGATCATTTTCAGGATGGCAGCAGGTGACTAGTGGTGTGCCTCAGTGGTCAGTTCTGGGACTACAACTTTTCACAATACACATTAATATTAACAGACAATTTTATTGAGGTATTTTTGGCATTGTAAACAGTAACAATATGCATTAGTGTGCAGATACCAATTACAAAAAACATAGTGCAAATAACAGTACCACTCTCGCTTATACACAATACACATTAATGATCTGAAGAAGGAACTGAAGGCACTGTTGCAAAGGTTGCTAATGTTGCAGATGATACAAATTAGAGGGACAGGTAGTATTGAGGAAGCAGGGGGCTGCAGAAGGCCTTGGACAGGCTAGGAGAGTGGGCACAGAAATGGCAGATGGAATACAATGTGGAAAAGTGTGAGGTTATGCACTTTGGAAGGAGGAATGGAGGCAAAGATTATTTTCTAAATGGGGAAATACTAGGAAATCAGAAGCACAAAGGGAATTGGGAGTCCTTGTTCAAGATTCTCTTAAGGTTAACATGCATGTTCAGTCAGCAGTTAGGAAGGCAAATGCAATGTTAGCATTCATGTCGAGAGGGCTAGAATAAAGACCAGGGATGTACTTTTGAGGCTGCATAAGGCTCTCGTCAGATCCCATTTGGAGTATTGTGAGCAGTTTTGGGCCCCGTATCTATGGAAGGATGTGCTGGCCTTGGAAAGGGTCCAGAGGAGGCTCACAAGAATGATCCCTGGAACGATGTTTAATGAGAACAAATGTATACAGATTTGTGCTCTAGACACTAGAACTAAACTGTGGACTGCACCCGTGCCAACTTAACTAGTATCTAATTTTCTGGCCTTATGGACCCTTACGCTATGTCTAGGTGGTTCCCCAGATGGCACAGCGGGAGTGGAGGCGACCTGCTGTGATTCCCGCCCTGCGGGCCTGGGTCCCCTTTTGAGGGCATCTTCTGGGGCGACCGGGCCAGAATGGGCCCAGCTGCTGCCGGGTGTCCCAGGTGGCGTGGTGCCGCCCCATTCTGCCCACTACCCACAAATGGACCAGGACAGGAGGGGTGGGGAGTCCAAGATGCTGCGGTGAAGAGCTTGACATATGAGGAACGGTTACACATTCTGGGTCTGTACTCGTTGGAGTTCAGAAGGATGAGGGGGGATCTTATTGAAACTTACAGGACACTGCGAGGCCTGGATAGAGCGGACGTGGAGTGGATGTTTCCACTAGTAGGAGAAACCAGAACCCGAGAGCACAGCCTCAGACTGAAACGACGATCCTTTAAAACTGAGATGAGAAGGAATTTCTTCAGCCAGAGGGTGGTGAATCTGTGGAACTTTTTGCTGCAGAAGGCTGTGGAGCCAAATTACTGAGTGCCTATCAGACAGAGATAGAGAGGTTCTTGATTAATAAGGGGATCATGGATTATGGAGAGAAGGCAGGAGCATGGGGATGAGAAAAATATCAGCCATGATTGAATGGCGGAGCAGACTTGATGGGCCAAGTGGCCTAATTCTGCTCCCATGTCTTATGGTCTTGTGGCCAGTGCCTGGGCAATGCTGCCGACATTCCTAGCCATGGCCTGCTGTAACTGGGCCACTCTCAGGAGCATGCTGCAATTTTTCAGGTGGCTGTAGGACATGGTCATCTGTGAGGCGGGAACCCTTCCTGGGCCTTGGCCAGCGCCTGCACAGAATGCCCCAGGCCTTGGACATGCTGATCCATAACCGAAACCGTCACCCCCAATGCCTCCACCGCAAACGGCACCTGTGCGTTGTTGACCTGGATGGCACGCATGGTCAGCACCACCTCCTGCTGGCATGTGATTGGACTCCTCCAACTGCACTGGCAGGTGCTGGATGTTGCCAACAACACCTCATGCAGTCCCTGATATGTTAGGTATGCTGGGTCTGCGAGGACTGCATTTACCATAGCAGTGAGAGAGACAGGCTACCAACACTTGTAGAAGTACAACTCTATTTTATTTAACTATGAGCTGTTAAACATACTTGCACTGTGGGTTGACACTATGTTGAGTTGACTGGAGACCTGAGGCTAGGGGCAGCAGGGTAGCATGGTGGTTAGCATAAATGCTTCACAGCTCCAGGGTCCCAGGTTCGATTCCCGGCTGGGTCACTGTCTGTGTGGAGTCTGCACGTCCTCCCCCTGTGTGCGTGGGTTTCCTCCGGGTGCTCCGGTTTCCTCCCACAGTCCAAAGATGTGCGGGTTAGGTGGATTGGCCATGCTAAATTGCCCGTAGTGTCCTAATAAAAAGTAAGGTTGGGGGGGGGTTGTTGGGTTGCGGGTATAGGGTGGATACGTGGGTTTGAGTAGGGTGATCATGGCTCGGCACAACATTGAGGGCCGAAGGGCCTGTTCTGTGCTGTACTGTTCTCTGTTCTATGTTCTAACCTGACCAGACTATCCTGCTAGCACATGGTAGATGTTCGTGTTGCTGATCATGGGCTCTGGCTGTCTCAGAGGCTGCATCCCAAGAGAGCGGGAAAACTAGTGCCCTCTGGCTTTATAGTGGCCGTGTCCTGTCTGGTGATTGGCTGCAGTGTTCTGTGTGTTGATTGGTCATTCAGTGTGTCAGTCAGTGTCTGTCTGTGCACCATCATATACTTGTGTGTATATTATGCCATCTCCCCTTTTGAAAAAAATACATGTATGTGGCAATAAATAGTGTGGTATGTGAATGTGCCTGACTATGTATAGAGTATGTGAGCATATTTACATGACCATGATTCTGACTATACAGAAACAAATCCTAACATATTTACACGGGAAGGTGTTTAATGCAGATAGAGTGTATGTAACAAAACATGGAAGATAAATAACAGTATGTACAAACGAGCGAACAAAGAACCAAGGTAACAAAACAATCAGTTCATAAATTCAGTTTCTGTGGTGGGCAACGAATTCTGGTTGACCGCGTCAAGGGTGGGTCGGGGGCCGCCTTCTCTGGAATGGGCGGGTCTGTGTCAGTCACAGAGGGTGGCAACAGAAGAAGTAGATCGGCGAGCTCTTCGAAGGGCATGTCCTGAGGGCGAGGCAGAGCATCATGATCTGGTGGCGAGCGTGGAAGCAGCCGCAGTGCCCGCCTATTGAACTGTTAAACATACTTGCACTGTGGGTTGACACTATGTTGAGTTGACTGTGGACCTGAAGCTAACCTGACCAGACTATCCTGCTAGCACATGATAGATGTTCCTGTTGCTGATCACGGGCTCTGGCTGTCTCAGAGGCTGCATCCCAAGAGAGCGGGAAACTAGTGCCCTCTGGCTTTATAGTGGCCACGTCCTGTCTGGTGATTTGCTGCCGTGTTCTGTGTGTTGATTGGTCATTCAGTGTGTCAGTCAGTGTCTGTCTACGCACCATCATATACTTGTGTGTATATTATGACAGTCCCTGGCTCTGTCTCTGCATCTGCACTATAGATGGGACTGTTTGTTCTAGAAGCTCGAGGCCCATCTGGACGGCAGCTAGTCTCTTGGGCCAGCCTGCCCTGCGACCGTCCGTCTCCCTGGGGTTTTCCTACCTCCAGCTGCTGTACTGGGCCAACTGTGTGGAGAGCACCAGAGAGTGCCCCAGGAGGCTCTTCATTAACATGCCCAACCGAGGTGAGGGTGTTGTATATAGCTGTGATGGAAAATCCTGTGGTGGTTGGGTGGGGGAACAGAAAAATACAGTGTTAGACAATCTGACTCATGCAGCCCAGGTGGGTGGGTGGCTGGTGGCCTCAGTATGCCTACCGACATGTGAGGCAGGTTGGGGGTTCGGTTGTGGGGGAGGGAGTAGGATTACGGGTGTGTGGGATGCAGGTTGGTGCCAGGGGCATAGTGCTGCCTACTCGCCCTGGCTGCCTTGAGGAGGTTGTGCACTTTCTTCCGGCACTGCTGGCTGGACCGGAGGGTGTTGCTGATGGCGCTAAACACCTCTGCCACCTGCGCCCAGGTACAACGAAAGGTGGCAGCTGGCAGTTTCCTTCCCGGGCCGGGGTACATGGTCATCCGCTTCTCCTCTACCGCGTCCAGGAGGGTCTCCAGCTCGGCATCGGTGAAGCATGGAGCTGATCTCCTCGCTGCCATCTTATTGGCTGTGATGATGTGTTTGGGGAGTGAAATATGCATTTGCGGCTGCAGCTTTTCAGCCTCCTGAATGTCAATCGCGAAACCGGCGAATCCGGCACCGTTCTCATTGGAATTGATTGTGTTCCACGTGACTCTGGGGCTAACCCCTCAATAGTTGCGGAATTGGTCCAGGTGTGGCGCCAGCTTTGCTGTCATGAAAGTCCACGAATTCTGCATTGGCGTCAACACTTAGTCTCAGAAACGGAGAATGCCGCCGAATATATTCCCAGAGATGACCATAGTCTGCTTTCCTCTTTAAGGGGGAGAAATAATTGGTGGTAATTTAACCTGAAGGTCACCACACCTCAGGCGAGGGGCAAGGTTGAGAAGGCAAAGTCTTCATGAATAACGTCAGCTGGTACAGGAATTGAACCTGTGATGTTGCCCTCTCTCTGCATCACAAACCAGCTGTCCAGCCAACTGAGCTAAACTGAGCTGAGTTGTCACACAGCAGCCACCCTTTGGTGGTTGTGATGAGCAATATGCAACTGCACCGTGGACTGCCACAGAATGAATGCATTGTGACTGCTTTCAGGATATTAAACCCTGACCCGCATGTTGGGCTGCTTATTGTCATGCACCAGCTGCATATCAAGGCAATGGAATCCCTTTCACTTCAGGTGCATAGCAGAGCCAGCATGAGGTGTATGCAAACAGTCAATGGCACCTGCACTAAGAGGAAATCCGCAACCCTTGCAAACCCTTGTGCTCAATCTGCCTACTTCTTTCTGACATGTTACCTCTCTTTGCATACTGAGCTTCTGTGATCTGCCTTATTGAGTGTCTGCAAATGTAAGATACTGCTAAAACTTCCAGCAGCGTGAAAGGAGCTAGACATGCAAATGTTGATAGCTGCAGTCACCTTCACAGCCACTGGCAATGCAGTCCTTCCCTGTTTTAAGATTGGAGTTCTAGCTGCAGTAATTGGTAGATTCCAGTGACAACTTCCTTTGTGAAGTGCAGGCCTCTGAACATTGGTCATCATTGATGTTCAGGTGGGTGATTGCTCCTTGAACACCCAGGGCAGAGTGGCCTCCTGCTGAGAATGATAGTTGCTCCTTGAACACACAGGGCAGAGTGGCCTCCTGCTGAGAATTATAGTTGCTCCTTGAACACCCAGGGCAGAGTGGCCTCCTGCTGAGAATGATAGTTGCTCCTTGAACACCCAGGGCAGAGTGGCCTCCTGCTGAGAATGATAATTGCTCCTTGAACACCCAGGGCAGAGTGGCCTCCTGCTGAGAATCCTATGATTCCTTCATCTCTAACAGCTTGTCTTGTCCTGGATGATCTCAGCTCATTCTTCCGTCATGCCAGTTTTCAAGAGGAAGGTTTATTAATTTACCCATGTCTGGGAGCAATTGTTCTTTGCAGAAGCCTTGAAGTGAGCAAAATAAGTACCTGCCATACCACCACCTGCAGACTTTTGAAATTTTAAACAACTGAAGAAAAAGCCCAAATCTGTAGACTTGCAGCAACAGCCAGAATAACTTAGCCAGCATCTGACCGGTAAGTAGTGGATGACCCCTTAAATGCTCTGGTGGGGTGCGCCTGGCTGACTAGGCCAGCATTTATTGTCCACCTCCCTTGAGAAGGTGGTGGTGAGCCGCCGCCTTGAACCTTTGCAGTCCATGTGGTGTAGGTACATCCACAGTGCTCAGAGGAAGGGAGTTAAAGGATTTGACCCAACTACAGTGAAGCAATAGTGATACAAATTGGGATGGTGTGTGACTTTGAGCAGAACGTGCAGGTGGTGGTGTTCACATGCATCTGTTGCCTTTTTCCTTCTAGCTTGTAGAGGCCGTGGGTTTGGAAGGTGCTTTGGTGAGTTGTTGCTGTGCATCTTGTAGATACTGGTGCCTCTGCATCGGTGATGGAGGGAGTAAATGTGTTTATTTTTAATTTTTTTTTGAGTTTTTCAATTTTACAGATTGATACTTTTAACGAATGATATGTCTGATATTTACATGTTGTAAAGTTTCTTATTTACATATATATTTCTTAGCATATCTTCTCCCCGTCCTTCTTCTCCCCTACCTGCCCCACTCCCTGTCCCCTCATTGGTAGCCCACTCTTCCGCCCTCGGTGTCCTGCTGCTGAGCTCCTACCCGCCTTTCTGTGGCTTTTGTTCTTGAACTTGTGGGTTCGGAGGGGATGGCCTCCTGCGCCCTCCCCCCTCTTTTCCCCCATGCTTCTCTCTGTTGCTCCCTTGGGTTTCTTCCTCATATCCTCCCCCCTTCCCCCTGTGGTGTTCTTTATGATTCTTGTTCTCAGGATGGATGTTGCAGTGTTCACAAAGACCACAGAAACTAATTTCATAAACAAAGCTAGCATTTATTTACACTACTTAAATTAAGCTTGATCACTTACTCCAAAAGTAAACAATAATCTAATTTACAATCTATTGGCAAATACACTACTCTCAACACTATCCAACACTGTACTAAACTCTCTATCACTGCTCTCTCTAGCTCTCCTCTCCAGCTCTCTCCCAGAGGTCTGTGAGTCATTGCTTTCTATGGTCCTGCATCTTGCTTCACCTAATGGTTAATTATGATATGACATTAACCTTTTGTCAGTTGTTCATTTCCTGTGACGTCACACCCCTTTGTACATCCTTGAAGTATGTGTTCTTTTCTGCTCTTCCCCCATTTCCCCCTCTCCTTCCCTAGTCGCTGTTGGCCTCGAACAGGTCTTGGAACAGGCCGACGAATGGTCCCCACGCTTTGTGGAAGCCCTCTTCCGACCCTCGAATGGTGTACTTAATTTTCTCCAGGTAGAAGAACTCCGCCAGGCCTAGCAGCCAGTCTGCAGCTGTGGGTGGTGCTGCTGATCGGCAGCCGAGCAGAATTCTCCGGCGTGCGATTAAGAAAGCAAAAGCAACGACGTTGACACCCTTCCGCATATGTAGCTCTGGCTGTTCTGATACCCCGAAGACTGCCACTCTTGGGCATGGCTCCACCCTCACCCCCACAACCCTGGACATCGCCTCAAAGAAGACTGTCCAGAACCCTACAAAGCTGGGGCAAGCCCGGAACATGTGGGCATGGTTGGCCGGGCCTCCCTGGTACAGTTCACATTTATCCTCCACCTCCAGGAAGAACCTGTTCATTCAGGTTCTGGTTAGGTGCGCTCTGTGCAGCACTTTAAGCATGAGGCTGAGCCTTGTGCAGGAGGAGGTGGAGTTGGCCCTGTTCAGTGCTTCACGCCAGAGTCGCAACCCACTTCCGTCCCTAGTTTATCCTCCCATTTTTTGTCTAGCTTCGTCCAAAGGTAGTCTTGCCCTATCCAGTAACTGTCCATAGACGTTTCCACAGTTTTCCCCCTCTTTACCAGTTCCTCGACTAGTGTGTCTCTCGGGGCCCTGGGGTATCTTGCCATCTCCTTGCGGAGAAAGTGTTTGATTTGGAGGTGTCTGAGTTCCTGTCCTGTTTACAGTTGAAGGTCTTCTGTCAGTTCGGCCAAGGTCGCTAGTCTGGCCCTATGTAGAAGTCCCTGACTGATAGCGTCTGCGCCATCCTGTCTCCAGTTTTTAAAGGTGGTGTCACGCATGGCTGGTGGGAATTTGTGACTTTCGCAGATGGAGGCCATGGGGGACACCTCCGTTAGACCGGAATGTTGCCTCATCTGGTTCTATGTCTTTAGTGTGGCTAGCACCACTGGGCAGGATGTGTATTTCATCAGGGGGGCATGGGAGAGCTGCTGTGGTGAGGGCCCGGAGGGTTGCTCCCTTGCAGGAATGCTCCTCCATCCTCACCTATTCCATAATGGGTTCATGTATTGATCTCCTCACTCTCCCAGTCGTAGCTACCCAGTGGTAGAATTGTAGATTCAGCAGGGCCATCCGCCCATGTTTTCCTCCTTCTGCCGTCCCTTCGGCCCTTTGAGCTACCGTTTGTTGGCATTTCTTTTGTGGTCGCTCTCTTTCCTCCATTGGGGTTACTTTGCTATCGATTGTTCGAAAATTCGCCTAAATGTGCCTCTTTGATTCTGGCTGGGAGGAGAGCCACCCGATGTGCATTCGCTCAGCACATCATTGTCACTTGAAGTCCAGAGGGAGTAAATGATGACAATAGTCAATGTGCAAATCGAGCTGGCTGCTCTATCCTGGATGGTGTTGAGCTTCTTGTGTATTGTTGGAGCTGTATTCTTCCAGGAAAGTGGAGAGCATTCCAAAACACCGCTGACTTCTGCCTTGTACGTGATGGGACAAGCTTTGGGGAGACAGAAGGCAACAGAATTCCCTGCTGCTTAATACTGTGTTCAGCTCTGTGAGATTGAGAAAGCTGAGGCAGAAGCATGGAGCTCTAAAATAGTAGTTCTGGTAGTAAATCAGAATTGCAAGTTGATTGGTGTCATGCTCTCTCTTCTTTGTATGCTTCCAGAAGGTTTTAGTGCTTTATCCCCATTACCAGTATGGCATCCGGCATACCTCATAGCAGAAATAGGCACGATGAGTCTGCTCCCCAAGTTAAGGGCTCTCTTGATATTTCTGCAAACTACACCAGAGTCAGAGGCACAACTTCCGGGTGTTTTTTTTGTCATGTTGTTCCCACCAACCATGAACAATTGAAGTTCATGAGGGCAATTATGGCTAAATACTTTGTGGTAAAGCAATGGCCAAAATGTAATCTGAAGTGTCATAATATACACCAGCATATCATGGTGCAGACACACACTGATGGACACACACAGGGACCAATCAACATGTACAAACACCGCAGCCAATCACCAGTTAGAATACACACACTATAAAGGCAGAGGGCACCACGGTTCCTGCTCATTCTGGGTGCTGCCTCTCAGTGTAACAAGAACTCATCCAGCCCAGCACAGACTTACAACACGTGCTGAGAGAATCAACTGGTTCGGACAAGGCTTAGGTCTCTAGGTTAAGTTAGCATCATTTAGACCCACAGTCATCGTGTGTTAGTTAGTTAGAAGTAGTTAATAAAATTGAGAACCTTCATCAGTGTTGGAAGTGTCTGTTCATCTCTCTAGTCTACACTAGCCAACACTTCATGAAGTTCCAATGTTGGTTTAATTTGTATTTAGCACAAGATACAAATTTTGTTGTGGAATTGAAACATGCTCAAAATCACTGCTTGGAAGCTCAATGAAGGTTATTATTATCAATTAAATTGCTTGCTGGCACTGCACCAACTCCTTCTAGTATTTAGCTGTAATAGGGAGATGTGGAAGAGAGTGTAGTTCAGCACCAACACTGAAAAAAATTGCCTTGGCTTTTGAAAGCACTGTAATTGGCACTGAGTTTTGAGCATCCTGAAGATGTGGTTCAGGTGCCTGGAGGTGGCTTCTAGTAAAGCGCTAGGTGGGTCTCCCAGATCATGGTGGCCTGCTGTGTCCTCCTCAACATCGCGCAGCAGAGGGGTGACATGCTGGAGGACAAGGATGAACGTCAGTCCTTGTTTGATGACGAGGATGTGGGGGAGGTTGAGAATAGGCAGGACATGGGGAGGTCGCACAAGTGTGCACCTGGGCTGGTACGCATGGGACACTCTATTCACCACCAGCTTCACCGACCAGGGAGCCTGGCCAGTGGCACGGATATTCCATCCCAAACTCCCCCTCCCACTGGCCAACCACCCTCTCCCATGAACACCCTCCCATCTCAACCTATCCCTCATCCCCCTTGCAACCCCCTCTGTGATTCCTACCTGCTCACTATGGGGTGCAGGCCTTGGGTCGACAGTAACAGCTGGTCTGGTCCATGGGATGGAGGCTGGTGATGACCCACTCTGCGATGAGCTCTGGTGCTCTGCATCGTTCAACTATGTTTGACTCCTGCCCAAAGTAGCACTTTCCACCGTCCACTTGGGTGATCCCTACATGCGAGCTGGCCATTCCATCACACGGTCCCACCAAATCCTTGGGTGGCGGAGATGGGGATGGCGGTGGGTGGGTGGGGGAAGGGGTGTGGAGGGGGGGTTGGAGGAATGGGACTGGCACACAGAGGGGTGATCGCTGGCTTAACTACGAGTCCCTGGGATAAGCCCACCCCTGAAATCCACCCACCCCCCTCCCACCCCTTTGCATCCAGCCGAGACAAGCCCATCCCATCCCATCCCTCACACCTTTCTGACAGAGCGCTGAAGCAGGTTATAACATTGCGAACAGGAGTTCAATGTGAAGAAGTGAACATATATAAACAGCTTTGTACCCTAGCCCCTACCACTCTACTGTGTACTGAACCCGTGCTAACTTACTTTGTGTCTACATTTCTGCCCGAACGGGCCCTAACGTTACACCTAGGTGGATCCCAGGTGGTACATCAGGAGTGAAGGCAGCCTACTGCGATTCCCGCTCTGTGACGTGGGCCCCCTGTGGCAGCCATCTTCTTGGGCGACCGGGCCTGGATGGGCCCGGCTGCTGTTCGGGTGTCCCAGGTGGTGTGGTGCCACACTGTTCTACCTGCTGCACACCAGATGCGCCAGGGACAGGAGGGGAAGGAGGAGTCCGGGGCATTGTGCTGTTCCAGCACCTTGCTTGCGGGAGTCACAGGCATGGGCCTCATCACCTCCTCCTCCTCCATTCGGGTGCCCGATGACCTCCAGGCTACTCCATGGGATGGGGGTGCGAGCGGAGCTAACCCCCAACTCCTGAGCTCCCCCTTCGTCTGACGCTGTCAACCCTGGAGGCCTACATCCGCCCCGACCAGGGTCTCCATGCTCGCTGCTATGGAGTACAGGGAGTGGACCACCTCCCTCTGGGACTGCACCACATCACGCTGCAACTGTGCCACTACCATCTGAGTCTGTGCTACATAAGCCAGTGACTGTGCCACCTCCCTCTGGATCAGTGCCACATCAGTCAGCACCCAGGCAATGCCGCTGACTCCCTCAGCCATGACCCGCTGTGACTGGACCACGATCATGTGATTCTGCAAGACACATGACAGGACGCAAGACTGGACCGTGGGTTGGGGTGGCGGGTGGTGGAGGTGGAGAGACTGTGAGGGGGTGGGGGGG